>NC_083610.1:23438848-23796348 GCF_029168945.1 Cannabis sativa
CGGACGTACGAAAATGGTTCAACTCATTGAAAAACTTAGGTGAAGGCCCATTAACATAAGGCCAATCTATTTAAATGCCACCACCAACCCTTTCAACTCAATAACATCACCCCTTTAAATTTTTCGTCAAATAACCTTATTTTACAATTCTTATACTATTATACTGTTCTGACGTACGAGAGGAGTTGAATTCAGATTGTAATATTGTAGAGGCCCATTAATATCAGCCCAACAGCTTTAAATGTGATCACCAAATGTGATCACCAACTCCACACAACCTTATTATCTCAGCCCTTTAAACTCACAAAATCTAATTTGAACCTTATTATCTGGTCATCTACAATTCTTATAAATCAATAACAAGCCAACATGAATGACGAACACACTTATGAATTGGAAACCATCATAGCAGAGCTAAACATCACAAAACCAGTGAATGAGATTGAAATACAGGACGTGCTAGGCAAGAGTCTCGACAAACTAGAAAAATGGGAAGCATTCTACGAAATGTACGCGAAACGGATGGGTTTCGGCACAAGGAAAGACGATGTACGACGTTCTAATGGGGTCATTATAATGCGGAGGTGGGTTTGTTGTTCTGAGGGTTCGAAAAAAATCGCATCACCGGACACACCAAGAAAAAAAAGACCTCATGATGTCACTAGAACCGGATGTCAGGCAGCATTGCGTATTTTACTCACACAACCGTGTAACACTTGGAAATGCAAAGAGTTCAGCACAATACACAATCACGAGCTGGCTTCATCGAGTGAGGTATAATTTTTGAGATCATATAGAGTTGTGTCCGATGGGTTGCTTGCCCAAGTTAGGTCGATGAACTCCGTAGGAATTAAAACTGCCAACATAATGTCTCATGTTGCTTTGCAAAGTGGAGGTTACGAGAAAATGCCATGTCAACTTCGAGATGTGTACAACAGGGTTGCTGGTGCGAAGTGAGAAGAGAAGATAGAGACGGACTCAGAAGGGGCTCTGGGATTTCTTGATTGTCTCGCAGAGAAGGATCCTAATTTCTTCGTTGTCTATCAGGTTGACGACGAGAATCACTTGGCTAACTTATTATGGGCCGATGGAAACTCACGCGTGGACTATGTGGCTTTTGGGGATGTACTAGGATTTGATACAACCTACATGACAAATGAGTACAATAAGCCCCTCACTGTTCTCATTGGCGTCAACCACCATTTCAACACATGCATCTTCGGCTTTGCTCTCCTCCTCCACGAGAAGCTTCCATCATATTCTTGGCTACTTCAAAAATTTCTAGAATGCCATGGAGATAAGAAGCCAAATGTTGTAGTTACTGACCAAGATGCGGCCATGAAACAGGCTATCGTTGAACACATGCCCGATGTTACGCACCGTCTCTGCGCTTGGCATCTCAATACAAATGCTTCGAAAAAGGTTAAAGATCTGATCTTCTTAAAAACATTTAAGGATCTCATGTACAACTACTACGAGGAGGAAGAATTTGAAGCAAGATGGTTAGACGTCATCCAAACCCAACAACTAACAGATAATGAATGGTGTCAAACAACATTCGAGTCAAGACAACAATGGGCAGAAACTTATTTAAGGGGTTCATTCGTTGTAGGAATGAGAACCACATAACGTTGCGAATCCATCAACTCCGCTCTAAAAAAAATTTTAGAGAAGAATTATGTTGGGTTTTATGCCCTAAATAAAACTTATTTCAATATAATCAGATTTACTTATTAATATAGATCAGAAATAACATTTAATGTTGCATGGTTCACATGATTTATTTCATGATTATATGTACATAATGTATAAATTCGTCTGAAACCCTTTTCACATACTTGATCCTATTTATTGTGCTGTCAACACATTGGAAAGTAAAGATGACTATGTGAATAAAGTTTCCTAGATTTATAAGACAGAGGGTTTTACTAATATGATAATCTACAACAGAGTTTACTTGCATTTGGAGAAGTGCTATGTTCTTTCCAGAGCATTGGTTAAAGTAAAGCTCAGGTTGGATGCATGGAGTATGCTTCGGAAGGGACCGATATTGAACTTTGACTTAGATTTATTAAACTTACCGTAATATCTATTCAAGTCAATATCGCCTAGTTGATCCTAGATCAAATGTTCTTAATCCTGTTATGATTAGGCTCAATCTTGAAAGGCTATTCGTGTTCTTTGATTTGTTAGTTAAGCCTAGTTTTAGGTTAGGATGATACGTACATTTTGGGAACACGGTAGTGCAATTGAGTGGGAGCGCTAACATAAACATGGAATCTATAGCTTCTATCTGGCGAATAGTAAGCAAAGGATGATCTCCTTCGAGCTTGACCAAACGAACATAAATGGTGGAGTACTCATTTCACATAAGCTGAAATATCATTTATACGAGGTCAAGTGTTTTAAGGATAAAATACATTGTAGGGTGTAACGGTAATCAAATCCCTTTACAGTGTAGATCATTCATATAGAGGATCATTGATCAAATTAGGATTATAACAATGGATAACTAATGATGTGTCTATATGGTGGAACATATAGAGCATTCTATATAACTGAGAGTGCAATTCTAAGTTCTATGCGTGGATTCAACGAAGAATTAATAAGTTAGTGAATTTTAGTAATAAATTCTTGATCTACTTATTGGAAGCTCGTTTATATAAACCTATGGTCCCCGCACTAGTTGAGATAATATTGCTTGTAAGACTCATATAATTGGTTTTGATTAATCAATTATAATTCTCAAATTAGACTATGTCTATTTGTGAATTTTTTCACTAAGTAAGGGCGAAATTGTAAAGAAAGAGTTTTAGGGGCATATTTGTTAATTATGATACTTTGTATGGTTCAATTAATAAATATGATAAATGACAATATTATTTAATAATTATTTATAGTTATTAAATAGTTAGAATTGGCATTTAAATTGTTGAATTTGAAAATTGGCGTTTTTGAGAAAATCAGATGCAGAAAAGATAAAACTGCAAAATTGCAAAAAGTGAGGCCCAAGTCCACTAAGCATGGCCGGCCAGTTTTGTAGGCAATTTAAACTGATATTTTCATTATTTTAATGTCAAATAATTCAAACCTAACCCTAGTGGAATGCTATAAATAGGTAGTGAAGGCTTCAAGAAAAATACACTTTTCATTTAGAAAAAACCTGAGCCTTCTCTCTCCCTATCTGGCCGACCACTCCCTCTCTCTCTTAAATTTTGAAATTCTTAGTGTATGAGTAGTGCCCACACACAGCAAGTGATACCTCAATCATAGTGAGGAAGATCGTGAAGAAAGACATTCAGCAAAAGGAGTTTCAGCATCAAAGATTCAGAGAAAGAGATCCAGGTTCAGATATTGATAATGCTCTGCTACAGAAAGAAATCAAGGGCTAGATATCTAAACGGAAGGAGTCATATTATTCCGCTGCAACCAATGTAAGGTTTACTAAACTTTATATGTGTTTATTTCATCGTTTTAGAAAGTTCATATTAAGGATGTTAATCAACATACTTGTGAGTAGATCTAAGATCCTGGTAAAATAATTTCCAACAACTGGCCTCAGAACCATGGTAATTGATTTACTTGCAAGAAATTTGGACTTTAAAACGATTGTTTGTTTGTTTTTGGATGGTATCATGTTGTATTGAGTATTATTTGATGATTGATTGGTGTTTGTGAATTTTCGTAAAAACTAATTGGATATCTGTTTCTGGAATTATTTTTATTGGATAGTATGGAAAAAATTAAGCAAGTTACTTTTTTACAGAACTCAATTTCGATTTAATTTGAATTAGTTATGATTTTTTGAAGTTTCGAAAAAATCAGGGTTGAGCTGAAACCCTTGTGCGCGCGCGGAAATCCTGCCAGAACCCACCAGCACCGAGTTTTCAACCACATGCACTCCCCATGCGCGCCCGGACGGGTATGCACAGCATCCCGTCCGTACAGCTCGCAATTTTTTTGTTTTTCTTCGTTTTTTCATGCTTTTTCATGTAATTAACTTCCGATTTTTTGTGTAGTTCTGTATTTATACTATTACTATTCCTAATTCAATTCTAATTATCATTATGAATTAATTTATTATTTTTTAAATTTAATTCAAGATATTAGTGTAATTTGAATTTAAAAATAGTTAGTATCTATCTTATTTGCTTAATAATCTATCTTATTTTTAAATTTGATTATATCTTATCTTATTTTTAAATTTAAGGTCAGATTTTAAATATTTTAAATTAATTTTTTTTTAAAATAATTTGACCTTATTTAAATTTAAAATAAGATAACTATAATCATGTAATTTTAAAAAGATGTAAGATATTTTGCTAACTTTTAAATTTTGTTATTTTATTTATATAAATTGCATTTAAAATCTGAAAAAGATATTCATTTATCTTTTCTAATTTTTTATTTAATTTTTATTTATAAAATAAAATTTAAATTTTAAAAGTAGTTAGCAAATTTTGAAATGATATTTAGGTTGGTTGAAACCAAATTTTTCAAAATTGTAGGTTTAATTTTAAATTTAATTTTTTTTTAAATTTTCGAATTTTTCAAATTTTTTTTACAAAATTTCGAAAATATTTTATTTATTTAATTAATTATTTCGAAATTAATTATTTAATTTAAAATTAAATAAATCCTACATCCAACTATCCAGCTAACCTTGTTGCAGGAGTATGTGTTTTAGCTTATGTGTAAGTTTTCAAAACCTATTATTGCTTGATTGCAAATAGTCATGGTTAACTTGTTGACAGATCCAATGATCTGATTTTAACTCATGGCTCCCTTGGTCAAGTTAATAATTTGTAACAGGTATATTTACAATCTTCTTTCATCTGTGTATGACCTAGCAACATGATAGGACCCATCCAAAGTGTGCCTGTGTGAGCCTATGTGTTTAATTTCATTATAGATGCATATAGGTTGTTGTTGCTAAATAAAATATCATAGTTCTTGATAGATTTTATTTAGGCCCATTTAGTTTTTGGGCTTATTCAATTAATAACAGTTATTCATTTTAAGGTTAAATTCCTCTCTTTTGGGACTTGTGTGAGAGTTGGGAGCCATAGTAGTGGATACGACATACTGAACCCAGCACCCCCTCACATGAACCACCCCAATTGTGAAGGCCCATTCGCCTGATTTGAATAACTGTACTAGGTTAATTAAACTAGTTTAACCTAATAAAATTGATTAGCAACATAATTAATTTTATTTATTTTGAAATTAATTTAAGAAAATTATAGTTTAAAGAATTTTTTATTCTAAGATAAACTGTATGTATTTTCTTGTATTTAATTAAATATAGAATTATAACCATCTAGATTCTTTCTGAAGCTTAATTTAAATTTTTCATTAAATATTCCTATTTAAGTTGATATTTAGTTATCTACAACTAACCAACTTAAATCTGAATATCTTTTGGATTTAAAATTTCAAAATTAAGTTGAAAAATTTTAGGCATTGGTTATTAAGATTCTTTAAGATATTTTTTAAGTTAATATCTTTTCGAATATTAACTTAAAATGGAATATTTTTAAATTAAGTGGTTACAACTTAATTTTTGATATTTAATTAAATTTAAATTTGAAAATATTTAAGTTCTAGATTTTTTTCTAATACAACTTAAATTAGATATTTTTTCAAATTTTGTGGAAAAGATACTTAGTCAGATAAGATATTTTCTATATAGTTATTTCTACACTACTTATTATTTCTAATATTAAATAGGAAAATATTATACATTGTGAAATTAATTATTTAAATAATTAATTTTGGTTCAATTTATTTTAAGTATATTTTTTCCTAGTATTAAACTAGAGATTAATAATTAAGCCTTCTCTACACTTAATTATTTATTTCTTGAATTTAATACATTTAATTAATTTGAAAATTAAATATCTAAGTTGATTTTCATCATGATACTTAAATATTTCTTTTTCATGACACTTAATTAAATAGAAAATTATTTTTAGTTGAAATTTATTTTTTCAACTAAATTTAAATAATTTTCAAAATATATTTTTTCTTTATTTTATTAATCAAATTTCGAAATTGCATTTCTTAAATGTTGGAATTTCGAATTTTATTTGAAAAATAGATTAAAGTTGTAAATTATTTATTTTAATTTTGGACCAACTTAAATCAATGATTTTTTCATTTAATGATTAATTATAATAAATGAAGTAAAATATATTTTTCTTTATTTTATTAATCAATTTTCGAAATTGCATTTCATAATGCAAGATGATTTTGAATATATCTTGAAAAATAGATTAAGTTGTACATTAATTATTTATTTTAATTAATTCTTGGATCAACTTAAATCAATGATTTTTTCATTTATTGATTAATTCAAAATAAATTGAATTAAAGAATATCATTAGAAATTGAATTAATTAGTCAAAGGAAAATCTAGATAGATGATATTTTTGCTTGAAGTATTTTTCTAGTGTATTTAATTAAATAGAAAATTAATATTTAAGTTGATTTTCATCATCATACTTAAATAATTGAAATTTTTCTTATATATTTAATTAAATAGGAAAATTATATTTTTTGTTGTAAATTAATTTTATTAATTAATTTTGGGCCAACATTAAATTAGAATAATTTTTCCAGGATTAATTTTTTATTTTAACATGCATTTTCGAAAATTGTGTCCTTGAATACTTTCATTTTTCGAAATGCAATATATACTTATAGAGAATTAAATTTGAGTTGTAAATTAATTTAAATTAATTTTGTAACAACTTAAATTGAATATTTTTCTAAATATTTATTGGAAATTATTACTAAGATGGAAATAATTCATGTTATTTTCATATCCATCTAAGTAAAATTTATAAATATTAAATTAAAATTTATATTTAGAATTTTTCATTCTAAATTGGAAATTTTAATTAAATAAATATTTATATATATATATTAAATAAATAGATTAAATAAAGAGAATCAAAG
The DNA here is from genome assembly GCF_029168945.1 of Cannabis sativa. Classification (NCBI taxonomy): domain Eukaryota; kingdom Viridiplantae; phylum Streptophyta; class Magnoliopsida; order Rosales; family Cannabaceae; genus Cannabis; species Cannabis sativa. The sequence continues at coordinate 23,445,809 of NC_083610.1, forward strand.
AAAATACAATTTTTTTTTAAATAATGAGCTTTATTATTATTAAGACATTCGATCTCCATTGTTGGTCTTACAATAGTTAAATGTTTTCAATATAGCCTCGAGACGCTAGACTTCGTCCCCCTATGGACGGTTATTCGTTGAACGCATTTAACACCGTAAGATCTCATTTGATAAGTGTTTTGTAAGTTTTCGTCTCTATTAGACTCTCCCCTACGATGACTACTTAGAGATAAACTTATAAAACATGAAACAATGGTGGAAGCTCATAAAATGAGAATAGCCTTGACTCTCGCCTACCGGGACAACGTTGGATTCTTATTTTGATCGAATAAAAGGTTGCTAGAATGGTTTCTATTTTAGATGAGCTGACAACTCTATTCAATGAATGATACTTTGACTCTCGCCTACCGGGACACTGTATCAGTTTGTTGAAAACTGTGGAAATTATTTAGGATTGTATGTTTTAGTATTTTCACTTGTCATTCCTACTTGCTATATGTTTAATAATTTCTGAATTGTGTATGAACTTATATTGAACCATGTTATTTTCTGTTATTAAATTGTAGTTTAATTTCGAATCTTCATTGTTGGTCTAACATGTTTGTTTTTCTAATGAGATAAATCCCTAATGGATTTTCACCATTAGACATACATAATAATGTTAGATCTCGAAAGATAAATATTGTATATGAACATCTAGGTGTTCATCAATTGATGACACCTTAGACTAGTATTTTTACAATATGAAACAAGAAGATTACATAATAAGATTACTTTGACTCTCGTTAATCGAAGCATCGTTGGATTCTTATTAATAAACGAAATTATCCTAATTCCTCTTAGCTTATTCATTTCGAATTAGCTCAATAACATATCATTGGATGAATGGTCTATAAATCATTTCATGTCATTCTATATTTTCTCTTAAGAAATTAAATGACGCATATGATTATAATCCCGAAATTCTATTCCCAATTGATATAAATCCTCAATCTTAGAAATCTCCTACTTGTATGGGCAAATCTGACTTAGAGTTTAAATTAGTAGTGGTGGTCCAACAATTAATTACTCATTATATTTGGTTGAATTTAAGTCTTTGACTTTAATTTTAGAATCCAAACAGAAATTTTTTTATATTTCTATTTCCAGGAAGCAATACAGTTACACTTTCCAAGTGTTCAATATCCATCTTCTATTAATGGATTCAAACTGTATGGAATATGAGTTTGGTATTCTGTGACCAGGATCCACTTGCACTATTCTAAGAACTCTTTGATGTAACTATACCTAAGTCATCAAAAAGACACCACCACATTTTTATTAATCTATGGCATTTGTATCTTGTTCATAGTGGATTTGACAAGATCAATCTTTCCAAAGAGTTAATATGCCTATATCCACTGAAAGTAGTTCATCTCATTCGCAAATGGATGTACATTCAGGGGTGGATATGAGTTTTTCGTTGTATTCTTAAAACGATAACTCTAGATTATACCTTTTAGCAAGAAATTTGAAATGTTTGAAAAATTTCATTAATTTCTAGCAATGGTTAAAACCATTAAGGTAAGTGGTTAAAGATCTTGCGAACTGATAGGGGTGGAGAAATAGTTAGTAGATATGCAGTTCAAAGATCATTAATTTGATTTTTTGAATTATATCCAAACTTACCTCCCCAGAAATTTCGAGTTGCATGTTGATGATTAGTTACTAGTCGTTGCCTAATTCCTTCTATGCTAATACAATTTCAGAATGATGTAATGGTTGTATACTTAATGTAAATCATTACTAGATTCATGGATGACCTAATCAAAATCTTAAGAAAAGCTAGAACTGTTAACCATGGTTTGTTAGCTATTCTAAGTGATTAGGGGTGGACCATCCCATTGTCAATAGATAAGAAAGTGTTTGTTCAAACAAATACTACTTTTCTAAGATAATGACTAAGTCTGAAAATAAGTAGCAAATAAAGGAGATATTTTTCTTGATTCCAAAAGTGTTCTATCATCTTATATAACATATGATGATCCCACTGCCTCTGTTGTCTTGTCACAACCAAAGAGATCAATACCATTTAGTTTTCTTCGACATAATTCACGGTACCTTGTCGTAGTGGGAGAGTTTCTAGGAACTCACCTTCTTATGACTTGGAAGACACTAGTGATTAAAATCCATTGTGAGTTTAAACAAGTAATGGATTGTCAAGATAAGAAACTAAGAAGAAAAGCCAATAGAACTATGGTTTAATCCATTCACATGGAGTAACTTAAAGTTTTCTATTACAAGGACATAAAAGGAAATTTTTGTTTATAAGTCTATTCAATGGACTTAACAAACTTCCTGTTCCTAGTATTATAGGTTTGAGTTTATCTAAACCTATGGCTTGTGGTATACCTGGTAATTACTTACTCTAATGCAAGCAACTTACTTTAGTAAGATGCTGAAGCATTTTCTTTCTAATGGCAATCTATAGAAGCTTCACAACTTCTTAGACATAGATTTTATTTATCTAAGAAAAAGTCTCAACTATTCCAGAAAAGATAAAGCCATGAAAGAATTTCTTAAATCAACAGTGAGAGGTCTTAGATATGCTTTTGTATGCCTTAAACCAGACACCTGCTGTTGAGTGGGAGTAATGAGTAGGTATCAGATTAATCCAAGAGAAGAACATTGGAAGACAATCAAGTAAATCCTAAGATTAAGAAGAGGAACTATATGTTAGTCTATAAGGGTGTGTTTAAAACTCTTAGACTACACCACATCAGATTTCGAAATTTGTCTTTGTGCTAGTAAATCTTTCTGATAAGATGGTGGTTACTCTGGGGGTGGAATAGTGATTTTGGAGAAGTGTAAAAAACCTATCTGAAGTCTCTAGGTCTACCAGAGAGGAACTGAATGTTAAAGTTGCAGGAAAGGTACTTATTCAGTCTAAGGAAAGTTCTATACATTTTTGGCATCATTCCAAATTGCCTTAACTACTAGTGTTAATTTCCTGATTAACCCAAAAGTAGTTGCCAAAGATATAGAATCCAGTATCCCAAGAGAGTAGACATATAGAGAGGAATTTCACATTATCAATGATTTTGTGATTAAGGAAGAGTAATGGTGGAGAAAAGGTTGTGGTTAATTCAACCTTTCAGATCCTATTACGAGGAGTTTACTACTACTACACTTGATTTGTATATCAAGGTGTTGAGATTATTTGAAATGCACATTTTGTTTTATATCAGTGCAAGTGGGAGTTTGTTGGGTTTTATGCCCTAAATAAAACTCATTTCAATATAATCAGATTTACTTATTAATATAGATCAGAAATAACATTTAATGTTGCATGGTTCACATGATTTATTTCATGATTATATGTACATAATGTATAAATTCGTCTGAAGCCCTTTTCACATACTTGATCCTGTTTATTGTGCTATCAACACATTGGAAAGTAAACATGACTATGTGAATCAAGTTTCCTAGATTTATCAAACATAGGGTTTTACTGATATGATAATCTACAACAGAGTTTACTTGCATTTGGAGAAGTGCTATGTTCTTTCCAGAGCATTGGTTAAAGTAAAGCTCAGGTTGGATGCATGGAGTATGCATCGGAAGGGACCGATATTGAACTTTGACTTAGATTTATTAAACTTACCGTAATATCTATTCAAGTCAATATCGCCTAGTTGATCCTAGATCAAATGTTCTTAATCCTGTTATGATTAGGCTCAATCTTGAAAGGCTATTCGTGTTCTTTGATTTGTTAGTTAAGCCTACTTTTAGGTCAGGGTGATACGTACATTTTGGGAACACGGTAGTGCAATTGAGTGGGAGCGCTAACATAAACATGGAATCTATAGCTTCTATCTGGCGAATAGTAAGCAAAGGATGATCTCCTTCGAGCTTGACCAAACGAACATAAATGGTGGAGTACTCATTTCACATAAGCTGAAATATCATTTATACGGGGTCAAGTGTTTTAAGGATAAAATACATTGTAGGGTGTAACGGTAATCAAATCCCTTTACAGTGTAGATCATTCATATAGAGGATCATTGATCAAATTAGGATTATAACAATGGATAACTAATGATGTGTCTATATGGTGGAACATATAGAGCATTCTATATAACTGAGAGTGCAATTCTAAGTTCTATGCGTGGATTCAACGAAGAATTAATAAGTTAGTGAATTTTAGTGCTAAATTCTTGATCTACTTATTAGAAGCTCGGTTATATAGACCCATGGTCCCCGCACTAGTTGAGATAATATTTCTTGTAAGACTCATATAATTGGTTTTGATTAATCAATTATAATTCTCAAATTAGACTATGTCTATTTGTGAATTTTTTCACTAAGTAAGGGCGAAATTGTAAAGAAAGAGTTTTAGGGGCATATTTGTTAATTATGATACTTTGTATGGTTCAATTAATAAATATGATAAATGACAATATTATTTAATAATTATTTATAGTTATTAAATAGTTATAATTGGCATTTAAATGGTTGAATTTGAAAATTGGCGTTTTTGAAAAAATCAGATGCAGAAAAGATAAAACTGCAAAATTGCAAAAAGTGAAGCCCAAGTCCACTAAGGATGGCCGGCCACTTTTGTAGGCAATTTAAACTGATATTTTCATTATTTTAATGCCAAATAATTCAAACCTAACCCTAGTGGAATGCTATAAATAGATAGTGAAGGCTTCAGGAAAAATACACTTTTCATTTAGAAAAAACCTGAGCCTTCTCTCTCCCTATCTGGCCGACCACTCCCTCTCTCTTTCTTCCTTCTTAAATTTTGAAATTCTTAGTGTATGAGTAGTGCCCACACACAGCAAGTGATACCTCAATCATAGTGAGGAAGATCGTGAAGAAAGACATTCAGCAAAAGGAGTTTCAGCATCAAAGATTCAGAGAAAGAGATCCAGGTTCAGATATTGATAATGCTCTGCTACAGAAAGGACTCAAGGGCTAGATATCTAAACGGAAGGAGTCATATTATTCCGCTGCAACCAATGTAAGGTTTACTAAACTTTATATGTGTTTATTTCATCGTTTTAGAAAGTTCATATTAAGGATGTTAATCAACATACTTGTGAGTAGATCTAAGATCCTGGTAAAATAATTTCCAACAAATTATTGCTTGCGTGAATTTGTAACAACCATAGATATGACAGTCTCAAAGCTCAGACACAACGAGACTGCAAATGACTTCAAAAGCAGATGCACTCGACCTCACCCACCTAATCCTACATGCTTGACCACTTACTACAACTAATGTGCTGAATTCTACACAACAACTATGTACCACAAGGTTGCTGAGCAGCTTGATTTAGAGAATAATTATTTTGTCATAAGTCAGGAGCAAGAAGGAGAGTGGCAGATATTCACCATTGGAAAGTTTCAGCATCCGGACATCCAATATGTTCATTACTGTGAAGGCCGACGAGCACTACACTGTAGTTGCTTGCTCTATGAAAGTCAGGGGTACGCTTGTAGACATTTATGGGCTACAATGAAAAGATTAAACATGAGAAGAATACCTAATTCTCTTCTCATGAAGCGATGGAGCAAATCCGCAAAGACAAATCTCCACCTACATTTTTACCCGCCAGCACAACCACAACAGCACATTTACGAGATGGCTAGGTTTGGATCTCTCAGTTCACTGACTTATAACTTCACTTTCTATGCAGCAAAATCAGAGGATTCGTACAACCGTGCAAAGGAAGAGCTTGAACGGCTAACTCTAATGTTCAAGGAAGAATTTGACTTGAATTCCAATCCGGAAGGAGAGACGCCACAACCTGGAAGATATCGTAGCAACCCTAACATTATTAAAGACCCCGAAGTTGTGAGAACAAAGGGTACGGGAAATACAAGGGAAGGACCAAACGGGGAGCAGATCCGAAGAAACTCAAGACATTGTCGCATTTGTCGCTCATCAGACCATGATTATCGATGGTGCCCAAATCGTCAACATAACACTGGATCTCAGGGGCAACAACCTCCAAAGAATCAACCAACATCTGACTCATTCAATGACCACTCCAACGCGTATTTCCCGGAACCGCCTTCCTCCACACAAGAGTCTTACTATGGTCATTCTTATAACTAGCTACTTTTAGCCATTGTTGTTTTAACGTTTATGACTCTACTTATTGCTTCAAAAATTCTACATTTATATACTTCTTGTTGTGTTTGGCGTGTTTAAGGTAATTTTCTCATCTTCACTAAATCTCAAAATTTTAATTGACGAACAACTAAATTATGCCTAGGAAAAAAAACTCAATCTTATAAGGTGAAAAAATATATTTTTGTGGTAATTTTTAATATATGAAATATTTACAATTAAAAAATTACACCAACTAAAAACTCAATGTATAACAACAAATAATTTCATCACTTAAAACAAAATTTTCTAAACAATATACTACGAAACGTAAATGAACGTACTCGGTACGTGAAATTTTGTACTCGGTACGTGATATTATGTACACTAATTTTACTAAACATCACGCAGAAACAAGTAATGTACACGGTACTCGATATAATGTACTTAATTACCATCCCACAAATACATATGATCCTATGAATGAAGGAAAATACCAAAATAGCCTCAATCCGACAACATGGACCCACTGCCTACAGTGTTTTCGTACCATCAATTGCCAGGAACAGTGAAGACTGCTGTACCTTTTTGTACTCTAACTAACACACACAGTACTATTTTGTACCTTTTTCGTACCTAACTATTTTTTAATTAAAAAAAATAAATTCCCAACCGGTAACCACACCTACAACAACCGGTTACCACCAAAATTTAAAAAATTAAAAAACATTTAAAAGTACGGTGGGACCCACCTGCCGTACAACGGATTGCAATCCGTGTTTTGCACATATGGGCACAAAATCGGCTGCCTATATTTTTATTACATGTAAGCACAATATTTCTTTTTCCTAAATTCTAAAAAAGAAAAACAAATAGAATTTTAAATGTATGGACATTTTGATTTTCTAGAAAGTACAAATTAATTAATAAGGCGACATCCTATTTTTTATTTTGTGGTATTTATTTATTTTATTAGACTCACTATGTTTTTTTTTTTTTATAATTTTGTGTACATCAAATAATATATCATCTTAGTAATTTGTTTGAGTGAAAATCTTACATATTTACAAATTATGTTAGGGTTATAAGTAAATCATTTCTTTATTGATCAGTTCAATTTATCCAAAAATTAGTAGTATTTTTCTTTTATTTTATATAAGTGATTGAGTACTTAAATCTTGCTCAATTAAGTGATTAAATTTAATAGAGATCAAAAAATTAATTTTACGTTTTGTTTATACATTTGATAATTTTTTTTAATTATTTATAATTTTGTTATTTCATAATTATTTTCTATATACATTAATTAGTGTATGTATATACATATTAATAAAATAATTAAAAAAATTGAAAAGTATTAGATTTAATTTTATTAATAATTAAGAAATAAATTTTAAAATATATAATTTTAAAAAATTATTAAAACCGAGAAACGCGGATCATTTCCCTAGTTATATATATAATTGTGTTAATCAAGTCAATTTCGTAGTGTTATAACATATTAAATTGTGTAGACGTATGTTTTCAATTTGCATCATACAATACATTTATTAAATGTGTTATCGTCATATGTCGTATGATCTGAAAAGAAATCATTATTTTGTTTGTATTTGGGGTTTTGACACGATTAATAAAACGATCTGAAAAGATCATTATCGTATAGTCTTAACACAAACACAATACGATAACACAATTTGTCAGCTACTTCAAAATCATATTTTGACTGGCATATTATGGCAGTAGGTAAGTACTATAAAGAGTCCTGCACTTGCATGTCCGATAAAATACAAGGATATCAGTATACTAAATGGATGTTTGCCACTAGTCACTAAAATTTTATTGTACTACTGATTGGAGATTAATTTCATTGATACAAGAATATGAGAATCCTAGGAATAAGGTGGCCACCTCAGGGTAGGAAAAATCAGCAGACCACTTGAGATTACGACAAGAACATCTTGAGGCCAGACCTGAGTTCCATCCATAATTTTTCACTAGTGCCGACTGCCGAGTTGGTCGAGTGAATCAAAGCCCAATCCAAACCTGTTAATGTTAGATCCAAAACGTTCACAAGCATATTTAATCCACAAATCGCCAAAGTATGGTCCGAGGTTGATTTTAATTGGATGAATCTACAATGAAAACCATGGAGATGTTCCCCAAGTCTTGAGAAATTGAGAGAAATCTCTCGGGTACCTGCAAGAAAGCACTCCAACTCTCAAAGTCGTAATATTCTCAGATTCACAAGAAAAAAAAAACAATAAATCAAAGATCCCTTTTAAGGCCCCATTGGGTGAGATCTTTATGATCCTCAAGCGAGCCTTCTCAGCCTTTTAACCTAAGCTCGCTCGATCCTCAAGTGTGGACGTGCTGTCATTAAACACTTACAAGTATCCTGCCAAGTGTTAGAAATGAGAAAATGACTTTTCAATAGCGATTTAGAAACTCTATCATTTAAAATAAATAGCATTAAATCTAACGCTACGTCGTCATTGTAAGATATCATAACATTTTGTCTACCATCATCGTTTATGTGCAAATAACAAGTGCATACGTACGATGACGTTTCTATTCTTTTTATTTATTAAATTTTTTCTCATCATGCATTGGAATGGTCTTTCTTTCCATTTTAAAATAGAATAATCCTTTTACCAAAATAGTGAAAAGACCATTCTATTGAAATGATATTCTAATACTTTAATATACAACCAAACAAAAAAATAGAATCAAAATTGTTTCTTTTCTATTTCATTACCTCCAACCAAACGTCACCTAACTGTTGCAATGTGAACAATTTTTACAGAATTTTATTTCTCCAAAAAGCAGGTACTATAAGATTTACAAAACATTTTGTTAGTGTGGATAACATATGTTAAAATAGTGTTAGTTATTCAAGAATCACACAGAGGGAAAGATAGGGAAAAAGAAATATTACTCACAAAGACGTTCTTCAATTAATCTCTGCTTGTCAATTCCAACATTTAGCATAGCAGGGAACACCTGTCGGCTGTCAGAAAAAAAAATAATTAAGATTAGAAAGAAATACAAAAAATAAAAGGATAGCTGCATCATTACGATTTCCCACAAATACAGATTAATATTACTACATTCCAATTAAATAGTGAGCTCATTCACCAAACAACCAAGTGCACTTACAGAAAAGAACATACCTCAAATTAGAACTGAATATTTTGAGCGGGTTCGACCCAGACCTGGGCAACCCGCCCGAACCCGACCCGATCAACTCGCAAATTCTTTTTAGAAAAAAAAATATTGGGACGGATTGGGTTCAACCTGGTACCCTTCGGGCGGGTTCGCGGGTTAAGTTTTTAGGGCCACCGGATTTCGGGTTGAACCCGAACCCGTCAACCCGCATATTTCATATATTATATATATTTTTTTATTTTTTATTACATATTATATATTAATTAAAAAATTAAAAAAATAAAAAATAAAAACTAAAAACAAAAAACCCTAAACTTCCCTTTACCTTTTACTGTGGATAAGAATGTATTTTGAAATATTTTAATTTTCACTTTGATCATGATTCATGAACATGAAAATGAAATTTGATTTGATGAACAAGTTTGTTGGTTTGATTGATTAATGCTTCTTTTCTTCAAATTTGATGAACAAGTTGTTATATTATATATGTTTAATTTAATAAATAAATAAAATATTAATTTTTTTAAAGAGTTGATCGAGTTGATCGGGTCAACCCGTTGACCCGATCAATCCAGCCAACCAAAATCCGCCAACCAGTGACCCGCCAACCCGACCCCTATTCGGGTTCGAGTTCGGTTTCATTTTTTTAAACCTGAAACCCGTGAACCTGCGAACTCGAAACCCAGTAAATCCGCCTGATGTTCAGCCCTACCTTAAATATACAATATTGACATCAGATAACAGCTCCACCACCTAATAATACCAAGATACACTATTCAACAACATGATAAATACCCTAGGGGTGATTTTAGGGGAGGAAAGGAAAAAATGGTCAGGAGAACTATTCTTTTTTTGGCAGAAGTAGGAGTAAATACTATGAACAAATTTAATAAAGCAAAAAGTAGGGAAAAATTTTAATATTTTCCCTTTTTTGGTGAGGAAAACTGAGTAAACGAAGAGAAAAAGTACCAGTCTCTTTCTCCTCCACCATGTGACCATGACTTCTCCACCACCATGACTGCCATCTTCTCTGATGAAGCTACCACTGCCTTCTCTGACTCCACAACCAATACCTCCAGCTCGTTCCAGCTCTCTCCATTGTTTCGATCTCTAAGCTCCACCATGAGACCACCACCACGACCTCTATCTCCGTGACCACCACGTCTGCCATCACAACCACCATTGAAACGAAGTCCTTTGGAAAAATTTGTAACAGTTGAGTCATCTGAGTCATTCTATAGAACAAGTATGTTAGAATGCGTTCTTTGTTTATTTTTTGATATTTTGTTAGGGGATAATTAAGAGTTGTATTAATGTAATTTTGGTGAATAATAATTCTTATTATTTATTGAAGAATAATTTGCGGCATAAATACCTAAGTTTTACTCTGAGTAGCATATAAGTCCCTAAGTCGTATTTTTGGCGGTAAAAATACCTTCCGTCATTAGTGTGGAACTTCCGTAGGTACCTCTCTGTTTTCTTTCTTGTAATGTGCCAGATGGCATTATCATTAAAAATAAATGTTACACCATTCCAATCATTAACAATAAATCATTGTATATCTCAAATAGATGTATATGTGGCAATATTTAATTGGCCCATATTATTTAATTTCTAAAAAAACATTTTAAATAAAAATTCCATTAAAAATTATTTAAAATTAAAAGAAAAATACAAAATAATAATAAAATTTAAAACTTAAAATAAACACACTTTTTCTCTATTCTATCTCGTCTTCTTCCTCATTCCTTTTTTTTTTTCTTTGATTGATGAAACGAGAAGGCTGCTTGAAAAATAGAATAGGCAGCTGGAGGTAGATAATCTCCATCCCACAACAGAGAAGCTTGTCTTCTTCTTCATTCTCTCAATTGGGCAACCATAAACATACGACATTAAAATACTTATTCAAAATTTCAGTACACAAAATTTCAGATCCCAAACTAAACAGACAATATTAAAATACTTATTCAAATACTTATAACTTAGTATTTTTGGGCAGCTATAAACAGACCAAAACTAATACAGTACACAAAATTTCAGATCCCAAACTAAAAATGATAGCTATAACTTAGATCCATATATTAAAAATTAAAAATCAATACACAAAGAGAAGAATAAGAAACACCGGTGGATTGACACGAAAATCTAGCCTTCGACGAGATAAAGAAGCGGTGGTGCTAGACTAAGACGAAGATCTAGGCTTCAACAAAAAATTAGGGCTTCGATCTTCTTAGCCTGTCGATGCCGATTTCGTCAAAGTCGACACCGTCGATGTCGGTCTTCTCGTCTCCAGCCATCGGCGAACACCCACACCAAACTCTGATGCCCACCCTCAACAGCAACAACTGCTGAAAGAAGAAAATGGTGAGGAAGGGAGAAGAAGACGATGAAACGGTCAGTACCTATGTTGACTCACCGACATAGAGAAATGGCCATTCATGGTTCTCATACCCACTAGTACAGATCGTCTCTTCCATTATAGGGTTGAGACTTTGAGATATTTTGAGAGAGAGAGAGAGAGAGAGAGAGAGAGAGAGGTAGAGGAGACAAAAATGGTGAAAGAGAGAGTGGTTAATTAATTTTAGTTTTTTTTTTACATGAATTTTTTTTTTTATTAGTGTTTTTGTTTTTTGAAAATATTTTATTAGTTAAGGTACATGATGTGGCAATGTTTATTGTAAATGGTGGGAGTGATGATGCATTTATTTTTAATGACATGGCACGCCACTTGGCATATTATATGGCAAAAAACGGAGAGGTACCTACGGAAGTTCCACACTAGTGACGGAAGATATTTTTACCACCAAAAATACGACTTAAGTAATTATCTGCTACTCGGAGTAAAACTTAAGTATTTATGCCGCAAATTACTCTTTATTGAATAGCCAAATGACTTTTATTAAAAGTAAGAAACTAACAACTATACCTAAATATAAGATAACAAACTGTGACTAAGTTACATATAATTTTTACAAGAAACTTAAATGTTGGTTTAAATAAACCATTAGTCAAAATATCTACTGATCTTCAAATTTCACAAATGAGATACAAATAACTTCCATTTCTAAGTTTTCTTTTATGAAGTATCGATCAACCTCTATATGCTTGGTTCTATCGTGTTGCATTGGGTTATGTACAATACTTATAGCAACCTTATTATCACAAATAACTTCATAGGTAGACTAACTTCAAGCTTCAGCTCATGTAGAACCCGTCTTATCCACAGGATCTCACACACCCCATTGTCATAGTCCTGTACTCGGCCTCAGCACTACTTGCAACCACATTTCACTTTTTGCTTCTCCAAGTCACCAAATTTCTCCATACATATGCAATACCCAGAGGTAGATTTTCTATCAGTAATCAAGCCGGTCCAATTTGCATTAGTAAATGCTGCAACATTTCTATTGTCAACCTTTTTAAAAAGAAGACCTTTACCTGGACTACTCTATAAATACCTCAAAATTCGATAAGCAGCTTTAAGATGTTCTTTATAAGGACAGTGCATAAATTGACTCACCATACTTACCGCAAACACAATGTCAAGATGAGTGTGACACAAATAGATAAGCCTCCAACTAATCGTTGGTATTGTTGCACATCCACTAATGTTCCGTGTTGAATGTCACTCAGTTTCTTGTTCGAATCAATAGGAGTATCCATTAGACAACACTCACTCATTCCTGCATCCTTCAGAAGATCAAGAATGTATTTTCCTTGGGAGATGGCAATCCCTTTTTTCGACCTTGCAACCTCCATAGCTCAAAAATGCTTCATTTCACCTAGATCTTTGAGCTTATTTTCATTGCCTCTAATTCTTCTAGATCATCTCCTGTAAGTATATTATCAACATAAACAATTAAAGTTGCAATCTTTCCATTAGTTGAGTGTTGAGTGAATATTATATAATCAGCTTGTGCTTGTATATTGTCTTGTTTCTTCACCACTTGAGTGAAACCTTTCAAACAAAGTTCGCAGTGATTGCTTCAAGCCATAAATAGCCTTTTCCAACCTACACACTTTATTTACAAACTTATAAAGCCAGGTGGAGGGAGCATTCTCCACATCAAATTGCCTCAAAGGCCATTCTAAATTAGCTCAATAGACAACAAGATCCGAACAATATTAAGTTTGGCTACTGGAGCAAAGGTCTCAATGTAATTAATATTGTAGGTTTGTGTAAACCCCTTCGCAACCATCCGAGCTTTGAACCTCTCTAAAGTGTCATCTCCATTAAATTTGGGCATAAAAACCCACTTACAGCCAATTATCGAAGCACCTTTGGGTAGCTTTTCAACTTTTCATGTGTGATTTTTCTCCAAAGCACTCATTTACTCAAGAACAAGACTTCTTCCACTCTAGAACATTTAGAGCTTCCTGTATAGTATTTGGAATCTGGACATTTGATATTGTCAAAAATGGTGAATGAATTACGTATTTTATTCAATAAAATAGTATGTATTTAAATACAAAATTAGAAAGTAAATAGGAAACTAACTAAATATAATTAATATAGCTAATATATTATAACACTCCCCCTCAAGCTGGAGCATAAATGTTAATCATGTTCAGCTTATTACAAATATAATCAACCTACACCCCATTCAAAGCATTTTGTAAAAATATCTCCTAATTGTTCTACAGTCTTCACATATCCTATGGAGTTCAGACCTTGTTGAATTTTTAATGAACAAAATGATAATCAATCTCGATATATTTAGTTCGCTCGTGGAACACAAGATTTGAGGCAATATGAAGAGCAGTTTGATTATCACACCAAAATTTTACTAGAACTGACATTTTAAACCCGAATGCAGCCAAAAGCTGATAAATCCATACTATCTCACACACAAACTGTACTATAGCCTTATATTCTGATTCCGCATTAGATCTGGACACAACATTTTGCTTCTTACTCTTCCAAGAGACCAAATTACCTCCGACAAAGACACAATAACCTGAAGTGGATCTTCTATCCACCTTGGTACTAGCCCAATCTGCATCTGAGAAACACTCGTCTGAGTGATCCTTTTAAGTAACACAAAATTTGCTCTAGGGCTGCCCAATGATGAATTGTTAGAGAAGACATAAACTAGCTAACAACACTAACTGAGAATGCAATATCTGGACGAGTCACAATTAGATAATTTAGCTTTCCAACTAATCTGCGATACTTCTCAAGGTCTTCAAATGGTTCTCCATCACTCATTAGATGCATAGCAGGATTCATTCGAGCACTACAAGGTTTTGCTCCCAATTTTTTCTTGTCCCGTTAACAAATCAAGTACATACTTCTTTGAGATAGAAAAATACCTTGTCTACTCTGAGGAACTTCAACTTTCAAGAAATACCTGAGCACCCCCAAATGCTTCGTGTGAAACTGGGTATGAAGGAATGATACCTCTAGTATCATCTCCAGTAATAACAATATCATCCACATACACAACCAACAAAATAATACCGGCAGTTGATCTTTTATAAAACACAGAATAATCTAACTTATTTTTCAACAAACCAAATTTCTTAACAGTTAAATTTACCAAACTAAGCACGAGGACTTTGTTTCAAAAAATATAGACTTGCGACGACGACAAACTTTCCCTAACTCCTCCTGAGCAACAAACCTAGGAAGTTGCTCCATATACTCTTCTTTCTCAAGATCTCTATGAAGAAAAACATTTTTAATATCAAGTTGATGCAAAAGCCAATGATGAATAGCTATCATAGAAATGAACAGTCGAACAAATGTCAGTTCAGCAACAGGAGAAAAAGTATCATAATAGTCCACTCCATATGTTTGAGGATAACCCTTGGCAATAAGACGGGTCTTTAAGCGAGCAATTATTTCAATTGGATTGACTTTAACCGTAAACTCCTATTTGCCCCTTATGGCCCGTTTTTCTAAAAGTAAATTAACCAAGTCCCAAGTACCATTCGCAACTAAAGCATTATCTCTTCTATTATTGCAGGATCGACCTTGAGATGAGACGAATGAGGTGGCCGCCTTAAGCTCCTTACCGCTCAGGCCCCCATTTTGAAAAAAGTTAAAATAAAGTTAGTAATAAAATAAAAATATTACTCATAATACTAAATATATGTTGCAGCTTAGTGGTAATTTGATTATAGTAATAATTAAGAGGTTCAGAGTTCAAATCCCAACAACCTCACTTTTTCACTTGGGCCCCAATTTTTATTTTTGCCTAAAGAGGGTCGACCCTAATCATTGCAACAAGTCAACCAGGATGAGACATGACTTCACGAATATTTTAAAAACAGTAAAAGAAGCAATAAAAGGACAAGAAGAAAAGGATAAATGATTATAACAAACAAAAGAAGAAATAGGATAAGTACATTTGCATTTACCTTTACGTAGTACAATGGGAAGATCATCGTTAGGGTTCGGATCCGATGACAAAGAAGCAGGTGCAGGACATGAAATAGGAGGCAAAAGAGGCGGAGGAGTAGGCATGTCAAGAGTTGTGACCAAGTCGAGAGACTCGTCAAAACATGTGTCAGACGCAGAAGATGTGATGGAATATACCAACAAATTGTCATCCTCCCCTGATGAGTAGGAGTATGTGAAGATGAAAAATAAGGTGTATTTATTTTCCACAAAAGTAAAACATTGAAAGAAACAAGATATTTGTTAAGATCGGGACAATAGCACATATACCATTTTTGAACACAAGAATAACCAAGGAATACACACTTCAATGACTTACGATCTAATTTAATTACCTGTAGACGAACGTCACGAACAAAGCAAGTGCTACAAAAAATTCTTGGCTTGATAGGAAATAGTATCTTATTGGGAAAAAGAATATTGTAAAGAATTTCTCCATGAAGAACAGAAGATGGCGTGCGATTAATCAAAAAAACATGCAGTAGAAACAGCATCGCCCAAAAACAGTTTAGGAACATGCATTTGAAATAAGAGTTCTAACTGTTTAAGCATATATCTATTTTTTTGTTCGGCTACACTATTTTGAAATGGAGTATCAACACAAGTTTCATAAAGCATGTCGTTTTGAACCATATAAGATTGAAATAAACTAGATTTGTACTATTTGGCATTATCACTTCTCAAAGTACGAATAGACACATTAAATTGATTTCAAATTTCAGCACAAAAGACACGAAAAATAGAGAACAATACAGAACGATTCTTCATCAAAAACAACCAAGTGACATGAGAATAATCATTTATAAAAGTAACAAAATAACGAAAACCAAGTTTAGACAAGATAAGAGGACCCCAAACATCAGGATGGGCTAATTTAAAAGGAACACTAGCACGTTTATTGACTCTAGGACTTAAACTAAGGTGATGATGTTTAGCAAACTGACATGATTCACAATCTAACGAAGAAAACTTATAATATTGTGGACAAAATTTTTTAAGCAGAGGAAAAAATGGGTGACCAAACCTACAATGTGCCTTGAAGGGAGATTGTACACCAAAACAAGCAACTGATTTAAGTATTAGTGTATCAAGAATGTAGAGGTCTTCAGATTCATGCCCTTTACCAATATTTGCTTCGTCATAAGATCTTGAAATCAGCAATGATCAGTAAAAAAAAAAAAGAGATACAACAGTTAAGATCACAAGTAAGTTGACTGACAGATCAAATTAAAAGAAAAATTAAGTAAATGTAGGACAGACGCCAAAGGAAACATTGGAGTAGGAGTAATTGTACTAGACCCAATAACACAAGATGGTGACCCATTGACTAAGGTAACAGTAGAAGTGGGAGCGTGAGGTTGAAGATTAGAAAAGAATCTAGAATTACCGGTCATATGGTCTATAGCACCAGAGTCAATAACCCATTTGGAAGACGAGAAAAGAAGACACGAATTTGATTTACCTAAATCAACAATAGTAGTGATAGAAGAAAGTGAATACTTAAGAGACTCTTGATACTGTAAGAATTTGACATATTCAACTGCAGAAACAAAAATTGGTCTTCCAGAAGTCATTACAAATATTATGTTTGTCCCACCAAACTAACTAAAACAGCAAACCAACAAACCAACAGACCCGATAAAGGAGCAAACGAAATGAGACAACAAGCTGGCAATCAAAATCTCACAACTAATATAGGAGAACCCAAACCAAACCACAAACGGAGAAGAGCACCGGAGATAAAAGATAAAGATTGACACTAAAGGATGACGAATAATCCTCAACAATCACAAAAGAAGAAAACAATGGTCGAAATAGATGCACCAAAAGGTCAAAAACACTGAAAAATGGAATCGGCAGAGAAACACCTAGGAAAAGACACCTCACACGTGGGTGTTGTCGCTGAAGCTTCAGGCAGCGCGTGTGGCTCACGCGCGACAATTCCAGCCACCAAACTTTGAGGTTCTGCAGAACGGTGGCTGGGTTGTCCGTTGGTGCCAGCAATGAGAGCTCACGTGCTCTCTAAATGTGTTTTTTGAAAAATGAACCTTAAAATAGATGAAGAACAAACCCTAATTGCAAATCTTAATTTTAGGATAAATAGGGAGTGATGTGTAGTTATCAGCCATTTAGAAGGAATCATCAACCATTTAGAAGGATAAGAAGAAGACGAAAAAGGAAGAAAGAAATGGGAAAAAAAAAGTCGATCAGAATAGTATCGGCTCTGATACTATCTAATTTTGGTGAATAATAATTCTTATTATTCATTGAATAGCCAAATGGCTTTTTATAAATTACAATCGGTAATAAATCAAAATAAATAAGTCTAAAAAATAAGAAACGAACTAACAATTATTCCTATTTTCAAAAAAAAAAAAAAAAAAACTAACAATTATTCCTAAATATAAGATAACTAAGACTTTACAAGTCATTTTGCAATTATGTTTGCTAAAATGCCTCAGAGAAAGTTAGAATGTTTGAGTATTTTCTAGGGTGTCTTACATTTGTTCTATTGCTAAGAGTTGGGATCTATATGGGGCTTGGACAAGGGAACATGTAGTTCTAGTTGTATCCAAAAAAAAAAATACTTTCTTCTCATTCTTTTTCTGTGTGTTCTCAACGATAGCCATTGGTGAAATGTACAAATTATTACATGATCAACTGAAACAGCTTTCTATGAAAAACTGAAATAGCTAATTCTGTCGTAGCTAATTATCGAATATTGTCCTTCCTAGTTGAATATAAATTGTACATTTCTTCTAGTATTATTTGCCTTTTGTCTAATGACAATGAGGGAGCTTGTCAAAAAATTACCGACAAAAAAGTTGGAGTGCACCACTTTTGGTATCATAGGTAATAGATATGGCTTCTAAGCATCAGTGAAAGATTAAATCAGTTCATTAATGGCTAACTTGGTCATTAATAGTTGTCATGCGGAATCCAAACAGAGAGAAAGAAAGAATTAATTATTTTTTAATGAATCAAGAAACAAAAGAATTACCAAGCTCTGTATTTATACACAAGATTAGTAACTAAATTCAATAACTAATTGTTACTAAACCAGAAACTTATCTAACTGACTCAAATCAAGTTGCCTAACTGACTAAACTAACTCTAACTTTAGAATAACCAGTTTGATAGTCATGGTGCCATTAAGATGGATTATATGGTAACAAACCTTTACAGATTTCAGACCACCTTGAAGAGCCTGTAATGGGGACAATGGGCTGTTATGTTTTTGAATTTCTGGTCCTCTACTTCGTTTTACATTGCTCTTGCTATTTGTGGCTGTATTAGTTGTAGTAGTTTTCTGTTTCTAGTCAGATTTTGCTTGTTTCTTATACATAATTTCATCTATACCAACTGTGTAATGAATAATATTGATCAATCTATATTCTATGTTTAGCTGCTATATCTAAAAAAAATTCTTGTGAATTCGGTGGGGATGCATAAGAAATTTACAGGAATGTCTATGAGTTTTATCGAGGACAGAAGTCTTTTTCAATCCAAAATGTTCTAGTTGCTTGTTCATTTGATATAAAAATTACATATGTATTTACCTAGGTGAGAAGGTAATGCTTTTGATTCAAGAGGTTCTAAATAATGTATAATGTTATAACTAGAGAGTTCCATAAACTAATTGTTCCTCAAAGTAATATCTTGTCAGTAAATAGTATAGTGCAAAAAATCCACCAGAAAATGCAAGAGGCTCGTTGCGCAATTCAATTGAAATAGCATTTAGCATATTGAAGAAAAAATTTCCAATATTGACTAGTGGAGTTCGAGCCATATAATGTATAAGTTGATCTAGTGTTGGCAGAATGTATTTTGTAAAACTATCTCATGGGTAACGATCCTGATGAAGGTCTTATTACAAAAATTGATAGACAACTTAATCAAGCAAGCAGGCAACCAACCAATTTTTATTACATCAAATTTAACCCTTTGTTTGGTAACTAGGATAAAGAATTGATTATGTAGGAGGTATGGAAAAGTATGGAGGATAGATTTGATAGTTCTTTAGGTTTGTTTGGTACAACAGGAAGGAAAGAAAGAATTAGTATTTTTTATTATTTAAAATAAAATAAAAAGAAAATTAGCATAAAATTATTTTAAAAAAAAAAATTCTCAATTTTTTTCATCTACCACCAACATGTGGGAGGATCATTTTTGGTGGGCCCAGGTGATTTGAAATCCATAGCAATTTCCATCCTCAACTAATGAATGTAGAGAGGAAGAAATGTTGAGTTAGCATATAACTATGATTATGTGGAGATATTATAATTTAAATACTTAATGATGTAACTTTTAAATCATATTCTAGTGTAAATTATGTATTTTGTGATATACATGTTCTCATATAGATAGAAATTGCCAAAGAGAGTGAATAGATATTAATAATATGTTAATTTTAACTAATTATAAGAAAGGATTTAACATTAATATGAAATGGAAGGATAAAAAGAGA
Organism: Cannabis sativa; assembly: GCF_029168945.1. Lineage (NCBI taxonomy): Eukaryota > Viridiplantae > Streptophyta > Magnoliopsida > Rosales > Cannabaceae > Cannabis > Cannabis sativa. The sequence continues at coordinate 23,465,945 of NC_083610.1, forward strand.
AATTATTTTCTTTCCCATTAAGAACCAAACAAGATAAAAAAATTAAAAGGAAACCATTTTTTTCATACAATTTTTCTTTTCTTTACCAAACATGAGAAAGTAAATTTTTTTTCCTTTACCACACCTTCTTCTTTCTCTATCTTTTCCTTCCCTTTTTATTTCACTACCAAATTCCAAGTTCCAAACACAGGGAAATTTTTCAATGAAACTAGTACACTCGATGGAGATACCAAAGTCAATCTTAGAAAGTATATCACTGAGTGCATATATATTGATGGTGATAGAAGAATGAACCCATGTTTTGGATCAGTTGACTTATTAACAACAGCAAGTAAAGCTATCAGATTCAAAATACTTTTCTTAAGCAAATGCTAGTGAATTCAATGAGACGATGAATATACTTTACATCCACAGCAAGTAAAGTTAAATTTTCATTTAGCATATAGATTCAAAACTATATGAAAACATGAAACTAGCAATTTTTTGAAGGGTGCAAAATATTGCAGAGCCTTCACTCTCATTAAACATATTGGGTACCCAAACATATTAGATATGTTTAAAAATGAATTGACTTTAAATCATTGCCCTTAAACTAAAAACAAAACATGAAAAAAATAAGCAGAGAAAGAAACTTCATAGCTGTCCAACATTGTATGCATTTAGTGAAATTAAAGTCTGTGAAAGATAGGACAAGAGATAGTATCATTCATTGACATGATAACACATATCCTTAAATCAAAAAATTAAGAAACACATTTATAAGAATAATGACATCTTATAAAGAATAAGAATGAACTCACAAGGTTCTTAATTCAGTAAGGCCCTAATTTCACCTTCAAGTCTCCCTCTGAGTCCCATTGTTGACAATCCCCTGAAAATATGAGCAGATCATGATATAGAAGACATATAATGAAGTGATCGATTGATCAATCATACTAATGGTCTTGTAAACTTACTTTATTTTCTAAAGGATATTAGAAACAACACTGAGCACTCACAATGCAGTCAATCTTGGGTTTTTAGAGCTCACACCTTCCAAAGGAACTCCCCAGATATCTTCAAATTCTGTCCAGCTTGGAGGCATATTTTGTTTGAAGGTATTTCACCATGAAGATATATTAGCTTCCTGACATTAGATTGAAAAGAAAACATACTAAAGTCATTTCACCATAAACCACACTGTCTCAGAGATTATTAAAGCTCTTCATAATATGTTTGGGATGCTTATTCTATGAAAAAAGGGTAAACATAACCTTTCAGACTTAGTCCACTTAGCAAGTCTCTCAAGCATGGAGTAAACAATTTCTTCATTCGCAATGACATCATTTCTTATCAACAGCAAGAAAAGACTACTAATTAAACCCTAACCTTTTTTTCAAAAAAAAAAAAAAGAAGAAGAAAGAATATATATTGGAAAAACACAAACAATAAATATATATGTACATTTAGCCTATTAATTCACTCAATTGAACCTAAACTATAAACACAACGCAAATCAATGAAAAAATAAAAATAAACAGATGATCAAGCAAAAAAAAATAATAAACAGATGTAAATGAAATTGGAGTATAAAATCAGATTATTTTTGAAAATAATAACCACTGGAGAGCCGAAATCTGAACCTTTCCTTCTCGATAGGTAAGGGCTGAGCTCCTTGTGTGTTAAACATCATCGTCTAGGATTTGAACCAAATAATACTATATTGATCTGAATATGTATTTAAATTTGTAAACTAGGAATTATGATTTCCACTAAATAATCAAAGGAAGACAATGAAGTAACTTGGTCCAGGGGTGGTCGAAATGTTTGGATTTGTAGGGAATGATAACCTCTGGTAGATCAAATTATTGGTATCAAAAAAAAAAAAATATTAAATTGTCGTTGAAATAATATATAAATACTAAAAATTAATTTATAATTTATTTTAAAAGGTTAAATACTATAAATAGTGTATTCTTAGAAGATTATAATATTTTTGTAATCTCCAACAATAACTTCACGTTAGTGCTTTCACTTATTTTATTATTATCTTTTTTTTATTTAATAAAAATTCTATAAAATATGATTTAAAGTTTTTTATATTAAAATACTTTTAAAAATATAATTAATCTATTATTATTTATATTTTTGGAGTATTTTATTAATCCTAACAAGTAGTATAGGACCACATTTTTTAAATTAATTAAAGATTTGAATTCATAAAATTTGAAGATTTGTAAGATTAAGATTTTTTTATCTTCATATTTATATATATTCGAATTGTAAGTTTTAGCATATGTGGTTTATATATATATATATATATATATATTTATATATATTAGATAGATGTTACGTGCCAAGTCACGTATGTTAATTTTATTTTAGTTTAGTTTTTAATTTTTTTTAATATCATAATTTTAAAATTAATAATATTTAATGTAGTGATAATCATTGAAATTTGAAAACATAATAGTGATTTAAATGAAAATACAAATTACTATTATACTTTGTAATAGTAATTAAAAAAAAATTATTATACATCTAAAGTTATCTTCGGAATTAATGAAAATGCTATCTGGTTAAACTATCAAAACATTCAAATTTAATTTAAAATAATATTTAAAATTTAACTAATTCTAAATATCAAAATTTGAAAATAATTTTTAATAAAAAAATAAACAATATGAACAAATTTATTATTAATTGCAACACTTTAGGTGGATTAATTATATCTAGGTTTAACTAACTACATGAATGCTGGCCCTTTACGGGGCAACATCTAATAATTTGTTATTTTTTTTTATTTAGAAAAAAGGTCACCAAATATTTTCTCATAAACCAAGAATTCTGTTATATAGCTACATTTTATATAGAATATATATATATATAAATATATATATATATATATATATACTAGGAGAAAACTACATGCAAGGCACGCAGTGATGGCCCTGGGCATAGGCGGGCTAGGCCCGCACCTAGAGCCCACTCATTTTAGGGGCCCAAATCAAAAAATTGTCTTTTAAAAAATATACATATTTTTTTAATAATTTTTAAAAATACTATTTATCTTTATAGTAAGGAAAAAAAATGACCTATAACCCATTTCAACTCAGGGCCAGCCCTGAAGGCACGTATACTTATTGTTTTTGCTTTCTATTATTTACTTTATTTAATTGCTTTATCTTGACTTATGGTCGTTGGCTAGAAGCGGGGACAACAATTATATTTATAGGGATTCATTAGGTTTAGCGTTAAAAAGATACAATGGCTTAAAATGGACTCTCATGGCCAAACCCTATAAGAAAGCCCATGATTTAGACTTTTGCCATTATTTTGCTTCTTTAATGAAACAAACTTGTCTTTCTTCAGTAATGTTATTTTTCTGCTTTAGTTATTTAAATACTAATTCTATCTATTTAACAATTATAAATAATTATCAAATAAAATTACTATTTAAATATATTTATTAACCTTTCAATGTCTCTTAATTAATAAATAAACCTTGAATTCTCTTTTCTTCTCAATTCTACCATTCCTTGGTAAAATTTACAAATAACAGATAGTCTTTATTTAGAATCCTAATTGATTAAATATATCAATTAACTGAGACTACAAAATAATATTATCCCAGTTAGTGCAGGTACCATGGCCTATGTAACCAAGCTTCCAATAAATAAATTCAAAATTTACTAAGTAAATTTCTTAACTTATTAATTCATCCTGACTCCACTATAGATTAAGAATTACACTCATGATTACATAGAATGCTCTTTATACCAAATATAGATACGCTATGAATTATCCATTACTTCAATCCAAATAATCAAAGATCCTTTATAGATGATCTACATCGAGTATGGACAAATTACCGTTCTACTCTTCAATGTATTTTAACCTTAAAATACTTAGCTACTTGTAAATATTATTTCAGTAAACTAATATAATTACTGAAATGAGCAGTCTATTATTTATCGCATTAAGCCAAGCTCGAAGGAAATCATTGTTTCACTTCTAATGGTTATAAAAGCTATAGATTCCATATCTATGATTAGCGCTCCCACTCAATTACACTATCATATTCCCAAGATGTAAGTATATTGCTGATCCAATTGGTCAGCTTTAACGAACAAGTCAAAGAATATAAATAATATATTTAAGCCGGAACCTAACCATCTCAGGATAAAGATCTATTGACCTAAGATCAACTAAGTGATATTGGCTTAGAAAGATATAACAGTAAGTTTATGATATATTTTTCATTATCAATATCGGTCCAGTCTGATGTATACCCAATGCATCCGATACTAGTATATTTTACTAATGTCCTGGAAAACACATTCAACATACCATTGTGTAAGTAAATTTTATCGCTGATTATCACATCAAAATAAATTCAGTGCACTGATAAATCATTGGAATAAATACTTTGAATCATATAATCATGATTATTTTCCACTGTGTAGATAACAGCATAATCATGAATAACTATATGTTCAAGATTTAATAGAATTTATATATTAAATATATAATCATGAAAGTAATCATGTGAACCATGCAACATAAAATAATTTTTGATCTTTTATTAATAAAGTAAATTTGATTATATTGAAATGTGTTTTATTTAAGGCATAAAATCCCAACAACTGCTCATATGTGTGCATTATTGCTTGAGGATATCATGATTTAGAGGGAGTTTATATTTTGTTTGCTTTATGTTTGTTTAAAACATTTATGTATTTGGTTATTTTCTAATCAGAAATAAAGTTTTCAGTTCATTTACTTTGTTTTGTTATGTTTAAGTCTAACCTCACTTTAGTTTAAGGAGGACCAGTTGTAAATAGGCAGTTCATATTGCATGTAATTTCCATGCTATACATCCATGATTGATCTATGTCATTTGACTATATTTGTATATGTGACCATTGATAGGTTTAGTCATGATTGATATGACGAAACTACTTTGATCCTCTATGGGTATAGTTGATGGACAAGATTGTTGTGAATACCTTTATATAATAGTAAAATTTGAGCTCATAATAAGGTTATACATTTATAAGGTAACATATGTTGCCCATGGGAGATTGTTAGATTAAAAATTCTATTGTGGCACATATATATAATATATATATATGCTATTTATAAAGAGTGATTCAAATTTAAGAGGCTAATTATGTTATGGGTATCAAAATGGTATTAAATTATTATAGAAATAACGTGTAGTTAGCATAAGTTAATTTATAATTTGTTGAAAACTCATTATAAGATGAGTCTATAAATAGGTAGTGGTCGACAAGAAACACTAGGGTTTTCTGTATTCTCTTCTTCCTCATCGGAGAAAATATTCAGAGGAATAGTGTATTCTTGGAAGATCATAACCTTCTGTCCAATCTCCAACAATGACTTCAGGTTAGTACTTTCGCTCATCTTATTACCATCTTCTTCTTTTTTTGATTTAGCAAAGATTTTATAAAATATGATTTAAGATTTTTTATATTAAACAACTTTTAGAAATATGATTAAATCTGTGATTATTTGTATTTCTTGAGTATTTTATAAATTTTGACATAAAGATTTAAATTATTGCATTCTTGATTGAGGAGGATATGTAGAGAGGGAGAAAAACCATCAAACTTAAGGAAGAGAAGACCTTGATGAGTTCACCTCTTCTTCACTTGTAGCGTACCAAGGAAGTGAAGAGGGAAAGAAAGATCAAGTTTTACTCTTTGTTTGGTAAGGATGGATTGTGTTTGTACCTAAAACTGGAAAGAAATTCTAAAATGCTGCAAATTATCCTTATTTTAATGAATATGTTACTTTTACTATAATTTTCTTTTTACCCATAAAAGTAAACCATAAAAATAAAAGCACTTTGGACAATATAACCCTTATTCAAAATTCTAAAATGCTGCAAATTACCCTTATTCACATCCTTATTAGATTTAATCACAATTCTAACATAATCATTAGAATAAGCGTAATTTGCGGCATAACCTCCTTAAGTAAACACAATCATCCTTACCAAACAAAGAGTAATTTGTACCTAAACCCAAGTTCTGTTAGCACTTAGCCTTTTCCATCCATTTTTGGCTGTTAAGTGCCATGTTTGGAATGTCTACGTGTACACAGTGTACACGTGGCACAATTTTATTGGTCCACATAAATAAATATTTAAAAAATAAAAAAATAATTATTTTAAAAAATAAAAAATAAAAAAAATATTTTTCTTTAAAAATTAAAAAAACAATTTTAAAAAAATTAAAAAAAAAAAAAAACCCTAATTTCCTAATTCCCTTTTCTTTCTTCTTCTTCTTCTATCCTGCCGCACTCTCCTCCTCCTCCTCCTTCTTCTTCTTCTTATAGCATATGAAAGAAAAACATGGTAGTCAGAAATAAGATGTACGAGGACTTTGGAAGCTGATTGTGGAGCCCTTTGAGAAAGTGCTTTGAGACAAATGCTGGTGGTCCATTTTTATAAACATGAGATCGGAAACCAGCCCATGGTTGTGATACCTCAACATCTCTCAGTGAAATCTCGTTAGCTAACATCTTTATTGCGGTAGCCATTGATGGACGTAGGCTTGTATGTTCTTGCACGCAAAGAAATCCGATCTTGATGAATCTCACTGCTTCTTCTTCAGGAAAGTTTGTTTCAAGAACAAAATCAACTAACTGAATAAGTTCATCACCCTTGTAAGCTTCCCAAGCCTGCACAAAAGGAACTCTTTTAATATGTTTCAAGCATGATATTAACATGGCCCGGTCTACTATTATTGATTAACATATTTGTTTTTTTTCCCTCTGTTACCTTCTGAACCAGGTAATGCTCTCCATGTTCCATATCAAAATCAACGACTTTTCGGCCACTAACGACCTCCAAGAGCAGTACACCGAAGCTGTAAATATCTGATTTCCTTGTCAAACGACCACTAATGGCATACTCTGGAGCAAGGTAACGATCTCCAAGAAGAAGAAGGAGGAGAGTGCGGCAGGATAGAAGAAGAAGAAGAAGAAAGAAAAGGGAATTAGGAAATTAGGTTTTTTTTTTATTTCTTTAAAATTATTTTTTTAATTTTTAAAGAAAAATAATTTTTTTATTTTTTATTTTTAAAATAATTAATTTTTTTTTAAATATTTATTTACGTGGACCAATAAAATTGTGCCACGTGTACACTGTGTACATGTGGACATTCTAACCTGGCACTTAACACCCAAAAATGGATAGAAAGGGCTAAGTGCTAACAGAACTTGGGTTTAGGAGGTTTTACCACCAAAATTTTAGAATTGGGAGTTAGCTGTAAAAACCTGACCACTTAAGGAGGTTATGCCGCAAATTACCCTTAGAATAATTAGTAATTTTCGACAATAGTGATTATGCTCCTTAAAATATATGGCTTGTTAAAAAATTTTCTTGAACTTTTACATTTATAGAAATTTAGTCATTCTGTTAGGTTCTGTCCCATTATTTTGTTTAAATACTGACGTGTATTTGTAAATTAGCAATTTTGTCTCCTAAATTTTGACCACTATAAAATCTTACTCTCTCAAATAAAAATAAGAAAGATTCAATATTTTTTTAATAAATCTTAAAAAATTAATTTAGATCTTAAAAAAATCATTTAAAATAATTAAGAAATTTCAAAAAAAAAAAATTAAACTAATTAAGAGATTAAAAAAATTATATTTTATATAAAAAAATCCATTTAGATATATAAATAAGCTTGATTAAAAATTCAATATTTGCAAAAACTAAATTTTACGCAAACAAGCTTGAGTTTTTTTTTTTCTCCAAAAATCTAGATTTGTTTAAGTAAAATACTATCTTTTTAATTTAATTTCTAAATTTTTTAAAAAAATAATTTTATCTTTTTTTTCCATTTTTAATTATTATTTTTTTATTTTTTAAGATATGAGTTTATAAATATAAATAAGCTTGATTTTTTCTTCAAAGATCTTAGTTTGTTTAAATTATTTGTGGATTTTCAATAATTTTAGTTTTATTTTTTAGGATACGTGTTTATAAATAAAATAAAATTTAAAAATATTTTTTAGGAATAATTTAGATTTTTTTAAGTAAACATAATATTTTTTAATTAGTTTAATATTTTTATCATGTTTTTAAATAATTTTTATTAATTTTTTTCATAATTAATAGAACATTATTGTTGACATCGCTTTTAGCCAACGACAACGAGTCTATTTTATAAGTGATAAATGATTATAATAACAAATATATGATAAAGCAATAAAAAGACACAAAAATTTTATAGAGGTTCAACTCCGAGTAGTTCAGTAATAGCCTAATCCTCGTTACTTGTATTGACTTAAGATCAAGGAGAATTCCTTTTCTTATAGCTCTTACAACAGTGTCTCTGAATATATAATTCTTAGATAATATATTTAGGGTATAGTCTTAGTTCAACTGCTTTTCGACCGATCTCTTGCCCAATGAATATGCATCACTATTTATAGGGCTAGTAAGCTTGGGGAGGAAGAGTTTCCCCTCTCGTTACAATGCGTATAAACAGAAAGATCGTGGGATCAATGCTGAATGCAAGGATCGTGGGATTGAGGCTGAATACACTGATAGCGGGATCATGTGTATGCCATATCCACGTAAATTGATCCCTGAGTTATAGGGATTGTGCTGATGACTCACGATGCGAAAGTTGAATTCGGTAAGTGTTTGGCCATTCTGTGCAGATTATTGAATACTTTGCTCTGGGCATGCCAGTGAGGCATCCTGCTCGGACTGTGCTCCCCGAGTAGATGTTCCAAGTAGATTCCACGTGTCACCATTCATGTGATGCCACGTCCGAGTGCAAAAATTGGGATAACATTTACCCCCAAGTCTGTACGGGACTTCCGAAGTTGCGTGTAGACTTTATCCGAGCCGCTTCTACTTTTGGATGGGGACACGTGTCGAGTGCGACTGTCCGAGACTCGATGTGAGGCTGACTGGCGGTCCCTTCAGTTTTCAGCTAATAAATGCTCTAACACTTAATATTTCGAAATCCAATTTTCTCTCTCCACGGGTGACGGCTGCACTTGATTATTTTTGATTTCCCATATTCTCTTTTAAGGAGGGAAACTGAGGCGTCTGAGGTTCCTTTGAGGCGATTACCTGTTTTCGTGACTTGCCTATAAATACCAAACAGCATTGGCACATAAACTCATTTTCATCACCTTTCTTTGCTAAGTAAGCTTCAGAGTGAAAAGAGAGTAAGTCTCTGGTTTCCTTTATGCTTATCTTTGCATGTTTATATGTCAAATGCATCCTCTACTTTGCTGTAGAAAAATGTTTAGGAAACCCTAGGCCAAGAAATCTCTGCGATCCTTCTTTATCATGTCTTCGTGCGATTTTACAGTCATAACACTTGTTTCTGAACTGCATAACGTGTATCTTTCATCTTGCTTATTCTAAGCTTCATGAACTTTTTTGCCCTAACTCGAGAAAATTTTTGACTTCTTGAGTTTTGACTTTTCTTCAAACATAATCGTTCTTTAATTTGTTGAGTACTCTTGGTCGGCATATTTGCTTGTTTATCGTTTGATATTCCGACCAAACACTCATCTTGTGCATTGTCTTTTGTAGATGAACTCAAGTGAGTCTTGGGAAAACGGACATCGGATCGACCAGGAGCTGCTTCAACTTCTGCATGAGGATCATCCTCGCCTTTGTTCTAGTCCACCTTCCTCTAGCGAAGGACATTCTTCAAACCCTGTACCCAGCCATAGAATGATGGCTCGTACAAAGAAAACCACGTGTCTGGCTGACGCATCTGATCCTCAAGTGGCTCGGCATGCCACTTTGCCCAACGCCGAACAGGATCCAGCCGTCCAGATGGAGGGGGATCATGAAGGGGACGCTGAGGTCAAGGAAATCGAGGGGCAAGACGATATATGTCCTGGCGGTCTCTCTGAGGCGGAGGTTCAGCCCCCAAATTACGGGGAGTACAACGAGGCTGGGAGCTAGTCGATCCTGACGGAGACGTCCTAGTTGAGGGCATGGACTACGTCAGTGAGGAGCTTGCTGCGGCGATTCCTCATAGAAGGCAGGGTGCCTTGGGCGCCAGGTGGGTAAGCCCTCCGTCCAAGATTACGGAGGCGCGCCTTCGAACTCTTGACCAGGGCAGATACCTGGGTGAGCTGGAGTGCTACATTCCTGCCCACAACAATCGTGCCACAAACCTTGAAAAGGGGATGTGCACCTGGTCGGGTGCCCATGGTTAGCAAGGAGCGTTGATGCCTTTGCATCAATACTTCAAGGATGTGGCAGACTTCTTCGGCCTCTGCCCGGCCCAGTTCACTCCTAAGGGCATCAAGTATCTGTCTGCCCTCTTCGTCCTCTATGCCTCCCAGAAATGGGGTATGCCCTCTTCCCACAAGGTTGCTTGGTTCTTTGATTTGAAGTCCACCCCCAAGCAAGGCAGGTCGGGGTACTTCTACTTCTCTCAACCAGGCTTCAAGTGGTTGACGGGCACGTACGATACGACCATCAGCAAGATTGGGCGCTTTGCTGATGAGTACTTCATGGTGGATGGCACGGGCATCACTCGCACTCGGTTCCAGCAGATTCTGACATATCACCGCCCTCCCCTCACTCTTGCTCATAGGATAGAGCTCAAAAACTTGCCCGGCTTCCGAGGGAAGACCGGAATATTATCCAGTTGACCTCTGAAGATAACTTTGTGAGGTACGGGCTCTATCCCAAGGACTTTACTCCTAAGTCCGTGACGGGGAAGAAGAGGAAATCTGGTGCTGGCCGGACCGAACGAGCTCATCAGGAGAATGAACTCATTCAACTTAAGTGTGAAGCTAAGTTGAAGGGAGGTGCAAGGGCTAAGCAATATGCTCAGGAGCCCTTTAATCCTGAAGATGAGGCTGAGGAAGAGCAGGTGACTCCACTGAAAAGGAAGAAGAAACTCCTGGCCCCGCCCAGGCCTGTTGAACATGCGATTCGCATAAGGGAGCCCATTTCACCTGTTCGGCCATCCCCTCCCGTGTTCGAAAAAGGGAAAGCTGCTATGTCTGAAACAAGACCGGTGTCAGGTGATGATGGACTTCTGAGTCTTGTTCGGGAAGTCATCTTGCATATTACTTTATCTTCTTTCTGATGTCTATTTTCTAACCATGTTGTTTTCGTTCTATACAGACATGTCTTGGCAGATGCTCGACGCTCTGAGGAAGAGAATAGGCGGAAGCTCTAGCGCCTCTCCTCCGACTAAGAAGTCTAAGGGCGGTGAGGGGTCCTCTACTAAGGAAAAGAGGCCTACTGGGGAGGTCATTGATCATTCTGAGGAGCTGACTACTGCAAACCCCTCTACCCCCAAAGTTGCCAAGTCTAAGGAGTCTGGACCACCGAAGGTTAGGTCTGAACTGGTTAGGAGTGATCCTGAACGGGTGCGGGGACCTACTCCACCTTTGCCGGTGCTTCTAGAGGCCAAAAAAGGCAAGGAGATGCTGGCCCATTATATGAACCGGCTTGTTCCTGAGGTCAGTGAGCAACTGGCTGGTGCTGACAATGACTCTTCTTTGGAATTGCTAGTGGGCGGAGTCTTGAAGGAGTTCACCAGAGTAAGTCTTTCTTAATACTTCCCTTTAATCTTCCATACTTAGCTCAAATGCTAAAGTTTTTTCCTTGTGCAGGCCGGTCTGAAGTTGGCCTACACTTACTCCCGGGCTAAGTCTGCTGCTTCCAAGAACACGGCACTGTCCGACACCCTGAGGGCGGAGGCGGACTTGGCCAGGAAGGATGCTGAAGAAGCCAGGGCAGAAGTCAGAGCTGTTCGGTTGGAATTGGGTGAAGCCAACAAGAAGTTGTTTGCCGCTCAGAAGAAAATCACTGTGCTGACTAAGGATCTCGAGGTTGCTGACCGCTTTGAGGAGACCATCGAGACCTTATCTGCTGAGGTAAACAGTCTTCAGGACGAGAGGACTTCCCTTCGAGCAGTTCTTCATCGGATGAAGGAGGAAAAGGAAGCCAAGGAGGAGGAGCTTTTGGCTGAGGTGGACAGGTTGAAGGAGAAGATCAATGCCTTAGAGACAGCCGGTCTCGAGCTCTTCTTTGATTTTTGGAAGGCTAATCCTTAGGCCAATTTCGACTACTTGGGCGATGCTAAGGACATGTACCTGGAGTTCTGCGCGTCCCAAGTGGCCTATGGTGAAACTGAGGCGGATGCTTCAACCTCCGGTCAGGCTGCTAATGCACCTCCTGTTCAAACAACAGATCCTCCTGCTCCGGTTGGCCCAGAAGAACCGAACCAAGAGCCTGGGACTCCAGCTGCTTAAACACTTCTCTTTTTATCTCTTTATTTGATATATCTTATTCGGCCTCAGGGCCTTTTCTAAGACATCATGACCGGCCAAGCGGTCTTTAAACTTGGAATTATTTTTAATTTTTCGGACAACAGGCTAACCGGGCAGCTTTTAATCCCGGTATCACGTGCTTTTGTTATCCTTAATGAATTTCATTCTCTATTTATAATTTTCGTGCAATCGTGATTGTTTTATTTTTACCAAATGCTTTGTACAGGTATAGGTGTCCCCCAAGTGACCGACCAGACGTATGACTCTTGGTCACTTGTCTTTTACAAATATATTGTTTATCTGTTCGGTGTTTTGGGTTTGACCAAACCTTTTGTACACATTGTATGGTAAATTAGAAACATGTTGATAATTTCGACTCAATTGAATTTTGAAGTAACTAACTTCATTCATTTATTGATTGAAAAGTGCATTTGTTACCGTAGTAACTTACATCAGAGCTATTTGATCTAATCTGATCTTTTAGCTTAACATGAAATAAAACAAATTGCAGACATAAGAAACTGTACCTTAAAGTGGTCACCCGACCTGAGTACTTTGTTTCTTTTATCGAAACCTTTGAGCGTAGTCCGCCCAGAAGGCCATTCACTTAAAAGCAAATGTTCATTTAGTACTTAAAGTGGTCATCCGACCTGATACTTTATTGGTAGTATTTTCTTAAATGTTCTCCATTCCAGTACCGTTTTACTAGAATAAGTTGCATTTTTTCGTCACACTTACCTAACTTGTATGCTCCGGAGTCGAGAACTTGGACCACTTGATATGGTCCTGTAGGAAATTATTTACCAAGATCTAGATTTACTACCAAGTATGTTTCATTAACATCCTAATATGAATTCTATAACAATGAAATAAACACATATAAAGTTCAAGAAACCTTACATTGGGTGCAGCGGAATATAATGACTCCTTCCATTCAGATCTCTAGCCCTTGATTCCTTTCTATAGCAGAGCATTATCAAAATCTGAATCTGGATCTCTTTCTCTCCTTCCTTTGACGCTGATTCTCCTTCTTGTTGTTTGGATTCTTCACAGTCTTACACACTATGATTGAGATATCACTTGATGTGTGTGGGCACTACTCTATCACTCAAGGTATTTCAAAATTCAAGAGAAGAAGAAGAAGAGAGGGGCGGCTATGGCTTTTCTCTGAAAGGAACAATATGCAAGTCATAGTTTCCTGAAGCCAACACTTTCTATTTATAGAATGCCATCTAGGTTTAGGTTAGAATTGTATAGCATTAAAATAATGGAAAAATAAATGGTAAACCCTTTGCATAGTGGCCGGCCATATAAGGGAAATGGGCCTTACTTTGCAACTTTTCCATTTTGTCATTTTTCAATCCCATTTTCTCAAAAATGCCAATTTTCTAATTTAACCATTTAAATGCCAATTCTAATTATTTAATAACTTAAAAAATAATTATTAAATAATATTGTCATTTAATATATTGATTAATTAGACATATAAAGTCTCTTAATTAATAAATAAACCTAGAATCTCTTTTCTTTACAATTTCGCCCTTGCTTAGTGAAAATTCATAAAGTAGACATAGTCTAACTTTAGAATTATAATTGATTAATCAAGATCAATTAACTGAGTCTTACAAGCAGTATGGTCTCAACTAGTATGGGGACCATGGGCCTATATTAACCGAGCTTCCAATAAGTCAAACTAAATTTACCAAGTAAATTCCATAACTTATTAATTCCTTATTGAATCCACACTTAGAACTTGGAATTGCACTCTCAGTCATATAGAACGCTCTATATGTTCCACGATATAGATACGTTATTAGTTATCCATTGTTATAATCCTAATTTGATCAATGACCCTCTAATAGATGATCTACATTGAATAGGAACTAAATTACTGTCACACCTTCAATGTATTTTATCCTTAAAACACTTAGCTCCGTATAAATGATATTTCAGCGAAGTGAAATGAGATCTCCACTATTTATCTCTGTTTAGCCAAGCTCGAAGGATATCATCGTTTCACTTCTAATATTCCTATAGAAGTTATAGATTCCATATTTATGTTAGCGCTCCCACTCAATTATACTATCATGTTCCCAAAATGTACGTATCACCCTGACCCAAAAGTAGGCTTAACTAACAAATCAAAGAACATGTATAATACTCTTGAGATCGAACCTAAACATATCAGGATAAAGATCATTTGATCTAGGATCAACAGGTGATATTGAATTGAATAGATATTACGGTAAATTTTAATATATCTAATCATAGTTCAATATCGGTCCCTTCCGATGTATACTCCATACATCTGATGCTGGTAAACTTTGCCAATGCCCTGGAAAGGACATAACACTTATTCAAGGTGTAAGAATACCTATCCCTAATTATCATGCCAGTCTAAATCCAGTGAATTGACAAATCAGGGAATAAACTTTCGAACATATAATTAAGATTATATTCCACTGTGCTGACAACACAATAATCATTAACAAATTCATATGTTCTGGACTTAAATAGAATTCATACATTATATATATAATCATGAAATAAATCATGTGAACCATGCAACATAAAATGTTATTTCTGATCTTTATTAATAAGTAAATCTGATTATATTGAAATGGGTTTTATTTAGGGCACAAAACCCAACAAACTCTCACTTGCACTAATATAAAACAAAATGTGCATTTCAAACAATCTCAACACCTTGATATACAAATCAAGTGTAGTAGTAGTATACTCCTCGTAATAGGATCTGACAGGTTGAATTAACCACAACCTTTTCTCCACCATTACTCTTCCTTAATCACAAAATCCTTGATAATATGAAATTCCTCTCTATATGTCTACTCTCTTGGGATACTGGATTCTATCCTTTTGGCAACTACTTTTTGGTTAATCAGGAAATAACACTAGTAGTTAAGACAAGTTGGAACGGTGCCACAAATATATAGAACTTTCCTTAGACTGAATAAGTACCTTTCCTGCATCTTTAACATTCAATCTCTCTCTGGTAGACTTAGAGACTTCAGATAGGTTTTTACACTTCTCCAAAATTACTACTCCACCCCAAGAGTAATCACCATCTTATCAGTAGACTTTCTAGCACAAAGGCAAGTCTAGAAATCTGATGTGGTGTAGTCTAAGAGTTTTAAACACACCCTTATCGACTAACATATAGTTCCTCTTCTTAATCTCAAGATTTACTTGATTTTCTTCCAATGTTCCTCTCCTGGATTAATCTGATACCTACTCATTACTCCCACTCAACAGCAGGTGTCTGGTCTAAGGCATACTAAAGCATATCTGAGATCTCTCACTGTTGATTTAAGAAATTCTTTCATGGCTTTATCTTTTCTAGAATAGTTGAGACTATTCCTTAGATAAATAAAATCTATGCCTAGAAGTTGAGAAGCTTCTATAGATTTCCATTAGAGAAGAAAATGCTTCATCATCTTACTAAAGTAAGTCGCTTGCATTAGAGTAAGTAATTACCAGGTATACCATAAGCCATAGGTTTAGATAAACTCAAACCTATAATACTAGGAACAGGAAGTTTTGTTAAGTCCATTGAATAGACTTATTAACTAAAATTTCCTTTAATGTCCTTGCAATAGAAAACTTTAGGTTACTCCATGTGAATGGATTAAACCATAGTTCTCTTGGCTTTTCTTCTTAATTTCTTATCTTGACAATCCATTACTTGTTTAAACTCACAATGGATTTTAATCACTAGTGTCTTCCAAGTCATAATAAGGTGAGTTTCTAGAAACCCTCCCACTACGACAACGTACCATGAATTGTGTCTAAGAAAACTAAATGGTATTGACCTCTTTAGTTGTGTCAAGACAACAGAGGCAGTGGGATCATCAGATGTAGAATAAGATGATAGAACACTTTTGGAATAAAAAAATATCTCCTTTATTTGCTACTTTATTTTCAGACTTAGTCATTTTCTTAGAAAAGTAGTGTTTGTTTAAACAAACACTTTCTTATCTATTGACTATGGGATGGTCCACCCCTAATCATTTAGAATAGCTAACAAACATGCAAACCATGGTTAATAGTTCTAGCTTTTCTTAAGATTTCGATTAGGTCATCCATGAATCTAGTAATGATTTACATTAAGTATACAACCATTGCATCATTCTGAAATTATATTACCATAGAAGGATTTAGGGAACGACTAGTAACTAATTATCAATATGCAAATCGAATTTCTGGGGAGGTAAGTTTGGATATAATTCAAAAATCAATTTAATGATCTTTGAACTGCATATCTACTAACTATTTCTCCACCCCTATCCATTCGCAAGATCTTTAACCACTTACCTTGATGGTTTTTCACCATTGCTAGAAATTCATGAAATTTTTCAAACATTTCAAATTTCTTTTGCATAAGGTAAAATCTAGAGTGATCGTTTTAAGAATACAACGAAAAACTCATATCCACCCTTGAATGTACATCCATCTGCGAATGAGATGAACTTACTTTCAGTGGATATAGGCATATTAACTCTTTGCAGAGATTGATCTTGTCAAAACCACTATGAACAAAATACAAATGCCATAGATTCAAAAAAAAATGTGGTTGTAGTCTTTTGATGACTTAGGTTTAGTTACATTAAAGAGTTCTTAGAATAGTGCTAGTGGATCCTGGTCACAGAATACTAAACTCATATTCCATAAAGTTTGAATCCATTGATAGAAAATGGTTATGAAACACTTGTGAAAGTGTAACTGTATAATGAGTAATTCTTTCTTGGACCACCCCTTCTAATTTAACTCCAAGTTGATTTGCCCATACAAGTAGGAGATTTTAAAGATTGAGGATTTATATCATTTTGGGATAGAATCTCGGGAATATAATCATATGCGTCATTTAATATCTTAAGAGAAAATATAAAATGACATGAAATGATTTATAGACCATTCATCCAATGATATGTTATAGAGCTAATTCGAAATGAATAAGCTAAGAGGAATTAGGATAATTTCGTTTTTAAATAAGAATCCAACGATGCTTCGAGAGTCAAAGTAATCTTATATATACAATCTTCTTGTTTCATATTGTAAATACTAGTCTAAGGTGTCATCAATTAATGAACAGCTAGATGTTATATTTACAATATTTATCTTTCGAGATCTAACACTATTATGTTTGTCTAATGTTGACAATCCATTAGGGATTTGTCCCATTAGAACAACAAACCAAGTTAGACCAACAATGAAGATTTGAAATTAAACTACAATTTAATAACAGAAAATAACATGGTTCAATATAAATTCATACACAATTTAGAAATTATTAATCACATAGCAAGTAGGAATGACAAGTGAAAATACTAAAACATACAATCCTAAATAATTTCCAAGGTCTTCAACAAACTGACATCAGTGTCCCGTTTAGGCGAGAGTCAGTGATACCATCCATTGAATAGAGTTGTCAGCTCATCTAAAATGATAAACATTCTAGCAACCTTTTATTCGATCAAGATTGGAATCCAGCGTTGTCCCGTTTAGGCGAGAGTCAAGGCTATTCTATCTTATGAGCTTCCACCATTGTTTCATACTTTTGTAAGTCAAATACAGTCGCCACCATTAGGGTGATCAATACTATATAAAATACTTACAAATAATATTATCTTTCGAGATTCTACGGCGTTAAATTGCTAATGAACGTTCCTCCATTAGGGAGGATTACTCACTAAAACAAGAACTATGTAGAACCAACAATGGAGATCGAATATCCTAATAATAATAAAGCTCATTATTTAAAGTGTATTTTCTTCTAATATTTATTTTAATCAATTTATTTTAAATATATATTTATTTAATTAAAATTTCAAATTTAGAATGAAAAATTCTAATTATAAATTTTAATTTAATATTTATAAATTATACTTAGATGGATATGAAAATAATATGAATTATTTCCATCTTAGTAATAGTTTCCAATAAATATTTAGAAAAATATTCAATTTAAGTTGTTTCAAAATTAATTTAAATTAACTTACAACTCAAATTTAATTTTCTATAAATATATATTGCATTTCAAAAATTGAAGTATATATAAGAATACAATTTTCGAAAATGCTTGTTAAAATAAAATAAAAGAAATCCTGGAAAAAATTATTCTAATTTTATGTTGGCCCAAAATTAAATTAATAAAATTAATTTACAACAAAAAATATAATTTTCCTATTTAATTAAATATTTAAGAAAAATTTCAAATATTTAAGTATCATGATGAAAATCAACTTAAATATTAATTTTTATTTAATTAAATACACTAAAAAAAATACTTCAAGCAAAACGGATAATAACTATCTAGACTTTCATTGACTAATTAATTCAATTTCTAATTATAATATATTTTATTTCATTTATTTTAATTAATCATTAAATGAAAAAAAAAACATTGATTTAAGTTGGTCCAAAATTAAAATAAATAATTTTCAACTTTAATCTATTTTTCAAATAAAATTCGAAATTTCTGCATTAAAGAAATGCAATTTCGAAATTGTGGGAAAAAGATTAATAAAGTAAAATAAAATATATTTTGAAAAAATTATTCAGATTTAAGTTATTCTGAAATGAGATTCCAAACTTAAGATAATTTTTAACTTTAATTAAATAACATGAAAATAACAATATTTAAGTATCATGATGAAAATCAACTTAGATATTGAAATTTTTAATCTAATTAAATGTATTAAATTCAAGAATTAAATAATTAAGTAAAGAGGAAACTTAATTATTAATTCTAGTTTAATACTAGGAAAATATATTAAACTTAGATTGTACCAAAATTAATTATGAAACAATTAATTTCACAATCAATGATATTTTCCTATTTAATATTAGAAATAATAATTAGTACTAGAAATAACGTTGCAGGGTCTTGTGTGCGGTAGATGTGGGCAGATGCAGGGTCGTCTGGGTGGATTGTGCAAGGTGCACACGGGCGTGTCATACGCGCGTCTCCTGCTTGTCCGAAGCACCTGGTGCATGTGTATAGGTGAATACATAGCTGCAGCCGAAGCTGCTAAAGAACTTGTCTGGCTAAGAAAGTTCTTCACCAGTATAGGTGTCGTTCCTGGAATGGAAAAGCCTCTAGTCCTACTTTGTGATAATAATGGAGCGATTGCTAATAGTAAGGAACCTCGAAGCCACAAGAGAAGCAAACACATTGAAAGGAAGTATCACATTATCAGAGAATACGTGACAAGAGGGGATGTACTAGTTGAGAAAGTTGACACAGAGGACAACCTAGCTGATCCATTTACCAAAGTCTTGGCCGTGACAGCATTTGAAAAGCATCGTCAGAATTTAGGATTAATTGATATGTACTGATTAGTTTTATATTAGTGCAAGTGGGAGTTTGTTGGGTTTTATGCCCTAAATAAAACTCCATTTCAATGTAATCTATTTTATTTAACATCAATAAAGAAACAGAAGTATTTTTCATTCATTTGTGTATGTTTTGGTTCACTTCATCAATTGCTTGTCTATTTGATTTATAAATTCATCTTAAACCCTTTTCACATACTTGATCCTGTTTATTGTGTTGTCATCACTTTTGAAAGTAAACATGACTATGTGAATAAAATTTCCTAGATTTATCAGACACAGGGTTTTACTGATATGATAATCTACAACAAGAGTTTACTTGCATTTGGAGAAATGCTATGTTCTTTCCAGAACATTGGTTAAAGTAAAGCTCAGGTTGGATGCATGGAGTATGCATCGGAAGGGACCGATATTGAACTTTGACTTAGATTTATTAAACTTACCGTAAAATCTATTCAAGTCAATATCGCCAAGTTGATCCTAGATCAAATGATCTTAATCCTGTTATGATTAGGCTCAACCTTGAAAGGCTATTCGTGTTCTTTGATTTGTTAGTTAAGCCTACTTTTAGGTCAGGGTAATACGTACATTTTGAGAACACGGTAGTGCAATTGAGTGGGAGCGCTAACATAAACATGGAATCTATAGCTTCTATCTGGCGAATAGTAAGCAGAGGATGATCTCCTTCGAGCTTGACCAAACAAACATAAATGGTGGAGTACTCATTTCACATAAGCTGAAATATCATTTATACGGGGTCAAGTGTTTTAAGGATAAAATACATAGTAGGGTGTAACGGTAATCTAATCCCTTTACAGTGTAGATCATTCATATAGAGGATCATTGATCAAATTAGGATTATAACAATGGATAACTAATGATGTGTCTATATGGTGGAACATATAGAGCATTCTATATACTGAGAGTGCAATTCTAAGTTCTATGCGTAGATTCAACGAAGAATTAATAAGTTAATGAATTTTAGTAATAAATTCTTGATCTACTTATTGGAAGCTCGGTTATATAGACCCATGGTCCCCCCACTAGTTGAGATAATATTGCTTGTAAGACTCATGTAATTGGTCTTGATTAATCAATTATAATTCTCAAGTTAGACTATGTCTATTTGTGAATTTTTCACTAAGTAAGGGCGAAATTGTAAAGAAAGAGGTTTTAGGGGCATATTTGTTAATTATGATACTTTGTATGGTTCAATTAATAAATATGATAAATGACAATATTATTTAATAATTATTTATAGTTATTAAATAGTTAGAATTGGCATTTAAATGGTTGAATTAGAAAATTGGCGTTTTTGAGAAAATCAGATTCAAAAGTGATAAAACTGCAAAATTGTAAAAAGTGAGGCCCAAATCCAATCAGCCATGGCCGGCCACTTTTTTAGGTATTATCCTCTGATATTTTCATTATTTTAATTCCAAATAATTCAAATCTAACCCTAGTGGAATGCTATAAATAGGTAGTGAAGGCTTCAGGAAAATTACACACTTCTCATTCAGAAAACCTGAGCCTCTCTCTCTACCTTTGGCCGCCACTCTCTCTCTCTCTCCTTCCTTAATATTTCGAAACCCTTAGTGATTAGAGTAGTGCCCACACACAACAAGTAATACCTCAATCATAGTGAGGAAGATCGTGAAGAAAGATTTTCAGCAAAAGGAGTTTCAGCATCAAAGATTCAGAGAAAGAGATCCAGGTTCAGATCTTGATAATACTCTGCGACAGAAAGGATACAAGGGTTAGAGATCTGAACGGAAGGAGTCATTTAATTTCGCTGCACCCAATGTAAGGTTTCTTAAACTTTATATGTGTTTATTTCATCGTCTTACAAAGTTCATATTTAGGGTGTTAATCAACATACTTGTGAGTAGATCTAAGATCCTAGTAAAATAATTTCCAACATCTAAATCCAGTGAACTGACAAATCAGGGAATAAACTTTCGAACATATAATTAAGATTATATTCCACTGTGCTGACAACACTATAATCATTAACAAATTCATATGTTCTGGACTTAATAGAATTCATGCATTATATATATGATCATGAAATAAATCATGTGAACCATGCAACATAAAATGTTATTTCTGATCTTTATTAATAAGTAAATCTGATTATATTGAAATGGGTTTTATTTAGGGCATAAAACCCAACAGGTCCTTCCCAGTTAGGTCCAAGTACACCTGTCGTACTGTTTTTGGTGTTCAGGAATACCCTTCTCAGGACCATATCTCCCACGAAGAATTTCCAGCCTTCACTTGTTTGTTGAAATACCGAGCTACTTTTTCTTGATGGGCTATCAACTTTAAGTTTGCAGTTGCTCGTTTTTTTTTTTGATTTCATCAAGTGATTCTACAAGGAGTATGTGATTGGTACCTTGGTCGTACATCAATCTTCTGTGGGAAGGTGGCTCGAGTTCGACGGGCAGCATAGCTTTATAACCGTACGCCATTGCGAATGGTGTTTGTCCGGTTGCCATTTTTTCAGTTGTACGGTATGACCATAGGACTTCAAGAAGCTCTTCTGGCCAGTTTCCTTTGGCATCTTCAAGTTTTTTCTTTAGTGTATCCTTCAAGGTTTTGTTGAATGCCTCAACTTGACTGTTTTCCTGAGGATGTGCCACTGCGGAGAAACTTTTGATGATACCATTGTTCGCACAGAAATCAGTGAAGGATTGGCTGTCGAACTGTTTGCCATTATCTGAGACTATTTTGTACGGTAGTCCGAACCGGCATATTATGTTCTTCACAATAAAGTCTTGAACTTTCTTTGATGTGATGGTTGCGAGTGGTTCGGCCTCAGTCCACTTAGTAAAGTAATCAACCGCTACCACTGCATACTGCACTCCACCTTTACCTTTAGGTAATTGTCCGATCAGGTCAATCCCCCAAATGGCAAAGGGCCACGGACTTTGCATCTGTGTTAACTCGTTGGGTGGAGCTCTAGGTATCTTTGAAAATCTCTGGCATTTGTCACACTTCTTAACATAGGCTTTTGAATCTTTAATCATTATCGGCCAGAAGTAACCTTGCCTTAGAATTTTCTTGGATAAGCTTTGTTCGGCGGCATGATTTCCACAGAATCCATCGTGTACTTCGGATAGGAGCCATGCAGCTTCTTCTTGAGTGACACATCTGAGCAATGGCATCGAGAATCCTCTTCTGTACACGACTCCTTCTACTATGATGTACCGTGCAGCTTTCCTTCTCATTTTCTGAGCTTCATTTCGGTTATCTGGGAGTTTCCCAGACTCGAGGTGGCGCTATTGGTGTCATCCAATTTGGGGATGTATCAATCATTTCGATTTATTCCGTGCTAGTGATTCTAGGCTCTTCGAGGAACTGGATAGGAACCAGGTTCGCCTTGTCACTTACATTGCTGCTTGCCAATCGAGCTAACGCGTCTGCAGCTGTATTTTTTTCTCTTGGAATTTGTCTGAGATCGTAGCTTTTGAATTGTGCGAGCAGATAATGTATTTTGCTCAGATATGCTATCATCTTTTCTCCTCGAGCTTCATATTCTCCGGATACATGATTTACCACCAGTTGTGAATCACTACAGATTTCGATGTGTTCGGCCTTCATCTCTTGGGCTAGTCTTAGCCCAGCGATTAGAGCTTCGTACTCGGCTTCGTTTCTAGATGTTTTGAATCCGAACTTGACTGCAGCGTGCAGGTGTTGCCCCCTGTTGTGACAAGGGCAATTCCTGCACCAGATAGTTGATCTGTAGCCGACCCATCCACATGTAGTTTCCAGGTCGGTTTGTTCTCATTGTGACTTGGCTGAGGTATTTGTACCGACTCGGGGTTGCTTTCTGGTATGCTTTCTTTTTTGCCTGTGCATTCTACCACAAAGTCTGCCAAGGCTTGGCCTTTGATTGCTGTTCGAGGTTGGAAAGTGATTTCGTACTGGCCCAACTCTACCGCCCACTTAAGTAGCCGTCCAGAAGCATCTGGTTTTTGTAGTATTTGGCGTAGTGGTTGGTCGGTATACACCCGAACAGGATGAGGTTGGAAATAAGGCATCAACTTCCTTGTTGCTAGAATGAGTCAGTAGGCGAGTTTTTCTATTAACGGATATCGGCCCTCGGCCTCAATGAGTCTTTTACTGATATAATAGACTGGGTGTTGTATATCATTCTCTTCTCTGATTAGCACGACACTCACGACATGTTCCGTAATAGCTAAGTATATTCCCAGTTCCTCGTCGTCCAGAGGTTTTGAGAGTACGGGAGGTTTTGCAAGTTGTGCTTTTAGCCCTTAGAAAGCTTTTTCACACTCCTCTATCCACTCGAACTGCTTGTTTCCTCGCAGGATGTTAAGAATGGCACACACTTGTCTGTTGATTTTGAAACGAATCTGCTGAGCGAGGCGATCCAACCAGTTAAGCTTTGCACTTCTTTGGTTTTAGTTGGCGAGCTCATATCCAGGAGGGCTTGAATCTTTTCTGAATTAGCTTCAATTCCTTGGGCATTGACGATGAAGCCTAGAAACTTTCCCGAGCTGACTCCGAAGGAACACTTTAAGGGATTTAGTTTCATGTTGTATTTTCTGAGGACTTTGAAGCATTCGTCCAGGTCGTCTATGTGCCCCCAGCCTTTCTGGATTTTACGAGCATATCATCCACGTATACTTCCATATTTCGCCCGATCTGATCTTTAAACATTTTGTTTACCAATCTTTGGTACGTAGCCCCAATATTTTTTTAGACCAAACGACATGACTTTGTAGCAATAGAGACCCATATCTGTTCGGAAACTTGTATGTTCTTGGTCTGGTGAATGCATTTTGATTTGATTGTAGCCTGAGTAAGCGTCCATGAAGCTTAATATTTCGTGCCCTGTTGTTGCATCTACAAGCTGATCGATTCTTGGAAGTGGAAAACAGTCTTTAGGGCACGCCTTGTTGAGGTCTATGAAATCAATACAGACTCGCCATTTCTTGTTCGGCTTGGGCACTAGTACGAGATTCGCGACCCAAGCCGGGTAAAAAGCTTCAATTATGAAGTTATTGTTGCGCAGCTTTTCAACTTCATCCTTCAGGGCTATTGCTCGTTCTTTGTCTAACAACCTTCGTTTTTGTTGAACTGGCCAGAAGTTGGGATCGATATTCAGAACATGTGAAATGATAGAAGGATCGATTCTAACCATATCCGGATGTGACCAGGCAAAAACGTATAGGTTTGCTCTCAGAAATTTTATCAATTCTGATTGTACTTCGAGCAACAAACCTTTTCTGATCTTTAGCTTTCTGGTCGGGATATCTGGATCGATTTCGATCTCTTCTAATTCTTCTACAGGTCCAACATTGCTGCTTGGGTCCCCAAGTCGAGGATCCACATCTTCATCCCCGCCTTGGGAAGTTCTCTACTTGGGAATATTTTTTCCCTTGTCTGTGCTCTGGCTGGAGGATACTTCCTTCTTAGCCTTGGCCACTGCAAGGTTATAACATTCTCGTGCAGACTGCTGGTTTCCTCTCAGACATCCTACCCATTCTTTGTTGGGAACTTTAGGCACGAGTGAAATATTGATGTGACAACCTTTAAGTCATACAAGGTCGGCTGGCCAAGCATTACGTTAAAAGCTGAAGGAACATCCAATATTAGGAACTGTGCCATGATAGTCATGCTCGTCGGAGCTTGTCCAACAGTGAGGGGTAGACGAATTTGTCCTAGAGGTGCAACTCCTTGACCGGAGAAACCATAGACAGGCTGGAGGCATGGGGTTAGATCCTTGAGTTGGAGTCCCATCTTTTCGTAAGCAGTCTTGAACAAAATGTTGGAAGAGGCTCCATTATCGATCATGGTTCTGGCCACCATTTTATTGGCTATCTGGACTTCCACGAATAGCGGGTCGTTGTGCGAAAATCTAATTTTGACAGCGTCTTCATCGTTGAAGGTTATGGTGGGCTCTCCTGCTCGTGGAACTTTGGGCTTCATTTCTTTCATGGCCAGGATGACTTCTTCTTGCTCGTGCTGCACTGTTCGGGCATACCTCTCCCGAGCTTTGCCCGAATCTCTAGCAATGTGAGGGCCTCTAACAATGACTTGCAGATGTCCATCTACTGGTGGAGGTAGAAAATCTTGGTTGTTGTCGTTCCTCTGACCTTGGTCGGTCTTAACATACTTTTGCAGGTGTGGATTGTTTTTCCTTATTAGGAATTCAATTTCCCGCTTCAAGTTGTAGCATTCATTAGTGTCGTGGTCGTAGTCTCCGTGGAACCGACAAAACTTTGTCATGTCCCTTTTGTTGGCATCTTGCTTCATGGGCCCGAGCTTCTTATACAGGGCCAGCGACTTAGTTGCCATGTATACACTTTCTATATTTTCAGTCAAAATAGTGAATGTAGTGTATTTGGCATGATTCTCTCGCAGAGCTTGTTCGGATTTGCCAGTAAACTTTCCTTTCTTCCCATTCCCTTGCTTGTGGTTGTTACTGGAGCGCTTACCACCTGAGCTTGAATTGTTTGGGTATTGGGGAAGTTGGGTGGATGTTCCAGTGGAAGGAGCCTTTGACTTGCCAGGCTTTTGTTCACCTTCCGCTCGTTGAATAGCTTCTTCGAGCTTGATGAAGCCTTCGACTCGGTCAAGGAAATCACTCATTGAGTCTACTGGCCCGTTCTTTCTTACATCCTTTCAGAGTTCATCGAGGACTTCGATGCCCCCCAGTATTGCGAATAACTTTCCATCCTCAGTTACCCCTGAAACTTTGGTCGCCTCCGTCATGAATCTGCTGATGTATGCTCGGAGTGGCTCGCCTGGTCGTTGCTTAACTTCGACCAAGTCTCCCAAATGCAATGGGAGTTGGCGCGAGGAGGAGAATTGTGCATGGAATTTCGAAGAGAAGGTTTTCCATGAACTAAACTTTCTAGGAGCCAACTTGAAATACCATTGCTGAGTGGCTTCTGACAGAGTGGCAGGGAAGATTCTGCAGCATACATCTCCTCGTACCCCTTGCAAATCCATTTGCATTTCGAAGTACTTGAGATGGGAAAGGGGATCTTCTCTCCCCGTGTACATTTTCCACGTCGGCATTTTGAACTTGTGGGGCAGTGGCAAGAGATTGATCTCCTAGGAGAAAGGAGTTCTGCGTGCTCGGTCTAGCTCTAGATCATTATTTCTTTGTCCAGCCATGTCGTGAAACATATTTTTCAGCTCGTCTAGCTAAGCTTGTACGGCTGGGCTGACCTGCTCGGCATTCTGGTCAATTTGGATTACGTCATCATCTTTCTGAGCGGCGATTTGAGTACGGGCTCTGGGCTGCACGATTGTCGTAACATTCTGATCGTCTGCTCCCCTCCTTCTGTTTAGATCGTTCCTTAGGCCATGGGTTGTCCCTAACCTTTCGAACACAGAAGCGCCTGGCTGCCTTAGCGGTTGATTCACTTGGTTGACGGGTGGAATGACACCATTGATCTGGTTGGAACCATCAGGTATGACTCCTCTTGATGAATTACCAGACCAGGTCTTCTCGCCTACCGCTGGGCGCACGAGTGGAACTCATGACCGGGGATTGGGCAGCTGACCATTTTCAGTCTGGGAAGTGTTCATCATTGGATCCTCGTCCGTCTCTACTAGGGGAATGACATTCGGCGAATGCCGACCTACATTTTGGTAGGCTCTTCGTATCAGCACGGTAGCTTGCCGACTACGATCTTTGATCTCTGCATGGTGAGCCCTTAATGCCTCCATCTCTCTATCTCTCCATTCGGCGAACATACGCCTTTGTTCGTCGAACGCGAGATTTACTATAACGCGTAGTTCATCTTGATCATGATGTAGGGTATTATTATGACCCTGCATGAGTCCGAGCACGTCACGGAGATTTTGTAATTCAGTGGCATCTTCGATAGTCGTCTAGGCGTTGGTTCTAGGCAAAACAGTTGTGTTATGAATGCCCTGGTTGGGTGCGGAACTGTTATTCCCAGTCTCTTGCACACCAGGCGCAATTTCATCTATAGGAACTGTTTCACCATTCCCCACGTTCACCGGCTGTCCAGGATTAACAGCAGGCGGAACCCTTTTGTTTCCTGGGGTTCTGTGATGCAGGATCCAGCGTCTGTGAATTTTCCGGATCAGTCAGGCCTCTACGAGTTTGCACCATCGTATTGGCGATTAGATGTTGAATAAAGAGCAATTCGTGATCATTCTCTCAATGAAAGCACCAAAATGTTGACCTCGCTTTTAGCCAACGACAACAAGTCTATTTTATAAACGATAAATGATTTATAGTAACAAATATATGATAAAGCAATAAAAAGACATAGAAATTTTATAGAGGTTCAGCCCCGAGCAGTTTGGTAATAGCCTAATCCTCGTTACTTGTATTGACTTAAGATCAAGGAGAAAGATTCCTTTTCTTATAGCTCTTACAACAATATCTCTTAATATATAATTCTTAGATAATATATTTAGGGTATAGTCTTAGCTCAACTGCTTTTCGACCGATCTCTTGCCCAGTGAATATGCATCACTATTTATAGGGCTAGTAAGCTTGGGGAGGAAGAGTTTCCCCTCTCGTTACAATGCGTATAAACAGAAAGATCGTGGGATCAATGCTGAATGCAAGGGTCGTGGGATTGAGGATGAATACACTGATATCGGGATCGTGTGTATGCCATATCCACGTAATTTGATCCCTGAGTTATAGGGATTGTGCTGATGACTCACGATGCGAAAGTTGAATTCACTAAGTGTTTGGCCATTCTGTGCGGATTACTGAATACTTTGCTCTGGGCATGCCAGTGAGGCATCCCGCTCGGACTGTGCTCCCCGAGCAGATGTTCCAAGTAGATTCCACGTGTCACAATTCATGTGATGCCACGTCAGAGTGCAAAAATTGGGATAACAATTATAGTTTTTAAAATAATTTTTTTTTAATAAAAGGATAAAATTTTGTATTGGTCAAAGTTCAAGGGGTAAAAAGACTAATTTTTAACGGTAAAAGAAACAAAACCTAATAGAAAGAGCATAATTATGTAATTATTGTATTTTAAGGAAAATTTTTAACAAACCGTATATTTTAGGGGGCAGAATCAAGTAGTGTTAAAAATTTAAGGAACAAAATTGTTAATTATTCTATATTAAATAATTTGTTTTCTAAAAATTTCAGTAAATATTTACCGTATATTAATAATAATTTTTTTTAGATATATATATGTATATATTTTCCAATAAAATATTAGAACATCAATAACAATTGAGTTTTTTATTTAGTTTACATCTTTTGTATTAGAACTCAATTGGAAATACTAAATAGTGCTAAATATAGGGCAAGCTCAACTTTTGTACAATATTTAGCACAAAAATTATATCTTGCATATAACATACTTCAAGGGGCAAGAATCTTAAATAACCAAAATAAAAAAGGATATTGGCAGCAAAATTACTTAAACGATATATTTTTTTAACACTTCACTACAAAAATTGAAATTTTAACGATAAAACTTACTGAACCCAGGTTCTATTTTGCTCTTCACACTTCCATCCAAAAATCTTAGTTAAGTGCTACACTGGACTGCCTACGTGTACACTAGTGTACATGTGGCACGTTTTTAGGGGTACACTAATATTAATTGTTTAAATATTATAAGATTTTGTAAAAAATATCTAAAATTTAGACATTAATTTTAATGAATAAAATAAATTACAAAAAAAAAATCAAAAAATAAAAAAAAAATCTTTTCTTTTTCTTTTTTTCCCCTTATTCTCTAGAAGCATCAAGACATTCCTCCTCCTCCTCCTCCTTCTACCCAAAACCAGATCTCCATGGAGCATAGTACCACCATAACCACCACCACCACCACTTCTTGAATCCTAAAATCAAAAATAAAAGAAAACACCACAACCACCACCCAAAATCACAAAACAAAACCTAAACCACCACCCAAAATCACAAAACAAAACCTAAACCACCACCGTAAAACACAAACAAAATCAAACTCCAAAACTACAAACAAAACCTAAAACTAATATCACAACCAAATCAAAATCCCGAACCCAAGGTAAAAAAGACTTACACTTGAGCGATGATAGTTCTCTGCTTAAACCATCACCACTTTCGGGAACACCATCTATCCATCTCCAATCCCCTTTGCCGGAGCAGTAATCCCAACAAGAAGTGACTCACTGAGGCAACACGATCCTGTGGTCCTGTTGGACCACCTACGACCGTGGACGACTGTCTAGCCTGGCCGTTGTTGCACCTGAAAAATGGAAGAGAAGGAGCGAGGGAAAGATGGCTAGGAGGAGAGAGGGGGTCGAGTTCTTAGGTTTTCGAAAGTAGAGAACTGAGTTTTGGGGTCCCCTGGGACCATCGACGCCAACAACAGTCAATTTTCGGTCTTGAGAGAGAGAGAGAGGCTGAAATTAGGGTTCTAGAGAAAGTGAGAAAAAAAGGAGAAAAGGAATTTTTTTTTTTATTATTATTGTTTTATTTTTTATAATTTTTAAATTATTTTTTTTATAATAATTAAATAATTAATATTACGTGAACCATTAAAAATTTAGAACATATACATTTGTTATTTGTGTACACGTAAGCAGTCTAATATACCAATTTTTGGATGAAAGTGTGAAGAACAAAATAAAATCTAAATAAATTTTACCATTAAAATTCTAATTTTTGTGAGTTCAAGTAATTTTACCGCCAATATCCCAAATAAAAACATATTTGAAAAGTTTGAAAAAAAATATCAATATTTAATTTCTACCTATGATGTAGTCAGAGTTATTTAAAAAGTTGCCATATGCTTGTAAAAATAGATATTAATTAATCCAATAGAAAAGCTTCCCAAATAATTTTAGGTAGAAAACTGAAATTTTAATTAATACTCGAAAGAAAAAAAAACTTAGATAACTTTTCCCCCTAAAACTTCATTTCACTACTAAATTCCTGTTAAAAGTAAAGAAACACAGCCAGCTAGAGCTTCAAATTCTTTAAGCAAAAGATTAAATTTTCACTAAAAAAAGAATCAATTGTGTACACAGACAAACATGGAAACTGTGGACAAACTAGTTGTAACGAGAGAACAACAAAATTTCTCTGATATTGGTTATGGGGAAAATTTTGATAGATTACAGTACTTGACATGCTTCAGAACACAAGGCACAGGACCCCTAGTGTTAACATCCAGCAAAAACGAAGGGATAGATAATGCCGAACTCTGCATCTCACTCAAAGACTGCAAACACTGTGTCATCGACAAATGGTTTTATGTCCCAAATAAGTGTTTGTGTATTGGTGGAGCTTCAAGGTTTTTAACCACTTCCATCCAAGGTTTGTCTATGATCAAGATAGAATTATTCGAAAGGGGTCCAATAAATAAAATAGGGTCTCTGAAACTAACAAAGTCGAAATTCTTTCTACCAAGGAGTTTCGTTTGGTAGTCTCTTAGTTTACGTTTCAAACTCCCACTAGGAGGACCTAAACTCTTTACTGCTCCATCCTGACCATTTACTATCCCACTTTCATCCTCTTGATCCACGGGCAACCCAAAGTCTATCCGGCAAAGTGCCCTAAAATATCAGAAAATGAAGAATATTAGAGTATAAGGGAGCACAAAATTGTCAAAAGTATGATCAAACTCCCCCATTTGTATGAACAAAATAAAATAAAAAGAAGAATATACAATCTCAATAGATGTAACAAGGACCCAAAGCTGTCAATTAGAGTAAGTTTAGATTTACCAGTATTGAGATTAGTTAATTCAGAAAATTTACACATAATGGTAAGCTTATGATAATTGTCGTTCTTAAAATGGTTTTCTAGCTGTTCAAGAAATACCATGTTTTTTTCTTAAAACTAGGATTCACGTCTAACCCTACAATATTTGGGGACTAATAACAATTGCTATGTAGGTTCTCAGGAGGGACTCGAACCTCAGAGTTAGCCACATGCCTGACCATTCGAGCTACCCGCTTACTTCCCGCATGATTATGCAAGTTACTTCCCGTTCAAGAAATACTTTCAAATGTATGATTATGCAAGTTACTTCCCGTATTTATACTACTGCGCTTACACCATTTAAATTTTTATACCATAACTATTCTTAAATGGAAATCCAAATTAGGCAAAATTAAAATGAAATTAGGTAAAAGGAGCACCTGGCACTATAAACAATCACAGTTGGTGATTTTGATGGTGGGAAACATAGACTAATGACTTCCCCAGGAAACTCCTGGAATCTTCGAGGTAGAACATGTGAATTTCGCCTGGACCAATCCCCCAATTTCTTCTCCTCCACATCTAATGCATAGACTTGATTTGAAGAAGTTGTAACTATAAGCACATTATTATTAAGTGGAGGAAAACCCCCAGCTGTAATAGAGGCACCATCTAGTCTTGCGATAAACCAGTGCTGTCTGTTTTTGAGAGGGCAAACAACAGTTACATTGCAATTGCAAAAAAGATGAAACGATATCTTTATTAAAAATAGTTGTTTGATGTTTACAATACTGCTCATTACAACAAATAGATGCAGAAAAGATCCATACCTCATTATCTCCAGATTGAAAATATATACATCTCCAAAGCAGTTGATGGCAGCTAGCCATTGCCCATCAGAACTGGTGAACATTTTAGTAATGGGAGGCTCGCTAGGTGGCAATCCTTCATCATGTGGATCATTGCAAGGAGTGAATACATTTATTATTTCTGAGTTGACCACATCTACAACCTACAGAATAAGGATCAAGAAACCAAAGTAAATGAGAAACAAAACACATTGCCAAATAAATAAAATTATAGAGACAAAGTAGTAGCTTACATAAATTTTTCTATCATGCCCGGCTATCATCAACTGAGAAGAATCAAAATTGAAAACCATGGAATGGGCATATGGTAGGTTTCGAGGAAGTTGTTTTTTATCCACAGTCCAACCACTCTTACCAATTTTACGTTTCAGTTCGAATAGGTTGGGTTTCACATGGTCAGAATAAGCAAAAAGGGTCCCTGAATTAGAAATGGTGCTACAAATAATTCTCCGAGATCCCTTACTCTTAATTCGAGCAAGCAGATCTGTAGCCACTGGGTTTCCAGAAGGACCATAAGCCATATCAGGAGGCGCACCATTTTTTGTTCGAACACAACATATATCCAACCAAGAAGCAGCCTGGACAAGAAGTAATGATGATTCATTGAATGCTGTATTTACTACCAGCTGAATAGGCACTCTCTGAGGTGCAGGACAAATATCATGTGGAGCAAACATTGTGAATTCCTTAGCTGAGTAGGCATAGAGCTTGGTATCATCACCGGCGGAAATAAGCATAGGAACACCCAAATGTGCCCACTTATGGTAACTAAAGTCAACCGGCTTTTCCTTACGTCGAAGTTTTTTCACATCTTGATCTGGTAATGGATCTGCAAATGTAAATAAAAAATAAAATTAACAAATGATTTTATGAACATACTATATGACAAAAGCATGCACTATGACAGAAAACAAGTAGTAGCAACAGCTTGTATATTGTTAAAATGACCTTCTCGGCTGATAGGCACAGCCACCGTCAAAGCCCTAACATCATGAGAATGAGCTCTTGTATAACCAACGTAGGTCCATCTCTTCATTGAATTAGAAGAATCACCATCAGTGGATTCTATTATCTCGCTTGAGAGCTTATAAAGAATAACCTACAAGTGAAAGCAGGTAAATGACCATTAAACCAAGATGAACATAGAACACAGACAAAAATGAGACAGTTTTACATAGGCACGACACTAAATCCAGTCAAACAATGAACCCTTGCATAGTCCAACTATATTGCATTCTAACCTTAAACTAGTAACCTAATCTCAATTTTACTTGATACTGAAACTTCATATAAAAACGACTTTCTACTCAAGTACATTGGATACAAATCCAATCTTAATGAATAGGACTGAGGACAACAATGACACCTGTGAACTCAGATAGCTTTGTTGTGGGCCAAACTAGGGGTTTCTAAACTTGTATTGAGAAGGTGAACCAAGGGACTTTCTAATCTTATATTGGAGAAGGTGATGTTATATGAAAGCATGTAAGGTCTTATTGGGCAAGCATACGTGAACATCATTTACAAGTGCTTCACTAAGCTCATAGCTACGGTAATCAACCAACTAAAAACTTAACTGAGTTGAATAAAATATAATGCTAAAAAATAGATCATCTGCAGAGCCTGATGTTATTATCAATCAAGAAAACATAGTTGTTAAACTTCTTAACTATTAAAAGCAAGACATTGATTGGTTAACCTTTAATATTTTGTTTGTCACTTAAACATGACAAATGGTAAGCTCTTAAAGACTATTTTGGTTTTGAAATATTGATATGACGGAGAAATACAATTATACACGACTTCTACTGAAACAAGCAAGTTTGTTCACTAATACAACCATGAAAATTGCATAAACGGATAAATGTTAAAATAGTTCATTTATTATTATTTCCTTTTCAATTATTACATATGGAAATTTATCCATATTCCACAAAGGAGAAAAAATGTATACCTGACCATCAGAACCTGCAGAAAACACCCTGTTATGTCCTGGAGCAGCTGCCAGTGCATTCACATCACCTTTATGATATGAATGTGCCTGCAACAGAGTCCCATGCTTACTGTCCCAAAATTGTACACTACCAGTACTATCCGCACTTACAAGTGTCCCAGACCTGGTGTCAACAAATCACCACATAAGCAATGTAGTCGCATGATGATTACCATTTTCGAAAAATAAATGATGATTCAACGTAATAGATACCTCAATGAAAGTAATGACCACACACAAAGATCGGGTCCACTGCCCAAACCTCCTAGTCCAACTGTAATCCTATAAATTTCATGACCCAATATTGGATTCCAGCATCTTATAAACCTGAGGGAAAGAAAAAAACCAATATTGAGACAATTATTACTGTTTAAGGCTTTAAAGCACCTTCACATATGTAGTGAAACATGAATACGAAGTAGGCATGCAGAAGAAGAAACTCAAGTAAATGAACATTCATACGCACCCATCACTGCTTCCCGCAAATATCCTTTTAGCATCAGGACTCCATGTCACGCTTAAAATTCGTCCTGAAAATAACAATTTCAACATGTCATCAAAATAAAGTCCATATTAAATTTATCCTTCTCTCCTCCCAGGAAGAAGAACAAGCGTACGGAGCAATCAAATAAAAATTTGAGAGCAAGAATGGCGATAGAGAGTAGATATCTCACCACTGACCCTGGGCAACGTTTTAGTGTAAATAAGTTTATCTTCAATAACACTGTATATTCGCACACAACCATCATCACAAGCTAATGCTACCCGTGGATTCTCAATAACTGACTGCACATGAAGCTCAGCAGAATCTGAGTCATCTTCACTATCACTACTTTCCTCATTTAAGTTATTACTTAAATATCCATTTCCTAAATGCTGCGTCCCCGGCTCTGTATTTTGATTACAGGGAGCCGCAGACATCTGCCATATTGACACGCCTGTTGAATCTAAAAGAGTCTGCGAATTCAAGTTATTTCAGTCAAACATCAGGGTTTAAAACACTTTGAACTAGAATAACACAAACTACATAGTTCAGGAAACGTTCTATAATAAAAGAAGCAACTGAACCTTTTTCTTGAGGAGGGAAATATCCCACTCGGAAACTGAGCCATCAATGCTAGACGATAATAGCCGGCCACAAGGCAAGTCCTTTGAGCCACCCCGACACCACACAAGCGACGAGACTCTTGAATCAGGGTCGCCATGAACAGTCTACCCACAAGAAGAAGGATTGAAAAAGAACCCAAAAAGAAAATTAGAAGCTACAATTAAATGAAATATATATACAAATATAAGCATGTATATCTTCATGTATGTTCTTTTGTGGGTTTGTACCAGCTGACAGTGCCAGCCAACAGAGCCGGGTGAGACGAGCCAAATCTCAAGAGATCCGTCCTCGCGAGCTGCAGCAACCTGAGAGTCGTCGACGCTGGTGGCTAGGGCTACTACTGGAGATGGCTTCCAATCAATTGTGCTGTTCCTGTAATAATAAGCTTCAACCATGTCGATACCCTAAGAAGTAAAAGTGGCTCCGATTTGAGTCGATTCGACTACGAAGCTTAGTGTGAGATGAGAGAGCATCCGAAGAGAACAACAGCTAAGACAGTGGAATTGAGAAGAGGCGGTGTGAAGTGTGAAGTGTGAAGTCAGGTTAGGTTTTTGAGGGTTTAAGCGCGGCGCTATTAATTGAAGTACCCTATCAGTTTCTTTCTGCAATTTACTCAATGGGCCGAATCTTTATTTTTTAAATAAATACTAAAGCCCTTTAGAAATTGGGCCCCTTTTTCTCTTTTGGGCTTTTTAATTATTGTTGCACACAATTGGAGTTGGGAAAATTACATGAAATATGGGATTTCATAACAAAGTTAGAAAAATATGGCATTTTTAGGTTTGCCACTTTTCTATGGCATTTTTTCACATTTAAGTTTTTTATGGTATTTGATATGCCATATTTTTATAAACTTATTATCCAATCCCATATTTTATGTTTTTGTTTTTAGCTTAATTAGTTTTATTTATTTTTTTAATTTATTTTACACTTACATTTTAAGGTTTCTTTTTATTTGAAAAATTTACACTAAATACTACATTTTTTTTCAAACATTACATTTTTAATTTGACAAGAACATTTTACTTTTATACTTTTATTAATTTTTTTTTTCTTTTTTACTTATTGAAACTTCAAAAAGTTTTTTTTTTCTTTTTTTTGTCGTTTTTATATTTTTTAGTCAATTTTGGCTCTCTTTTTTCTTTTCAACTTTTAAGTCAGTTGCTACTTTTTTTTTTTCTTTCGCTTATCTCTCTCTATTTTTTTTTTCTAATTTCTCTTTGTGTCTCTCTTTTTTTTTCAATTTTTTTCTCAACCTAATTTTTTTCTCTTAATATATATAATAAGTGTACATTTTTATATTTCATTTTTTTTTACAAAAATTAAACTTGTTTTTTTATTTAAACTACTATTCGTTTTTTTTTTGTTAAAAACTAATTATTCAATTAAAAACAACAGAAAAAAAAACCAGTTTCATCAATATCATCCTGAAAAAAAAAACAATATAAAAAATCATAATCTAAAAAGAATCAAAACTTTAAAAACTAGTTTCATCAACATTGAAAGAAACTAATAATTTCATTTAAAGAATACAAAAAATAGTTTCATCAACAAGATAATGAAAAAAATTACAATCTAAAGACGATACTAACTTTAAAAACCAGTTTCATCAATATTAAAATAAACGAATTATTTCATTAAAATAGGCAAAAAAAAAAATAGTTTCAACAATAACATAATAAAAAATACACAATGCCTAATAACTAAACTTTTACAAATTAACGATACTAAATTTAAAAACCAGTTTCGAACATATAAAATTTATATCAATACCTAATAATCAAACTTCTAACTTCATTCTTTATTTTGGCATTTAATTTTTTATTTGCTTGCTCAAAAATTAGAGTTAATTTAAACATACAATATGCAGCAAATATAACAAAGAGAATCACAAATTAAAATCAAAGAGAAAAAAAAGAAACAAAGAAAATTAAAGAGACAAAAGTGCAATAAAAACCATAAAAGAATAACAAAAAAAAAAACAGTGGAATGTGAGAAACCAGTTAGTAAAACAACCAAAATAAAAACAAACAAATAAAAACCAGTTTCTTGAGATAAATTAATAAAAAATTGAATAAAACTCAATTATGAACAACAATAAAAAAAAATTAATTACTTAAAAAAACCAGTTATGAAAATAATAAAATAATATGTATGTCAGAAACTGATTAATTAAAATAAAATAAAAATTGTTGTTCAAATATCATACAATAACTGGTTTTATACAAACGAAAAAATATATAATAATATCATAAAAATTGAGCAACCCCATTACAGAATAGTTAAAACATGTGAAACCAGTTTCGACATGTGAAACCAGTTTTGACGTTATAAAAAATCATAACAAAATACAAATGTTAATAATAAAGTTAATTGAAACCAATTTCATCAGACAATCAAATAAAAACATACACACACACACAAATATACAAAAAAAAAAAAAAATACTAATCACAAATATAATCAAAACAACACATAATGCCTACCAATAATTTAATAACAAAATATAAGTGTAAGTTTCCAACCTAGAAACAAAATAATAAAAAAGTAACTTGAAAAAAAATTCTAATAACATAATGAAACTATTTTTTTTATTCTTTTAATGAAATTAATAGTTTCTTTCAATGTTGATGAAACTGATTTTTAAAGTTTATATTATCTTTAGATTATAATTTTTTATATTGTTTTTTCTTCAGGATGATGTTGATGAAACTGGTTTTTTTTTTTTCTGTTGCTTTTAATGAAATAATTAGTTTTTAACAAAAAAACAAAGAAAAAAATAGTAGTTTAAATAAAAAAAAAAACAAGTTTAATTTCTGTAAAAAAAAAAATAATATCTATAGTTGAGATCATTTTTTATTTATTTTAGTATTTTATTTTTTTAAAAAAGAAAAAATAAATAAAAAGAAACACAAATTTTAAGTTTTTTATGGCATTACTCAAGACTTTTTTCCATATTTGTAAGTTTTTTAAAAAAATGTCATATTTAGTGTAATTAAGTTTTTATGCCATATATATCAAAACTTATCTTTATTTTCCCATATTTTTGTAAATAGCCCATTGGAGTTTTTAGGTGTAAAACTGCACAACTAGCCAACCTAGATATGCTATGTGTGACTGTGAGAGGGCTTTTTTCTTGGGAAATTATATTAACTTTTGTCATGTTTTTACAAAAATACTGTCAGACGGTATTTTTTACTTTTTTATTATTTTTTTATAAGTTTCATACTGCAGTATACTATGTTAAATTTTCACTGGTGTTCTACTGGTGTTTTTTAGTTGTTCCACTGTTGTTTTGAGTTGTTCCGTTTTGTATTCTACTGGTATTTTATAAAAACACAGTATTTTTGAAATTTTTTCTGTGCGACAATATTTTTGTAAGTTTTCCTAAACATTGAATTTTAAGAAAGAGAAAGAAGAAAAAAAGTTAAATAATAAAAAAAAGGATTTCGTTTCTCATTTTTGATTTAATCAATAAATAAAGAATTTTACTTTAGAAAGATTACTAATAACTATTTGGTTTAGCTTCTATGAGCTCTTTTTTAGTTTTTAGAATTAAAAAAAATCTTTCTAAAAGCGTTTGGATAAAAAATTAAAAATCTCTTTTTAATTTAAAAGTCCTTTTGAAAGAAGCTAAAATTTGTAGTTTCTCCCGAAAAAACTTTTAAGAAATTATTTTAAATTAAAATAATTTACATAATATCTAATTTACTTACAATTTTTTTTTTAATAATATATAAATAACTTAAAAAAATCATTAAAAAAATATCTCCATATAATAATATCAAAATTGTAAAAATAAGTCCAAACTTAAATTTATTTTATACTTCTAGCTATAAGCAAAAGTATACGTTTAGTCAAACAGGACCCATCTTGTAGTATAATTTTATGAAATTTATGTCAATTACAAATATTAAAAAAATATAACGTAAAATATTTTTCTCTACAGAATTTTCGATGTTAAAATTTAAAGTCCAAATAAAGCCTAACTATCTAAAATCAAAATTTTATTTTTCTGACTACAGTTTTGTTTTAAAATTTCCAACAAATTCAGTTTAGTATAAAGTTAGATTAAAGTTCTTAATTTGTTTCAATATTTAATTTACCTTTTTCTAAAAAAAAAAATTAATAGGACTGATAATTCGTAATGACACAACGACACAATTCAAAAACAATAAAACCAATAAGTTTGGATAATATATTTAATTTTCATGTCAAAATCGTATTGATATATTTAACACATTTATTTAGTGTGTATTTAATGTGTATTATAGTTAAATATAATATTTTTAAGTTTAATATTATGTGAATTATAAAAAACCTCTAAAGAATTCCATGTTAGAATTATTATAATGGACTAATACAATCATAGGTTTAATTCCATAATACACAATCATTAATTATGTGCCTAATGTTACTCATAACCATAATGGGATGGTTAGCAACTTAATTATATGTTAGAGGCACATGAGAGCACCCTTAATACTATAGTTGGCCCATTAAATTATAGTATACCGTAAAAGACCTCAAAAGCCCTATTAGTTAATAACCCCTTAGGGTTATAAGGGTAATAACATGTGTATATATATATATGTGTTATGTGTGGTAAGAGGTAATTAGAGTTTGTATGGTAAAGGCAAAAGGGGTTAGCTCCACAAGTGCTCTCTCTATTTTTTGCTCAAGGATTGGTGGTGATTCTCATGGAAGACAATGAAGGATAATGGCTCACATGGATGGTATGGGAGGTATGTGTTTTATTGTATTTGATGCTCTAAATAAATACTAGATCTTGGCTTTAATGATTATGAGTAATCGTTATTTTAACAATTGGTATCAAGAGCCAAAGTTATTGATTTTAGGGCTCAAACTTTTTCCCATAAACCCATTTTCAAATCTGAATTTTTTTTTTTTTCGGATTAATGTATTGGGAAGAGATAATATGAGATTAAATGTTGAAGAATGGGTTTTTTCTTAATATTTGGACTGTTGCTATATGATTTTATAGTAAAATATCAAGTTTTTATAAAGTTCATTAATGGAGGAAAACCCATTTTGGATTCAAAATATTTTATCTATTATTTTGTGTTTTTTGAATTAAATGGGTATTAGAAAATGATAGAGAATTAAAAATGTGACAAAACGCCTCAAACGGCGTCGAATTTGGTGACCGGATGTGGGAGATATGGCCGGATCACGAACCGGGTCGCGCCGATCCGGGTCGAGACCCACGGACCGTGAGCAAATTTGGGCGACAGGGACGACTGTAAACGACATGTCGTTTTCCTCTGTCAGGAAAAACGACATGTCGTTCGCCCTTAAGATTCAGCCCCAACCGAAGAAAAACGACACGTCGTTTTTAGCCTTTGGGAACGCTCAAAAACGACATGTCGCAGGATGGGGGATCCGATCCCGCACAAACGACATGTCGTTTCTCGACTGAGCCGGCCTCGCGAACGACGGTCGTTTGCGCGTCTACCGTGCGCACGTCGTTTGTCCGAACGACACGTCGTTTCGTCAAACGACATGTCGTACGGACACGTGTTTATTTAAAAAAAAAAAAAAAAATCTCAGGGCGCGTGGGGGCGCGGGCGTGGCCTATTTTGGGCCATTTTCCACAATTTCTCATATTTTTAATTCTACTATTATTTCTTGGCATGTCTGATACTACTTGCATGAATTTAATTCATATTTGGTTGATAATTTTAGTATTGTGGCATAAATTTTGTGATTTATTTCAACAATTAATGCTTATTTTCTTGCCTATCGTAAGATTAAGCATGGGAAATTGTTTGGTGATGAGGAACACTTAAATATTAATTTATTTAAGTATTGTATTTTCCTCCAAATAACATTGAGATCTTTATGAGTAATTAATTATCCTATCGATGATGGTTGCTTATTAAAGATGCGTAATATGGTGAAGAAAATTATTAAATATTATGAATCACAATTTATCTATCCTTTCGATAGTAAATTAATGCATTTGATTATAATATTTAATAGATTTTTCTTACCTGTGTATGAGTTCCATCTTGTTAAGTTGTGTGAGAACTACGCATGCATAATGATCATGTGTTATTTTGCGATCATTTATTTATGAGAAGAGAGCACAAATGGCATGATTATGTTATAACATGCATTTAATGGTTATTACTCTTGTTCCTCATTAGCTTTAACGATCCAAGAACCTCTGCCATGTTATTGTTGAACGGAACTAACCACGAGTAGTGGGTAAAATCTCTCGTGATGAATTTGACTCTTATGAGAGTGGATTTGGCCTTGAGAACTTATGCACCTCAGAAACCTAATAATGATACCCTTTGAAAAAGGATAGAAAGTCACATGAGGATTGGGAGCATTCCAATCGTTGTTGTCGATGCTTATGAGATATCACATGGATGAGTCCATTCATGGTAGTATTCCCCAATTAAGATTGCAAAAGATTTTCTCAATGCGATCAAGGAGAAGTACAAAAAAAAAAAAATTCTCGAAAAGTGAGAAAAATGAATGTACGACTTTGTTCCATCGGACTAATTATGATTCGATTGACATTAGATGTCACATTGACAAACTGATGGGTTGTTACCAAAAGCTCAAGGGCATGGAATTGGATCTTGGTGAGGATTACATGGTGTGGTTTGTGATGGAAACCATTCCCTCTCAATTTGATTCGATCAGATCAAGCTATAATGCTCGAAAAGGAGCAATGGGCCAGATTGAGGAGATGACTGTCATTCTTGCTAAGGAAGATGAGGACTTGATAAGGGAAAAGCAAGAAGCATGTCCATGGTAACGAACCCAAGAAATTCTCAGAAGAGAGAGTCCACTTCCAACAACTCTAGTGACCAAAGGTTTCATAAGAAGAAAGCCACCAATCCTAAGGGAAATGGACAAGCAAGCTCTTAACTGTGGTCATAAGAATGAGTTTTTCAAAGGGAAGTGCAACTTTTGTCAATGCTTCGGGCATAAGAAGGCTGATTGAAAGCTCAAGCTCACTTAGAGAAGAAAGGCGGTGACAAGTCGAAGAAGGCGAGTAGGTTGGAGAAGTATGTGTACATGGGAGACGATACTAAAGTCGGAGTTGAATTTTTGGGAATTTAATTAATTTGAATGTTTGGGTATTTTTGGAGTTGCAAGATGTTGCTTATTTACCTACAGTAGGAGGAATTTGATCTACATATCTATTTTGGATAGACTCGGTTATAGTCTTCATTTTGGAAAACTGACTTTGTATCGTGACTCTATGTTGATTGGAAATGGAATTTTGTGTGGAAACTTATATAAGCGTGATTTGCTTGGTGTTGTTCCTGTTACTTCTCCCTCTTGTCCTTCTTCTTCTTCTCTTAATGTTGTTGTTGGTTCCAAACGTGCAAGATTAGAATTGAAATCATCCATGCTTTGGCATAAACGTTTGGGCCATGTTTTTAGAGATAGAATAGAGAGATTAGTGAAAGATGGTGTACTTCAAGATCTCGATTTCTACGAATTCCTTGCATGTGTTGATTGTATAAAAGGGAAAGTTAAGCGATAAGGTTAGAAAGGGTAAGTCAAATAAGTGCACGGAATGTATTGGAGCTTATTCATGCGGCTTTTGTGGGTCCTTTGTCCCACACGCTATGAGGCGGCTATAAATACTTCATTACCTTCATTGATGATTTTTTTCAGGATATGGTCATATTGAGCTCATTCGTGAGAAGTCTGAATCTTTAAATGCCTTAAGATTTTCAAGACGAATGTTGAGCTTCAAAAGGGAAAGAAGATTAAAGTTGTCAATTCTGATAGAGGTGAAGAGTATTATGGGCGTTATGATGAAACTAGAAGGAACCCCGAGTAGTTTGCCAGATACTTGCACGAACGTGGCATTGATGCAAGATATATATAATGCCAGGTACACCCCAGCAGAATGAAATTGCTGAAAGAAGAAATCATACACTTCTTGATATGGTACGTTGTATGTTAATTCATTCTAGCTTACCAGATTTTTTATGGGGTGAGGGATTAAGGACTGCTGCTTATATCTTGAATCAAGTGCCTAGCAAGTCGGTTCCAAAGACGCCATACGAGTTGTGGTCTGGCAAGAAATCGATTTTGTGTTATTTTTCACGTTTGGGGATGCAAAGCTGAGGTAAGGCCTTATAACCCTAAATCTAAGAAGGCTGAATCCGAATACAATCGATGGGAGTTTTGTAGGCTACACTATTGGTTCAAGAGGTTCTAAGTTCTATTGTCCCTCTCACACCACCGGGGTGATGGAATCAAGCAAGGCTGTCTATTTTGAGGATGAATTTGGTTCAAATTAAGGGTCGAGGAAATTGTATTCGGGGAAGAGTGTGTCTATGTCCACCTGCTGTTGCTTAAAGCAATCTAATCTCTTAATGACCCTGTGATTGAACGAGTTCCAACTGCTCATGGTGAACTTTAAGATCCAGTACAAGATGAAAATCTTGATTTGAGGGGGACGATGAGGTTGTGGTGAGAAGATCACAAAGAGCACAGCAGAGCTGTTATTCTGATGACTATCTTGTACATATGCGGGAACATGAGTTTAATGTGGGAGATGATTACGAGCAGTCATTTTACCGAAGCGGTGAATAGTCCTAAATGCATTGTGGGTGGATGCAATGAAAGAAGAATTGAGTTCTATGTCACAAAATAAAGTTTGGGTGTTGGTTGAACTACCCAAAGGTTGTAGACCCATCAGGTGCAAATGGGTGTATAAGATCAAACGTGACTCAAATGGGCAAGTAGAGAGGTGCAAGGCTCGACTTGTGGCTAAAGGCTATAGTCAGAGAGAGGACATTGATTTCAAAGAAACTTTTTCGCCTATTTCCACCAAAGATTCGTTGCGAATCATTATGGCTATAATTGTCTATTTTGATCTAGAACTCAAACAAATGGATGTAATGAGCGCATGCTTGAATGGTAACCTATACGAGGATGTACATGACTCAACTTGTAGGTTTTGAGAAGTACGGCGAAGAACACATGGTTTGCAGCTCAAGAAGTAGATATATGGGCTTAGACGAAGCATCG
Organism: Cannabis sativa; assembly: GCF_029168945.1. Lineage (NCBI taxonomy): Eukaryota > Viridiplantae > Streptophyta > Magnoliopsida > Rosales > Cannabaceae > Cannabis > Cannabis sativa. The sequence goes on from NC_083610.1 coordinate 23,510,269, forward strand.
AGACAATGGTATCTCAAGTTTGATATGATTTTCAGTGGGAGAATGTGGTGGATCAATGTAAATACATGAAGGTCGATTGGGAGCGATTTTATTTTCTTAGTATTGTATGTTGATGACATCCCGATTGCATCTAATAATTCGACACATTGGGCGAGACAAAACAACTCTTATTAGATTTTTTGACATGAAAGACCTTGGCGATGCTTCTTATGTGCTTGGGATTCAAATCCTTCAAGATAGGGCCAATGGTATTCTTCTTTTGTCTCAGAAAACTTACATTGATCAAATCTTGAAAAGATTCAACATGCATTCATGTTCTTTTGGGAAGGCACTGATAGTGAAGGGTGACAAGTTCTCAAAGGCCCAATGTCCACACAATAATAAAGAGAGAGATGAAATAAAAGTTGTTCCTTATGCGTCAACTTGTTAGGTAGCCTTATGTATGTTCAAGTATGCACACGCCACGATATTGATGTTGTTGTTAGCGTGTTGGGTAGGTACTTGAGTGATCCGGACTTAGCCATTGGAAAGCGACTAAGAAGGTCATGCGGTATCTTCGAGGGTACCAAAGGATAATATGTTGACCTATTAGCGAGGCGACACTGCGGATATAGTTGAGTTCGGTGACGGCGATCATGCGGGATGCGTGGACGATAAAAGGGTCCACTTCAGGCTACATTCATATGATGGCTGGAGGAGCTGTATCGTGGAAAAGTGTCAAGCAGACACTCACAGCTTTATCCGCGATAGAGGCATAGTATATGGCGTGTTATGAGGCTACTTGTCAGGCAATATGGTTGCAGAATTTCATTTCAGCACTAGATGTTGTAGCCTTTATCACGAGGCCGCTGAAATTATATTGTGATAATTAACGACGGTGGCTTTCTCTAAGAACAACAGAAGTACTTCTCGCTCAAGCATATTGACATAAAGTACTATTTAGTTAAAGAGAAAGTTACAGAGTCTCTTATTTCCATTGAATACACGCCTAGCATTTAGCATGTTAACGGACCCCATTTTAACGAAAGGCTTACCCATATGTGTATTTTTGGAGCATGTTGCTCGAATGGGATTGTTGGAAGCCTAGCTTGTTAAGCTCAGTGGGAGTTTGTTATTTATGTATTGAACATGCTAGTATTTTGTACGGATTGCTTATGGCTTGTGTTTTAGAACATGCATTATGATACTGAAGTCACTTCTTTATAGTTGTTACATATGTATGCTTATACATATATGTTGTTGTTCAAGGAAGTGACAGGTACAAAACGAGATGAATGCGCATAATCTCAATTTTGTCGTACCTCATGCATGTTTAGTTTGATTGTTAATGATTGTTAATAGATAAATGTCTTCAAGGTCAATTCATACATAATACATGTATCCTGTCGATATGATATTATGTACGTCTTAATTGGTTACCTTATGTGCGATAGACATTATTATGGTGGCGTGATTGTATTGTCCAAGTGGGAGAATGTTAGAATTATTATAATGGACTAATACAATCATAGGTTTAATTCCATAATACACAATCATTAATTATGTGCCTAATGTTACTCATAACCATAATGGGATGGTTAGCAACTTAATTATATGTTAGAGGCACATGAGAGCACCCTTAATACTATAGTTGGCCCATTAAATTATAGTATACCGTAAAAGACCTCAAAAGCCCTATTAGTTAATAACCCCTTAGGGTTATAAGGGTAATAACATGTGTATATATATATATGTGTTATGTGTGGTAAGAGGTAATTAGAGTTTGTATGGTAAAGGCAAAAGGGGTTAGCTCCACAAGTGCTCTCTCTATTTTTTGCTCAAGGATTGGTGGTGATTCTCATGGAAGACAATGAAGGATAATGGCTCACATGGATGGTATGGGAGGTATGTGTTTTATTGTATTTGATGCTCTAAATAAATACTAGATCTTGGCTTTAATGATTATGAGTAATCGTTATTTTAACATTCCAACTATATATACATAAAAAAATGCCTCTAAAAGTTCTTTTATTCTCATTCTCTGAATATAAAAAAAATTAAAAATTATGAATCTTGCAGTAATATTAGTGTTTATTTACATATGTTAATGGTGTTACTTTTGTGTTGTGTTAATATGTTTAATTGTGTGTTAAATATATTAGTTTTGCGTTTACGTCACAAATTTGTTTAACATATTTTTATGTTGTGTCGTGTCATTTTTTTAAGAAATTGTATCATGTTCATGCTAAGAATTTAGAGATGACGAAGGAAATTACATTATATACTTAATTTTTATTTTTTATTTTAATTTTTATCTTTCTTTTTTTCAATAAATTTTTACTTTTCTTGTATTAGTCCTTAATTTATATCCAATTTTATAAGTTATATTTTTATTATGTGTATTTTAATAAGTTATGTAAAATTATGTTTGGTAATTTGATTATAAAATAGGGTATTTATAAAATAAACTTATTTTACATTTATATTTGATTAATGTGTAATAAGAGAGATTGTAATTTCCATATATCTCATAATTTTTTTAATTTAAATTGATGTATTTCTGTTTTAGGCTGTTTACGTCAAGAAAAGAATGACTGTTGAAAGAACATGGCAAATTTATATAGTGATGAAGCTGTTGCTACGGAGAAAGGTTCTGGAAGTTGATTGAAGCTCTCTTCTCTGATCCAGTCCCTGCAATGCTAATTGAGGACGCTTTTGCTAGATCTGTTACGGAGGATTTTAACATTTAGATAAAATCGAGTTTAGTAGCTTCTGTTTCGTTTCCTGGAAAAATTAATATGCATGTTTTATCAGCTATTCTAAGACTAGGCATATATCTCTTTTGTTCTATGGTTTCATCATTCACATTTTGTCTTTCTTTACAGCTTGACCTTCCAGTGTCGTTGCCTTGTCTTCTTCACATAACAATGTGTTCAGCTCTTTGCAATGACTAATCTTACAGTGCAATCCAGACGAAGGGACTTATGAAAAAATTGGCGACTCAACTGAAGTGACTCTCCATGTGGTGGCAAAAAAGGTTGCTATATATTGTACTTATTAAAACCATTTTAATCCTTCTCTGCTGTAGGTTGCTTTTCCGGGCTTCGATTTGCCTTCTTCTTTGAATATTACTGAGAAGCATGAGCCTCCATCATACTGCAATCACCATTGGGGGAATCAGTTAAAAAAGGTTTATACTTCAAACTTGTTTGAGAACCCTTCTTTTCTGTACTCTCATTATTTCTTCAGAGTTCTGAGCATTTTTAGGAGCAGGATTATGTATTTTATTGTGATCCAAACTTGCAAACAAGCACTAAATGAGTGAAACTGCTTAAATCTTTCTTCTCATAAAGCATGCTATCAAGGAAAAACAGAGCCATATCTCGTTGAACATTTTGATATTTGCCGTCTGATGAAAAAAGTACCATTTCTAGATGTCTATGGTAGAATTCACTTGTGATCGGAAAATGATGAGTGTTCTTTGTAGCCGAATTCAGCTTCAAATATATATATATTTATAGATATATTTTTAGAAGGTGCTGATCCTGACAATATCATTTCGAGGTGCAAATGTTTTATGCTATGATGATGGTTCTTCTGCTTCCCTGTATAGTGGTTTGTGTGATTTACTTGTTTATTTGTTTTTGCTCATTAAGCATTATCTATTGGCTGCTTAGGTTGTTTAAATATCTTATTTAATTTAAGAGATCGTATAGTGAGTGTATAGCAAACACATTAACATTATTATTCAATAAGCGATATAAGGTTTTTATAAATTACACAAGAAATAACATATTATGCTAGTCTGATTTCTTAGCAGTAACATTTATGGAGTTTTTTCTTCTTTCTCTACCTGAAGAAAATAATTATTATCTAATGTGTACTTGAGCAGATATATGAAAGCAACGTTTAGTTACTGTTTGATTTAGCCTATAGTCATCTTGGTTTTGTTTTAAAAATAAATAATTAAATAAATATGCTCTCTGATTTTGTCTATTTATTTTTCATTATGAACCTGATTGAAACGTAGGTATATTTAACTATGTTTGTTGCTAACTCAACACATTTCTTTTATATTTGATTAATCTCAATTTTTTTTTTATTACTTCTTTTTATGTATGTGGATACTCCTTGCTAGTAATTACATGATTCCACAAATTTCATTAGATTTTTAGTTAGGAAACATACCAATTTGAAATGGATCCTCTGTTTAGCTGCAATTGGTCTTTGTGTATTCTTAAATAATAATTCAAGTCCTATAATTTAGAAATAGATCAAATTGATAAAACATACTTAATTTTGATCAAACAATATTTCATTATGACTAAATCTGAAGTACTCGTTTGACCAGATGTGATGTTCCTTTCAAAAATTGAGCTTAGGGTATCAATTTGATGAAAAATTGTATGACCAAAATTAAGCTTAGAGTATTAATTTGATCCATTTTGTAAAATACACGGGCCAATTACGTATTTGTGCTAAACACAGGAGCCAATTGCGTATTTGCGCTAAACACAGGAGTCAATTGCATATTTGCGCTAAACACAGGAGCCAATTGTGTGTTTGCGCTACACATGAGCCAATTGCGTATTTGCACTAAACACAGGTGCCAATTGCTTATTTGCGCTAAACACAGGAGCCAATTGCTTATTTGCGCTAAATGCAGGAGCCAATTGCATATTTGCGCTAAACACATGAGCCAATTTTGTATTTGCGCTAAACACATGAGCCGATTTTGTATTTGTGGTAAACACATGAGCCAATTTCGTATTTGTGCTAAACACAGGAGCCAATTTTGTATTTACGCTAAACACAAGAGCCAATTTCATATTTGCACTAACACATGAGCCAATTTTGTCTTTACACTAAACACATGAGCCAATTTTGTCTTTGCGCTAAACATAGGAGCTGATTGCGTGTGCTCTAAACACAGGGTCCAATCACGTATTCACGCTAAATACAGGGGCTAGTCGCACATTTGTGTTAAACACAAAGGTCAATTGTATATTTGTGCTAAACACAGGTCAATTGTGTATTTGCGCTAAACATACGAGTCAATCGTGTATTTGCACTGAACACAAAGGCCAATTGCATATTAGAGTAGGGCTAATTTAAATATTCCCTGTAACTTTTATGGTAACTTTGTAAGGTTGGAATGCTTGACCCACCAAGAGCAAAAGTGAGAAATGCTATGCTTTTGTATGACTGTTCGCATACGCGTAATTGTTGTCATACGGGATGACAAGGTAACTTAAGGGTGGTTTTCTTTTCTATGCAATTTGATTTTTGTAATGTATGCGCTTATTTCAACGCACACATATATCATATATGTATGTACAATACATGTATGCAAACAAAGCTGAGTAGTTCTAATTTGTACGTGTATATTATATTTACAATTCTTTTATTATGATTTATGTGTATACACAATACAATGAATAAGGTGACATATCACACTCAGACAAACGATGGTCTTGTTTTATGTGTGGAGGTCTAGAACTGCAATCTATAGATGCTGCCTCACTAATTTATAAACAAATTAAGTCAAAAGTTGAATCATTTTTCTGTAAGATTGGAGCATTTGATGACATTGTAGACCTTACTGGACACTCTTACACTACTTCTGAGTTTGAAGAATTACCACCATTGTTGCAAACATGGGTACTCTTCACTAAGTATACTGTCCTCAGATTTTATTAGTAGCTTTCATAGAAGATATAGTTTCGCACCAAGCTATAAATATGTGTGTGCCGTGCTAGGTTGACTTATATTTTTCGGGCTTTTTAAAATACAGATTGTGTCATATTAGGCCATAAAAAAAATATGAGCCGTGTCGTGCCATAGAAAAATATGGATTGTGCCATGTCGTGCAACAATTTTATAAGGTAGGCCCGGCACGACCCGCAAGCTCGACAGTTTAGTGTTGTGCTTTATTCAGGTTGGCCTCTTTTTCTTAAATAGACCAACTTATTTTCTTATACTAGCTCAAATTCGTGCTTAATATTTTTGTTTTTTTTATTGCAGTTGATGAGTTAATTACTAAAATATGTGTATTTTATAATTTTAATTACTTTCACATCTTTTTTCAAGAATAGCTACACACAATCATATAAAAACTAGTAAACAACCCGCGCTTCGCGGTGGATGTTTAATTTTTTTTTAAAAAAAAAATTATATATAAAATAAATTATAACTTTTAAGTTAATGATAATTAAGTAATAAATTACTATTTTTTCATATAAGTTTACTTAAATGTACAAACGGGCCGACTCGACCCATATTTATCAAATCTCTAATAGAAGTCTGACACGACCTGTATAATAATATGTCATGCTTGGGCCCTATTTTGAGGGTCAAGCTTAACAAAACCAATAACATAAATTGTTCGTACTGAGTCCACGCCTCAGTTGGGCTTTAGCGGCCGGGATAGTTGTTAGTAATTAACATTTAGTTAATACTATTTTATTTTTTAAAAATTTAAATGAATTATATTTAAATCAAATAAATATGTGTTAGTTTCTTAAGCATAAAATTTAGATTGAAGTAGCATAACTTTTTTGAAAATTAATAACCAAAAGGTCTTATATATTCATCATATCATTGTTGATTAAAAGTAAAGTAAATATACAATACATTTTCACGTTTAATATCTATTTGCAAAATTTCAAAAAATATATATCTATTTGTACTTTTATATTTCTAATAACATTTAGTACACAATAAAAATAGTAAACAAAACTCATAAAAATCAAAGTAGTCGATTCATTATGATATATTATTGTATGATATATTATGAATTTTATATGTATGTTATTCTTAAGGTCTTATATATTATGAAAATTAATAACCAAAAGGTCTTATATATTCATCATATCATTGTTGATTAAAAGTAAAGTAAATATACAATACATTTTCACGTTTAATATCTATTTGCAAAATTTCAAAAAATATATATCTATTTGCACTTTTATATTTCTAATAACATTTAGTACACAATAAAAATAGTAAACAAAACTCATAAAAATCAAAGTAGTCGATTCATTATGATATATTATTGTATGATATATTATGAATTTTATATGTATGTTATTCTTAAGGTCTTATATATTATGAAAATTAATAACCAAAAGGTCTTATATATTCATCATATCATTGTTGATTAAAAGTAAAGTAAATATACAATACATTTTCACGTTTAATATCTATTTGCAAAATTTCAAAAAATATATATCTATTTGCACTTTTATATTTCTAATAACATTTAGTACACAATAAAAATAGTAAACAAAACTCATAAAAATCAAAGTAGTCGATTCATTATGATATATTATTGTATGATATATTATGAATTTTATATGTATGTTATTCTTAAGGTTAGGAGACCACCAATAATTTCATCAACACTAAAGCTTTAACCTTGCACTCTTGTTCTCTATGAACTCTACATACCATTGGACCTACAAAAATTTAAGAAAAATATAGAAAAGGTTAGCCTCAAGCCCTTATCCTAATATACATTATAAATACAAAAAAAAAAAAAAAATCAAAAAAAAAAAAAAACAATTAATAGCAGCTAAGTGGCTGACAAAAAATAATAAAATTGCATTTAGAATACAACCAGAGTAGATAAGCATTATATATATAGGGTAATACTATGGTAGGACCTAGCAAAAGTTTCCTAACGGTAGGAAACTTTTTTTTTTTACCGTTGATTTTAGATCTTGTGGTTATTATTATAAGGTATATACTCTTATTATAGGACTGCTTGTATATAATTAAAACTTTATACATATTATAATAATATTTAATAATATATTTATTTTAAAAAATAAAATAATATTAATAATTAAAAAATTTATTAAACTTAATTTTTTAATTATTATTATTATCTTCTAAAATTAATTTAAATTATTTTTATATAGATATTTGTTTTCAAAAGTTCCTCTGATATAGGCTCACTTGAATGATTTTAGATGCTCTTTAATTGGAACCGTACCAACTTGTTTCTCCTAAACTCAATTTTTTTGGCAGAAAAAATAATATCTAACTAAATTAATTAAATTTTTTTTTGATAAGTGGCGTCTCAAAAGAGCAACCAAACAACAAGATAAAAACTATTTAAAAAACAGTTAATAACACTAGAACTACGGATAGCCTAAAAGCAAAACAAATAAAAAACTAGGTGTAAACATAAAAACACCATGAGTAAATTATGAAAAGCCAAAAAATGAGAAGGAAAAAAAAGGAGTTTAGAAAAAATAATTCTTTTTTAAAAATAAATACCAATATAAAAATAATTCAAAGTAACTTTTTAAAAAATAATAATTCAAAAAAAAAATATAATTTTTTTAATTATTAATATTATTTTTTTTAAAAAAATAAAATTAAATATTATGATAATATATTTAAAGTTTTAATTGTATACAAGCAGTCCTATCGTAAGAGTATACACCTTACATCATAATAATGACATGATCTAAAATCAATGGTCAAAAAAAGTTTCCTACCGGTAGGGAACTTTTGCTAGGTCCTACCATAGTCTTGCCCTATATATATATTAATTATTATAATGCAGGGAGAAAATTAAAAATATCAATTATATATATGAGTTATTATTTAATGGTAACATTAAAAATGCAACTATAATAATTACATTTTTATATGGCCTGCTATAACAGGTTTGTAATAGGTCAAAATTCTATTTTTAGACTCAAAATAATTATAATTAATTATAGGATAAATACCATTTTAGACCATGTGTTTTGTAAAGTTACCAGTTTGACCCTTTGTTTTGTTAAATGACAAAATAGACCCTGTATTTTTCAAAATGGTAAAAATAGGACCCTGAGCTCAATTTTTTAACAATTTTATTTTTTATTATAAATAACTTTAAGATACTTTCTAACACGAACAGATACAGAAAATATAACTATTTTTGTCATAAGATCTCTAGATCAAATTATTATTAAGTTTTATTTTCACAAAAAATCAGTTCAGGGTCCTATTTATTCAATTTTAGAAAATATAGGGTCTATTTTGTCATTTAACAAAATAGAGGGTCTAATTGGTAACTTTTGTAAAATATAGGATCTAAAATAGTATTTACCCTTAATTATATACTTAAAATAAATTAATTTTTTAATTAAAATATTTAATAAGACATTTTTCACAACTAATGTTTATAAATATTTTTTATTTTTTATTTATAAATAAATAAATAAAATAAAGTTAGTATCAGGTTGCAGCTAATTTATTAATTATTTTTATTTAATTTCTAAATTAATCATAACCGTTTAACAATGATCCAACAATTAAAATAAATGTAACCATTATGGTTATATATTTGATGTAACCATTAAAACTTTCTCCATATATATAATTAGAAAAAAAGCTTAGTATGGGATAACTACTAGTCAACTATCGGTATGACTCTCTATGAAATACTTTATGGTAAAAAATGTAGATCACATATCTATTGGGATGAAATATCTAATGACCGCATACTTAGAATATTTGATGATTATACTTTATTATATATGTTGTGGACCCTATTTTTAAGAAATAAGTATTAGGGTTATAATTTCTTAATTTTGGAGATTTTATTAAACTCTAGAGGTATTATATATGTCATATGTGAAATTTATTTTTTTTATAATTTTTGCTCGGTAGCGATGAAAAATGCGACGGATGGCCGATAGAGTCACATAGGTTAGTTTAGAACCTTTTATCAAGTGTGTCCGTCATTATTTATATTTAGAATATTGGGTTTAGGCGGGATTATTTTTTTGAGCCATTTTACTCCTAAGTCTTAGGGTTTCTTAACCTTTAAGTAAGAGACAATTTTGGAATTACCCAAGAGGTTTTAAATTTGTCTTATAGTGGGATTGTAAATAAATTTATTTAGTTTATTTAAGCTCAAGTTAATGAATTAGGATAAACATTAAGAAAATAAAGCATACACATATAGCTCTCTCTCTCTCTCTCTCTCTCTCTCTCTCTCTCTCTCTCTCTCTCTCTCTCTCTCTCTCTCTCTCTCTCTCTCTCTCTCTCTCTCTCTCCGGAGAAAACAACCATTTTCTTCAAGCAATTCTCAGGGATTTAGCAAGAATTCAAGGAAATTTTAAGAATTAAGCCAAGGTAAAGCCCTAGTACTCATTTCTTTTAAGTTTTAGTTAGTTCAAGCTTGCTTTTCGGGAATTGGTTATGTTCAAACCCTAAGTTTTAAGGGGTTGTTTTCTGAGCTAATTCTGGGTTGATTGTTGTTTATTTGTGCCGGTTTTGTTTGTTGTGGATGGTGTTGAGCAAGTTTGAGTTCAAGAACTCAAACTTGGCTCACTAATGGTGAATTTATTTGCATGTTGTTTTAGATACTTTTGGGTTGTGTGTTATCTTTAGAATACCCCAAATTGATGTTCTGAAAAGTTTGGTAGCTTCTAGTTCAGGTAGAAGCAAGTTTTGGTAGCTTTTGGTTCAAGCCCTTACTGCCCAGAATTAGGTCCCTGGTGTAAGCTTCCTTGAAGGTTAGCTTTGGCTTAGTAAGCTTCCCTGAAAGTTAGCTTCCACATAGCAAGCTTCCCTGAAGGTGAGCTTCCGTATTTGTGGGGCTTCCATGCAGGGTTTACCAAGAAGGTCAATTTTAGTATTTTGGCCATAACTTTTCACTTGTGTGTCTATTTCAGTTGTTCTCTATACCGTTTCAAAGCTCTTGAGAAGCTCTATAGCATGGGTTTTATTTTAGAGCAAAATAAGTAGGTAGATTGGTGAAAAATCCTTGTTTCTATTTGTGTTTTAAAGAAGTGTTCTAGAGTTTACACTTATCAATTTTATATTGTGACATAGGGCCTCCGTTCAGCACGTGAATTTCCATTAAGGTTGACTAGCACACTTGAATCATGAAACGTGGTAAGATTAACATAAGATATGTATATGTATATGTGTATGTATGTAAAATGCATGTTGTATTATATAATTTATATACTACCAACACTAGTACAATAGCGGTACAAAGTGCATTGGTACAGTATAATGTTATGAATTGATATCATAGTGGTGCAACCATAGTGTCAGGTCAGTAGTACGAGCATAATATTGGGTTTGACTAGAATCTAATTCAATAAAGTATCAATTGACGCTATCATAGCGGTACAAGCATAGTAGAAAGTCGGTAGTACGAGCATAGTACTGATTAAGAGTAATATCATGGTCAATTGTACTTTTGGGTATTATTAATGCTATCAATTGACGCTATCATAGCGGTACGAGCATAGTACCAAGCCGACAACACAATTATAATGCTAGTAGTGGTTGATATCATGATCGATAGTATCAAATGTTAAGAACGTTCTTGATGCATCTGAAGCCTTGTAAATAGGTGTATGGGCACCTAGACACAAGTCGGTATTATGTGTTGGGTTTTATGCCCTAAATAAAATCCATTTCAATATAATCATATTTACTTATTAATAAAGATCAGAAATAACATTTTATGTTGCATGGTTCACATGATTTATTTCATGATTATATATATAATGTATGAATTCTATTTAAGTCCAGAACATATGAATTTATTAATGATTATAGTGTTGTCAGCACAGTGGAATATAATCTTAATTATATGTTCGAAAGTTTATTCCCTAATTTGTCAGTTCACTGGATTTAGACTGACATGATCATTAGCGATAGGTATTCTTACACCTTGGATAAGTGTTATGTCCTTTCCAGGGCATTGGCAAAGTTTACCAGTATCGGATGTATGGAGTATACATCGGAAGGGACCGATATTGAACTTTGATTAGATATGTTAAAATTTACTGTAATATCTATTCAATTCAATATCACATGTTGATCCTAGATCAAATGATCTTAATCCTGATATGATTAGGTTTGATCTCAAGAGTACTATACATGTTCTTTGATTTGTTAGTTAAGCCTACTTTTGGGTCAGGGTGATACGTACATTTTGGGAACATGATAGTATAATTGAGTGGGAGCGCTAACATAAATATGGAGTCTATAACTTCTATAGGAATTTAGAAGTGAAACGATGATATCCTTCGAGCTTGGCTAAACAGAGATAAATGGTGGAGATCTCATTTCACTTTGCTGAAATATCATTTATACAGAGCTAAGTGTTTTAAGGATAAAATATATTGAAGGTGTAAAGGTAACTTAGTGCCTATTCAATGTAGATCATTTATTAGAGGGTCATTGATCAAATTAGGATTATAACAATGGATAACTAATGACGTATCTATATCGTGGAACATATAGAGCGTTCTATATGACTGAGAGTGCAATTCCAAGTTCTAAGTGTGGATTCAATAAGGAATTAATAAGTTAGGGAATTTACTTGGTAAATTCAGTTCGACTTATTGGAAGCTCGGTTATATAGACCCATGGTCCCCATACTAGTTGAGACCATACTGCTTGTAAGACTCAGTTAATTGATTTTGTTTAATCAATTATAATTCTAAAGTTAGACTATGTCTAGTTTATGAATTTTCACTAAGCAAGGGCGAAATTGTAAAGAAAAGAGATTCTAGGTTTATTTATTAATTAAGATACTTTATATGTCTAAATTAATAAATATATTAAATGGCAATATTATTTAATAATTATTTTTAGTTATTAAATAATTAGAATTGACATTTAAATGGTTAAATTGGAAAATTGGCATTTTTGAGAAAATGGGAATGAAAAATAACAAAATGGGAAAGTTGTAAAGTGAGGCCCAATTTCCTTATATGGTCGGCCACTATGCAAGCTTTTACCATTTTATTTTTCCATTATTTTAATGCCATACAATTCTAACCTAAACCTAGATGGCATTCTATAAATAGAAAGTGTTGGCTTCAGGAAACTCATGACTTGCACATTGTTTCTTTCAGAGAAAGCCATAGCCACTTTCCTCTCCCTTTTCTTCTCTTCAAATTTTGAAATTCCTTGAGTGATAGAGTAGTGCCCACACACATCAAGTGGTATCTTAATCATAGTGTGTAAGACTGTAGGAGAATCCAAACAACAAGAAGGAGAATCAACATCAAAGGAAGGAGAGTAATAGATCCAGATTCAGATCTTGATTATGCTCTGCTATAGAAAGGAATCAAGGGGTAGAGATCTGAATGGAAGGAGTCATTATATTCCGCTGCATCCAATGTAAGGTTTTCTTAAACTCTTATGTGTTTATTTCATTGTTTTAGAATTCATATTAGGATGTTAATAAAACATACTTGGTAGTAAATCTAGATCTTGGTAAAATATATCAAACATTATGTTATATGCTCTGTGCTTATGATGGATCCCTACGCATGTGTATTGACTACCGAGAACCAAATAAACTGACTATCAAGAACAAATACCCATTACATAGTAATGATGACTTATTCGATCAACTTCAAGGGAAGACGGACTTCTCAAAGATTAATCTCTGATCGGGCTATCAAAAGTTGAGAATCTGAGAGGAGGACATTCCAACACTACTTTCCGCACTAGGTACGGGCACTATGAATTCCTGGTTATGTCTTTTGGACTAACCAATGCTCCAGTAACTTTTATCGATTTAATGATAGGGTCTTCAAGGATGTTCTCGATATATGTGTTATTGTATTTATCGATGAGATCCTTGTGTACTCTCAATCAGAAGCAGAACACGAGCAACATCTCTAGATGGTTTTGTAGTGATTACGAGAAAATAAACTGTATGCCAAGTTCAAAAAGTGTGAGTTTTGGCTATCTCAGATGTCTTTTCTCGGACACATTGTCAGTAAAGATGGGATCAAAGTTGATCCAGGAAAGATTGGATCTGTCAGGGATTGGCCGAGACCAAAGATAGTTATAGAAGTCAGAAGTTTCCTGGGTTTGGCTGGTTATTACCGTCGGTTTGTTGAGGGATTTTCTAAGATCTCAATACCCGTAACCGAACTTGCTAAAAACAATCAGCAATTTTTGTGGACAGATAAGTGTGAAGCAAGCGTTCAGGATTTAAAACAGAGATTGATCACAGCTATGATATTAGCCCTACCATCTGATAAAGAAAAGTTCGTGGTTTACTGTGATACATATAGACAGGGTTTGGGCTGTGTACTAATGCAGGACGATCGGGTCATCACTTATGCCTCCCATCAGTTAGAGGAATATGAACAATGATACCCAATGCATGATCTAGAACTTGCCGCGGTAGTTTTTGCTTTAAAGATTTGGTGGCATTATCTCTACAGATAAAAGTGTGAGATTTATATCAACCATAGGAGCCTCAAATATTTCTTTACTCAAAAAGATTTGAATATGAGGTAGAGACGTTGGTTGGAGTTGGTTAAGGATTACGACTGTGAAATCCTTTACCATCCTGGGAAGGCCAATGTGGTGGCTGATGCCCTGAGCAGAAAAGGGTCCTGGGCAGATAACTAGTATGGTTAAGATTTCACCTCAGCTAGCAGATGACATGGTCAGATCTGGCATTGAGTTTGTTGTAGGCAAACTCCATAATTTAACATTGCAATATGATCTGTTAAATAGAGTAAGCTGCTCGGTTAACTGATCCAAAACTGGTAAAGATCCGAGAAGAGGTTTTAGCTGGTTAAGCTAAAGATTTTGCGGTGTCAGGTAACGGGATGCTGCTGTACAAAACTAGAGTTTGTGTTCTAGGTAGTGCGGAACTTAGAAATGAGATTCTCGAGGAAGCTCATACCACTCCTTACTCACTGCATCATGGCACTACCAAGATGTATCAAGATTTAAGACCTTACAACTGGTGGTGCGGGATGAAGAAAGATATGGTGGAATTTGTATCCCAGTATTTAACTTGTCAACAGATTAAGGCTGAACATCAGAAACCTGTAGGATTGTTGCAGCCACTGACGCTTCCTGAATGGAAGTGGGACATGTCACCATGGATTTCATGGTTGGGTTACCTAGAACCACGAGAATGTACGATTCTATTTCGGTTGTGGTAGATTAATTTACAAAATCTGCACATTTTCTATGGGTAAAAAGAACCTTTACAGTGGATTAGTACGCAGAATTATACGTGAATTAAATAGTAAGATTACATGGGGCTCTGAAGTCCATTATATCGGATAGAGATCCGAAGTTCACCTCAAAATTTTGACAGAGTCTTAAATGAGCCATGGGTACCAAACTGAAGTTCAGTACAACTTTCCATCCTCAGACTGATGGATAATCCGAAAGGACAATCTAGATACTGGAAGATATGTTACGTGGCTGTGTGATGGATTTCGAAGGCTCTTGAAGCAAGTACCTGCCGCTGATTGAGTTTTCATACAACACCAGTTATTAGAGTACTACAGGGATGGCTCCCTATGAGTTGTTGTATGTAAGGAAGTGCATATCTTCAATTCACTGGGATGAAACTGGAGAAAAGAAATACTTAGGTCCGGAGTCGGTGCAACAGATCAATGAGGCTATAGAAAAGATCAAGGCCAGAATGCTTGCCTCTCAGAGTAGGCAAAAGAGTTATGCAGATCTGAAATGCAGACATATATAATTTTAGGTAGGAGATCATGTATTCATACGAGTGTCTCCGATGAAGGGGATCAGACCTTTTGGGAAATGGGCAAGTTATGCCCTAGGTTTATAGGGCCTTTCAAGATTCTCGAAAAGGTTGGACTGGTAGCATATTGTCTAGCCTTGCCTCCAGCACTTTCAGCAGTCCATAACGTGTTTCACGTCTCTATGTTATGGAAATACATTTTTGATCCTACTCATGTGCTGAGTTATGAGAACTTAGAGCTTCAACCAGATCTATTGACGAAGAACAACCAGTTCAGATCTTAGATAGGAAAGATAAAGTCTTTTGAAACAAGACCATGACTTTTGTCAAGGTACTCTGGAGAAACAGTAAGGTGGAGGAAGCCACGTGGGAGTTGGAGTCTGACATGAGGCCTCAATATCTAGAGCTGTTCAGGTTAGATTTTGAGGACGAAATCCTTTTAACGGGGGGATAATTGTAAGGACCGCTTAACTTTAATATGATAAATTAGCAGATAATTAGGGCTTAATTATGAAATTAGATTATTAATTATGATTTATGAATTTATAAAGATTTATTTGAATTCAGGGTGTATTATTTATGCTATATATAAAAATTCACGTTTTTCATATTTTATTCCCGACAACATTGAAACGTGGCGTTTGGCCAATAGAATCACATTTTAGTAGTTTAGTAATAGCGGGGCAACCTAGATAGGCATTGGGAATGTCGAGAATAGTCAGGGTTTAAGAAATGACCATTTTACCCCTAGCCACTTTACTAGTTAAGCTTTATGGGAAGGGCATCTTTTGTCATTTTGACTTGGGTTTAGGTGGCTGGTTTTTAGTGTGGCAGCTGGCAACTCTTTGATAAAATAGTTTAATTTTATCTTTCATTTAGTGGAATATGGAAAATAGAAAGAAATTAAGAAAAATCAAGAAAGTCATTTTCTCTCCAACTCTCTCTTTCTCAAGCTCCCTAGAAGCAGCAAGGATTAGGGATTTTTTAGCTTCATTTTTGGGTAATCAAGCAAGTATTTGGTGTTTCCAATTCAAGGTATAATCCCTTAGGTGGCATTTGGTTGGAGGTAATGGAATGGAATGGAATGGAAAGGAAACAATTTTTATTCCATTCCTTTGTTTGGCTGCAATTTAAAGTATTGGAATATCATTCCAATGGAATGGCCTTTCCACCATTTTGGTGGAATGACTATTCCATTTTCAAATGGAAGGAAAGACCATTCCAATGCAAGATTTAAAAAATTTTAATAATTTGTTATCAATTTTTTATGCACTTTAAATTTTATTCCATTCTATTCCTATTCCAATTCCCATTCCTATTTCTCCCAACCAAATGCCACCTTAGTGCCTTTCTCCTTGATTTCTTAAGCTCAAAGTTAAGTTATTGCATGAATTTGTGAATTAGGATTCTGTGGTTGTTGAAGTGTGTTTGATTTGTGTTCTGGTGTTATGTTGATGTTATTTAAGCTCTGTTATGTTTGATTTGTGAGTTGTTGTGGTGATTGAGCAATGTTTGAGTTTATGAACTCAAGCTTTGCTCTTTAATGGTGGATTTTGATTTTGGATGTTTTGGGTTGTTTTATTGCTTGGAATATGTTTGTTGTAACCTAAATAGGTATTCTGGAAGTTATTGTGAAGTTTGGAATTGATTTGAGTTGTCAGGAGGTTTTGGGTCTTTCCTGAACTGAATTGGTCGACCGGTTTAGTGGTACCTGTAGGAACTGGAATTTCGGTTGGTCCCTAAGAAACCCCATAGAACCGGTCTTCCGGTTGGGGAACCGGTCTGCTTTAGGGTATTGCCATGTTATCCATCGATAGGGAAACTTTTAGTTTTAATTTTATGTCCCCAAAAAGTGATTTAGCGTGTCACTCACAAGTTTTATGAATAATGTGATTTAGGGGCCTGTAAATCGTCGAGCAGCGGTTCCACTCAACTTGGCCGGCACACCTGAATTCAAAAGTGAGGTAAGATTAGTATAATGATATGCATACGTGTTTACATGTTTAGCGTACATATTTATTAAGCCTGCTAGATTGCGTTGATAGCGGTATCAGTATACGTAGAGTTATATTGGATACCGATAGATGTATGTTTGGCTTAGATACTGATCGAAGCTATCACATTAGTACGGCTAGGGTATGACTAGCGTACCGAGTATAAGCTGATATTATTGTCGATAGTACTGTCGTACGAACGTTCTAAACTTAGTATTGTGTGTGACACGGGGATAGGGTTATGGTTGGGTGTATGGGCGCCTAATTATAATTCGAGTTATAGTTATGTTATTGATTTTGCTTTTCTTAAAGAGTCTGTCGACTCACAGATATTATTTTCATGTGTAGGTAAGGGCAAAGCAAAGATTGAGCAGCTGTGAGAGCGAGCAGATGAAGATTGTACATGTCGGGGCGGTTGGACCTGGACCGTACAATCTTTGGGACAGCTGGTTGTATTTTTTCTAGTCGCTAGGCGAAAACTTTTGTATTACGCACTGTGTAACAGTTGTAAATATTTTGTAAATGGAATCTGAATTATATATATGTTATTTATTTTAGTATTTATAAGTAATTAAATAAAGTTTTAATTATACACGATTTTCAATAAACTCGTTGATTAGTGACGAGCTACACATTTAAGTTAAAATCACGATAACATGCCTAAACTAGTAGGGTGTTACATCGCCCAAGGCAGGGACGAAGACATGGATCCCCGACTTGGGGAAATAAATACCAATGTTTGGCCAATTGAAGAATTAGAAGAAGTGGAAATCAATCCAGATATCCCAACTAGGAATCTCAAGATCGGTAAAGGCTTGCTGCTCGAAATAAAATTAGCCTTAACAAAATTTCTGAGAGCAAACCTTGACGTTTTTTCCTGGTCACTTGAGGATATGGTTGGTATTTACCCCACTATCATGTCTCACGCCCTGAACATCGATCTAAACTTTCATCCCATCCAGCAAAAGAGAAGACTACTGGACAAAGAGCGTGCACATGCACTGAAAGAGAGGTAGAAAGGCTACGCATAAACGAATTCATCATTGAAGCTTTCTACCTAGCTTGGGTGGCTAACCCTGTACTAGTACCCAAGCCAAAAAAAAAAATGGTGAGTGTGTATCGATTTCAGTAACCTCAACAAAGCAAGTCCCAAAAATTGTTTTCACTCCCAAGAATTGATCAACTCGTGGATGCAATAGCTAGACATGAAATCTTGAGCTTTATGGATGCCTATTTGGGGTATAACAAAATCAGAATGCATCCACCTGACCAAGAACATACAAGTTCCTGAATAGATATGGGTCTATACCACTATAAAGTGATGCCGTTCGGTCTGAAGAAGGCTGGGGCTACCTATCAAAGGCTAGTAAACAAAATGTTCAAAAACCCGGTCGGATGGAATATGGAAGTATACATGAATGACATGCTCGTCAAATCCAGGAAGGCTGGGGGGCACATAGAGGATCTGGGTGAATGCTTCAAAATCCTCAAAAAATACAACATGAAACTCACTCCCTTAAAGTGTTCCTTCGGGGTCAGCTCGGGTAAGTTTCTTGGATTTATTATTAATGCTTGAGGAATCAAAGCCAACCAAGAGAAAATACAAGCCCTCCTAGATATGAAATCTCCAACAAAAATAAAGGAAGTACAGAGCTTAACTTGTCGAATAGCCGCACTCAGCAAATTCGTTTCAAAGTCGACGGACAAGTGAATTCCCTTCTTTAACATCCTCTGAGCCAATAAGAAGTTTGAATGGAAAGAGGAATGCGAGAATCCTTTCGAAGAACTAAAAAGACAACTCGTAAAGCCTCCTGTACTCTTAAAACCCCTGGATGGAGAAGAATTGGGAATATACTTGGCAGCCACCGAATACGCTATGAGCATCGTGCTGATAAGGGAAGAAAATAATGTCCAACACTGAGTCTACTATATCAACAAATGAATTGTTGAAGCAGAAGGTTGGTATCCTCTAATTGAAAAGCTTACTTACTGCCTAATCTTAGCAACAAGGAAGTTAAGGCCCTATTTCCAAGCTCACCCTATTTGGGTTTATACTGACCAACCCTTGCGCCAAGTTTTGCAAAAGCATGATGCCTCTGGATGGTTACTCAAATGGGCCATAGAGTTGGGGCAGTATGAAATAATCTTTCAACCCCGCACAGTGGTTAAAGGGCAGACCTTCGCAGACTTAATGGTGGAATGTACAAGTAAAGAGGAAGATAGTTCAAAGGACAACCTCAGGCCAGTACAAGAGTCTCTACCAGAAGAGAACAAAGACAAACCTACTTGGAAATTACATGTGGACGGATCAACTACTGACCAACTTTCTGGTGCAAGAATTGCTCTCATCACACTTAGGGGCAACCCCTACATGGAGCAATCAAATTTTGGTTCAGAGCCCCCAATAACGAAGTAGAGTATGAAGCACTCATAGCTGGGATAAAGCTTGCTTGGGAGGTACACACTGAATATATTAATGTCTGCAGTTATTCACAGCTAGTGGTAAACCAAGTCTCAAGAGAGTATATGGCTCGTGGAGAAAAGATGATGGCTTAACTAAGCAAGATCCAGGACCTGCTCGCACAATTCAAGGGTTACACCCTTAAGCAAATCCCGAGGGAAGAAAACACAACTGTTGATGCCTTGGCACGGTTTGCGAGCAACATAATGATAGATAATGCCAACTTAGTCCTAATTGAATTCTTGGAAGAACCCAACATCAACTGTGTGGAAGAAGTCAAAATGATAGATACGACACCGAACTGGATGACACCCATAATAGCTTATCTCAACACTAGAGAACTCCCAAACAATAGAAATGAGGCTCGAAAAATGATGATATAAGATGAGCGATTCATCATAGTAGAAGGTGTGATTTATAGAAGAGGCTTCTCCATGCCATTACTTAGATGTGTAACAAAAGAAGAGGCTGCATGGCTCCTGTCTAAAGTACATGAAGGATTCTATGGTAATCATGCGACAGGGCAAAGTTTTTCAAAGAAAATACTAAGGCAAGGATATTTCTGGCCGACCATGATGGAAGATTCAAAGGCCCACGTAAAGAAATGCGATAAGTGCGAGAGATTTTCAAAGATCCCCCGTGCACCCCCTAATGAGCTAATTCAGATGCAAAGTCCATGGCCCTTTTCCATATGGGGAATAGACCTGATCGGACAGTTGCCCAAGGCAAGGGCGGCGTACAATATGTAGTGGTCGCAGTTATTTCACCAAATGGACAGAAGATGAGCCCCTAGCAACCATAACATCTAAGAAAGTACTGGATTTTATAGAAAAAAATATCATGTCAGTTTGGACTTCCACACGAGATTGTCTCAAGCAATGGCAAACAGTTCGATAGCAACATGTTCACAGATTTCTGTACAGCACATGGAATCATTAAGAGTTTCTCTGCAGTGGCACACCTTCAAACAAATGGGCAGGTCGAGGTAGTCAACAAGACACTTAAAGACACCATGAAAAAGGGGCTTGAAAAAGCTAAAGGGAATTGGTCGGAGGAATTACAAGAAGTATTGTGGTCGTACAGGACAACAACTAGACAGACACCGTTTGCCATGGCTTATGGTTATGAAGCAATGCTGCCCGTTTAGTTAGAGCCTTCGTCCCACACAAGATTGACTTATAATTAAGAATCCAATCACGCCCTTCTGGCATAATCACTTGATGAAATTGAAGAAAAAAGAGCCTCAACAAACCTAAAGCTAGTAGCTCATCAACAAAAGGTGGCTCGGTACTTCAACAAGCAAGTGAGGGTAAGGAAATTCTTTGTGGGGATATGTTCCTTAGAAGAGTGTTCTTAAACATAAAAGATAGAGCGGCTGGTGTACTTGGACCCAACTGGGAAGGACCATATCAAGTAACAGAAGTCACAGATTCTGGAGCATATAAACTTGGTCGGTATAATGAAAACATGGAATTGGTTCTAGTACCAAGGTATTGGAACGGGGAAAATTTTAGAAAATACTACCAATAAGTGTACATGGTCTGATGACCCCTTTAAAGTACAGAATGCTCAAACATCTACTCTTAAGTAGGTGGCCTTGTGAGCGGACCTCGCTCAAAGGTTTGGATAAAACAACTGACACTCAGGTCGAATGACCATCTCTAAAGTACACTCGGTCTAGAAAAACAACTATTTTAGGTTTTAATTAGCTAATAATCAGTTAGATCATATAATAGGTTTTATAATTCAATAAATGTACATTACTACGACAACAAAACCATCCAGACCAGTAAATGAATAAAGATATTAATTATCATTCTAATTGTGTCTATTAGTTTCTTTTCTATAGCAAGCTATGTAATTACCATTAAAAATGTGTACAAAGGGTCTGGTTAAACCTAGTAGCCAAACAGACAAAATCAAACTTGTGCAATGCAAGTGACCAAGAGTCATAAGTCTGCTCAATCACTTGGGAGCAACTATACCCGTACAAAGCATAGGTAAATAACAAGCTCGAAAAACAAAACAATTGCATGTGCATTAAACTTAAGAGAAAATATTCATTTTAAAAGGTAACAAAAGCATGATAACTCCAGGATTAAAAGCTGCCCGGCCAACTAGTTGTCTTGAAACAAAATGAAGTATTACAAAGTTTAAAAGTTGCTTGGTCGGCCATATTGTACTGAAAAAGCCCATGGGCTGAACTGAAATAAATAAAAAAAATAAAAAGAAAAACTTCAAACGGCGGGAGTCCTTGGCTCTTTGATATCGTCAGCGGCTGGGTTGTTAGTACTTTGGCTGGTCGGAGCATCGGGGTTGGCTGCCTCAGATTCTTCTTTTTCTTTTTGGGCCTCACAAAAACTAAGACATGCCTCTTTGTTTTCATTGAGGTAATCAAAGTTTTCTTCTGGGTTTGCCTTCCAAAATTCATAGAAAACATCCAGGGCAACCGTCTCTAAGCTTTCCACCTCATTTTGAAGCACCTCCCGCTCTGCCTGCCCAAAGTTGAGACTCTCCTACAAAACCTTCTTCTCCTCGGTTAAATTTAAAAGAAGGGTCCGAAGACTTTCCCTCTCATCCTTTAGAGAATTGACATCTCTGGTTAGAGCCACATTGTCCGCTTTAGGCTGGGCAGTGGACGGCATATCCTAATCTCCTGTTATAGTTCCTCAACAAGCTTGTTGGCAGCCAGAAGTTGCTTATTAACCTTAACCAGCTTCAGACTCTTCTCCTAGGGCACTTTTTTGGCTTCCTCCACCTCTTTTTTCAAGTTGGGGGTGGTCGTTGTAGCTTTCAAAGTTGCTAACTTGGCTCGAGAGTAGGTATAAGCCATCGGGAGTAGGTATAAGCCATCTTCAGGTGGAGCTGCATAATGAAGTAAAGTTAAAGCTGTTGTGTTTTGTGCCCTAAATAAAACCCATTTCAATATAATCAGATTTACTAGTTAATAAAGATCGGAAATAACATTTTATGTTGCATGGTTCACATGATTTATTTCATGATTATAAATTCTATTAAGTCCAGAACATATGTATTTGTTAATGATTATAGTGCTGTCAGCACAGTGGAATATAATCTTGATTACATGTTCGAAAGTTTAATTCCCTGATTTGTTAGTTCACTGGATTTAGACTGGCATGATAATCAGTTATAGGTATACTTACACCTTGGATAAGTGTTATGTCCTTTCCAGGGCATTGGCAAAGTTTACCAGTATCGGATGTATGGAGTATACATCAGAAGGGACCGATATTGAACTTTGATTAGATATGTTAAATTTACCGTAATATCTATTCGATTCAATATCACCTAGTTGATCCTAGATCAAATGATCTTAATCTTGGTATGGTTAGGTTCGATCTCAAGAGTATTATACATGTTCTTTGATTTGTTAGTTAAGCCTACTTTTGGGTCAGGGTGATACGTACATTTTGGGAACATGATAGTGCAATTGAGTGGGAGCGCTAAACATAGATATGGAATCTATAACTTCTATAGGTATTTAGAAGTTAAACGATGATTTCCTTCGAGCTTGCTAAATAGAGATAAATGATAGAACGTTCATTTTAGTGACTATATTAATTCACTAAAATATCATTTATAGGTGGCAAGTGTTTTAAGGATAAAATACATTGAAAGGGTGTAACGGTAACTTTATCCCTATGCAATGTAGATCATCTATAGAGGATCATTGATTATTGGGATTATAACAATGGATAATTTATAGCGTGTAACGCCCTAATGCTAAGGCACACTACAGTGCTTTTTCAATTACAGTGCAATCTTTGATAACCAAAGAATTTTCTCGAAAAACGTGTCAAATTAAAACTTTTATACTAATTATTAAACTTTATAATATAATTAAATATTTACAAGTATCGGGATCCCGTTTTTAAACTTTGTAAAAATAACATTCCAAAATATACATTTATTACAGGTCGCACAACGACTATCAAAATACAACTCCCAGATGTCCCGAGACCGAACACTCCAGGTCGCACTGCTTTGACATGTACAATCTCATCCGAGCTCAGGTTCACTCCTGTTCAGCTTTTGCCTTTCCTTTACCTACACAAGGAAATAGAACTGTGAGTCGATAGACTCAGTAAGAAATGCATATAACATATTATATAATTTCTCACCTGTAAATAGGTGCCCATACACCTATTTACAGGGCTTAACCGATGAGCATGAACGTTCAATACTAGGGTACAACCGCTATACCACATACACAACGTACCTCCCTGTACGAGTGTTGGTAGGGTTTATTTCGTACCCTGAGTACCACTGAGTGATATACCACACACCTTAGCACTTTCTCGTACTCGTGTTGGTATCACTGTATCGTACTCACAACAACAACACCCACTATACCAATGCACTCTGTATCATACCCATACAAGTGTTGGTAGGGTTTATAACAATCTAAGCATGCATATACACACATATACATACATTCAGATAATCACATCACATATTATATTCAGTTCTTACCTGTTTTCCGAATTCAAGTGTGCTGGCCGACCTGAACGGAAATCTCGTGCTAGATGGATGCCCTAATCACATTTTGAAACTGGGTAAGTTACATGATTAAAACCCTAATCCCGGGAAACCCAAAACCAAAACCCTAGGTTCTGTTATACTCTCAATGGGTTATTCTAACTCTGGAAATGGGAAAACACCCAACCGAGGCATCGCAAAGGCGAAAATTGAGAAAATGAAAGGCTCGGGGAACCCTGCCAAAACTGGCTAGCCGGTTTTCATGGCCTTGCAAACCGGCTAGCCGGTTTGCACCAAGTTTCCTAAAACCGTTCAGTCAATGCTCAATTCTCCACCGAATGCAATGAAACCTTCCAGAGTACCTAATTAGGGCATACACAATACAATCCAGCCAGTATTTCACAGAACAAACCAATAAATCTCAAGTTGCCATTAAAGCTCAAAGCTTTGAACTCAAAGTTCAAAGTTGCATAAAACCAACAACACCCATTAAAACCAGCTACTAGGAGTTGAAATCAACTTAAAAGAACCCTAAAATTCGAACCCTAAGCATATGAAAACCTAACAGCCACTAAACCTAAAAATCTCACATTCAATCACCCATGAATTTCAAGAAATAAAGAGGGATATGACTAGAGCTTACCTTAGCTTCAAAGACCCCTTGAATTCCTTGCTGAAAACTCAAAAATCAACAGCCCTTTCCCCTTGTTCTTGCTGGCTTCAAAGAGAGAGAGAGAAAAAGAGAGCTTTTCCTTCTAATTTGGTATTTTTCTAATTCCCCTTTCCTAACTAAGTAAATTAATTACTTAACCTTGGCTGAAAAAAGGAATGCAAGGTGTCACCAAGCTAGGGTAGCCACCTATCCCAGCATTAAACCAAATGACTATAATGCCCTTACACATAAAACTAGGATATTCCAAAAGCTAGGGGTAAAATGGTCAAATTCCATCCCCGCTCAATCCCGATATTTTATTTCCTCAAAAATATTCTCCACTAAGAAATAAGGTTCTAAACTTACCCATGTGATCAATCTAGCCATCCATCGCATTTTCCGTTGTCGCCAAGCAAAAATTATAAAATTTGCATATTTCACGTATAAGCTAATTAATACTCCTAGAGTTTAATAAAATCCCCGGAATTGAGAAATTATAACTCTAATATTTATTTCTAAATATTGGGGGCCCATAATAATTAAATTCATAAATACTAATAAAATAACAGAAATTAGTGCTAATTGCCTTTACTAATCCAAATTACTAAAGCGATCATTACAATTATCCCCCCGTTAAAAGGATTTCGTCCTCGAAATCTAACCTGAATAGCTCTGGATGTTGAGTCCTCATATCAGACTCCAACTCCCAGGTGGCTTCCTCCACCTTGCTGTTCTTCCAGAGCACCTTAACCAGAGCAATAGTCTTGTTCTGAAGAACTTTTTCTTTTCTATCCAGAATCTGTACAGGTTGCTCTTCATAGGATAAGTCTGATTGCAGTTCAAGGGCTTCATAACTCAAGATATGAGTCGGGTCTGACACGTATTTCCTCAACATGGAAATATGAAATACGTCATGAACAGCCGACAATGCTGGTGGTAAGGTTAGCCGATATGCTACCTGCCCGACCTTCTCAAGTATCTAAAATGGCCCAATGAACCTAGGGCTTAACTTACCCTTTTTCCTGAAGTGCCTAACACCCTTCATTGGTGAAACCCGCAGGAAAACATGTTCCCCTGCCTGAAATGTGA
Organism: Cannabis sativa; assembly: GCF_029168945.1. Taxonomy (NCBI): domain Eukaryota; kingdom Viridiplantae; phylum Streptophyta; class Magnoliopsida; order Rosales; family Cannabaceae; genus Cannabis; species Cannabis sativa. Next base: position 23,536,452 of record NC_083610.1, read on the forward strand.
CATCTTTGCGCTTCGGATCAGCATAACTTTTCTTCCTACTTTGAGAAGCAAGCATCCGAACCTTAATCTTATCAATAGCCTCATTGGTCCTCTTCACTAACTCTGGACCCAAGTACTTCCTTTCTCCTGTTTCATCCCAACGGATAGGAGAACGACATTTTCTACCATATAACATCTTATAGGGAGCCATCCCTATTGTACTCTGGTAGCTATTGTTGTAGGAGAATTCAATTAAGGGCAAGTACTTACTCCATGAACCCTCAAAGTCCATGACACAGGCTCGCAGTAAGTCTTCCAATATCTGAATTGTTCTTTCCGACTGACCATCAGTCTGAGGGTGAAAGGCTGTGCTAAACTTTAAATTGGTACCCATAGCCTTCTGAAGACTCACCCAAAATTTTGATGTAAACTTTGGATCCCTATCTGACACAATAGATTTAGGGGCTCCATGGAGACGAACTATCTCCTTCACATACAATTCAGCATACTGATCAACTGAATATGTAACTTTCACTGGTAGAAAGTGAGCTGATTTTGTGAATTTGTCTACTATGACCCATACTGAATCATACATTCTTGTAGTTCTAGGCAAGCCAGATACGAAATCCATTGCAATGTCCTCCCACATCCATTCTGGAAGAACTAAAGGTTGCAGTAACCCTGCCGGCCTCTGATGTTCAGCCTTGATTTGCTGGCAGGTTAAACACTTGGACACGTAGTCCACCACATCTCTTTTCATCCCATACCACCAGAAGTAGGGTTTTAAATCCTGGTACATTTTGGTGGTTCCCGGATGCAATGAATAAGGTGTGGTATGAGCTTCGTCAAGTATCTCCTTCTTAAGCTCATCAACATTAGGAACACAAACTCGAGCTTTGTATAACAATATTCCACTGTTTGTGACTGAAAAGTCTTTAGGCTCACCAGCCATTACTTCGTCTCGAACCTTAACTAGCTCGGGATCTTCCAGTTGTGCCTTTCTAATTCTCTCCAACAGATCAGACTGAAGTGTCAAATTGTGCAATTTCCCAACCACGAACTCAATCCCTGCTCTAACCATTTCAGAGGCTAGTTGAGGGGCTATAAAAACCGTGGTACAAACCTGCCCGGGACCTTTTCTGCTTAAAGCATCGGCCACAACATTGGCCTTCCCGGGGTGATACAGAATTTCACAGTCGTAGTCCTTAACCAATTCCTGCCATCTCCTCTATCTCATATTTAAATCTTTCTGGGTGAAAATGTATATGAGACTCTTATGATCAGTATAAATTTCGCACTTCTCACCGTAAAGATAATGTCGCCATATCTTTAAAGCAAAAACCACAGCAACAAGTTATAAATCATGAGTTGGATAACGTTGCTTATAATCTTTCATTTGACGAGAGGCATAGGCTATGACTCTGTCAGCTTGCATCAGAACACATCCCAGACCCTGTCTGGACGTATCACAATAAACCACGAATTTCTCTTGATCTGATGGCAAAGCTAACACCAGAGATGTTATCAAACGCTGCTTTAACTCCTGGAAACTTGTTTCACACTTGTCTGACCACACAAATTTCTGGTTTTTCTTGGTCAATTCAGTTAGGGGCATAGAAATTTTAGAGAATCCCTCAACAAAACACCGATAATACCCTGCTAAACCGAGAAAACTTCGAACCTCCGTCACAGATTTTGGCCTCGGCCAATTTTTCACTGATTCTACCTTGTTTGGATCAACCATAATCCCATTCTTCCCAACAATATGACCCAGAAAGGACACCTCAGACAACCAGAATTTGCACTTTTTGAATTTTTCATACAACTTGTGATCCCTAAGTCTTTGCAATACCATTCGAAGATGATGCTCGTGCTCCTCTTCTGACTGAGAGTATACAAGAATGTCGTCGATAAACACTATGACGCAATTATCGAGGAAATCCTTGAATACCCTATTCATAAGATCTATAAAGGCTGCAGGAGCATTAGTCAATTCGAATGACATCACCAGAAACTCATAGTGCCCATATCTGGTTCTAAAAGCAGTCTTCAGTATGTCTTCCTCTTGAATTCTCAGTTGATGATAACGAGATCGTAAATCAATCTTCGAAAAGACTATCTTTCCCTGAAGCTGATCGAACAGATCATCGATTCTGGGCAACAGGTACTTGTTCTTAATCGTCAGCTTGTTTAGTTCCCGATAATCAATACACATTCTAAGGGAACCATCCTTCTTTTTCACAAACAGAACCAGAGCTGCCCAGGGCGATACACTAGGTCGGATAAACCCAATGTCAAGCATCCCCTGAAGCTGCAACTTAAGCTCCTTGAGTTCTGCTGGAGCCATCCTATATGGAGCTTTAGAAACAGGTTCGACTCCAGGTGGCAGATCAATTACAAAATCAATTTCTCGCTGTGGCGGCAATCCCAGCAACTCCTCGGGAAATACGTCGAGAAAATCTTTCACCACCCTGACTAACTCAGGCCCAAATATTTCAGGTCTGCTGGAGTCAATTACCACCGCTAGAAATCCTACACAGCCACTGTATAGTAAATCTCTAGCCCTCAGTACAGAAATAACAGGGATCCGAGACCCCTGAACTAATCCAACATAAGCAAATGGATCTTCACCTTCCCGCTGAAAAGTCACCATTTTCCGCTTACAATCTATACTGGCCGAATATCTAGACAAAAAATCCATCCCCAGTATAATGTCAAACTCAGTTAATTCCAATTCTATAAGGTCAGCGCTCAACTCCCTATCTTCGATCCTAATCGGCATAGACCTAATGCACCTATTAGAGATAACCAACTCCCCACTAGGCATTAGGGTTCCAAACCCTCTTTCTAAAATATCACAAGGCCTACCCAAGAGATCAATTATTCTTGTAGCTACATATGAGCGTGTAACTCCCGAATCAAATAATACTGTAAACAAGGAGTTGTTGACGAGAAGCTGACCCGTCACAACAGAAGGACTGGCTGCAGCATCAGCTTGGGTGATAGCGAACACTCGAGCAGGAACCGGTTTCACCTCAACTTTCGGCTCCTCTTTCTTTGCCTGGGGGCAATCTTTCTTAAAATGCCCCACAATGCCACACATGAAGCATGTCTTCCGGTTACACTCTCCCGAATGATGTTTCTTGCACCGTGGACACTCAGGGTAAGAGTAACCCTGGCGTCCACCTCTGCCTTGGTTTCCACGGAACCGCTTACTTTGCCCTGAGCCATCAGAAGCTGGGATAACTTTCCTTTTCTGCTTAGTGGTGGAGTTGTTGGGTTTTATGCCCTAAATAAAACTCTGTTTCAATGTAATCCAGATTATTCTATATCAATAAAGTAACAGAAGTAATTTTTTCATTCACTTGTGTATGTTTTGGTTCACTTAATCAATTGCTTGTCGATTTGATTTATAAATTCATCCAAACCCCTTTCACATACTTGAACATGTTTATTGTGTTGTCAACACAGTGGAAAATAAACATGACTATGTGAATAAAGTATTCCTAGATTTATCAGAACACTGGGTTTCACTGATATGATAATCTACAACAGAGTTTACTTACATTTGGAGAAATGTTATGTTCTTTCCAGAACATAGGTTAAAGTAAAGCTCAGGTTGGATGCATGGAGTATGCATTGGAATGGACCGATATTGAACTTTGAATTAGATTTTGAAACTTACCGTAAACATCTATTCAATTCAATATCATAAGTTGATCATAGATCACATGATCTAAATCCTGATATGGTTAGGCTTAATTTCAAGAGTGTTATTCGTGTTCTTTGATTTGTTAGTTAAGCCTAAAACTTTAGTCTGGGCAATACATACATTTTGGAAACACGGTAGTGCGATTGAGTGGGAGCGCTAACATAAATATGGAATCTATAGCTTCTATCTGGAGAATAGTAAGCAAAGGGTGATTTCCTTCAAGCTTAACCAAACGAGATAAATGATTGAGTACTCATTTCACTTAGTTGAAATATCATTTATACAGGGTTAAGTGTTTTAAGGATAAAATACATTGTAGGGTGTTACGGTAATTTAAGTCCCTTTACAGTGTAGATCATCCATATAGAGGATCATTGATCACATTAGGATTATAACAATGGATAACTAATAATGTGTCTATATGGTGGAACATATAGAGCATTCTATATACTGAGAGTGCAATTTTGAGTTCTATGTGTGGATTCAACGAAGAATTAATAAGTCAGTGAATTTAAGTGGTAAATTCTAGATCTGCTTATTGGAAGCTCGGATATATAGACCCATGGTCCCCTCACTAGTTGAGATGATATTACTTGTAGGACTCATTTAATTGATTTTAATTAATCAATTAAAAATTCTCAAGATAGACTTGTCAGTTTGAGAATTTAGCACTTATTAAGGGCAAAACAGTAAATAGAGATTTTGAAGGGCATATTTATTAATTAGGAAAATTTAATTAGTTTCATTATTAATAAAATAAATGATAATATATTATTTGATAATTATTTTTAATTATTAAATAATTAGATTTATCATTAATATGGTTGAAGAATGGAATTGGCAATATTTCACAAAAAGGGAAACTATCAAGTGTAGGAAAAGGAAAGTTGGAAAAGAGGCAAGCCTTGTTTCCACATTGCCTAGGCCGGCCCCTTTACCTTCCTTTTCCCTTTGATTTTCTCAGTTCAAAATGTCAATCATAGCCCTTGGTGGTCTTCTATAAATAGAAGGCAAAGGCTTCAGAGTTTTAACAGATCTGTACAACCTTTTCACAGCATTATTCTGAAAGAATTTTCTCTCAGAAAATTCTCTCTGAGCCGCCACCCTCTCTCTCTCTCTCTATACCTTCACTGTTTCGAAATGTATGAGTGCTAGAGTAGTGCCCACACGCATCAAGTAATACCTCAATCATAGTGAGGAAGGCTGTGTAGATTTCAGAGACAACAAAGAAGGACTTTCGGGCTCAGATCTTGATTATACTCTGCTACAGAAAGGAATCAAGGGTTAGAGATCTGAGTGGGAGGAGACATATATATTCCGCTGCAATCACTGTAAGATTTCTGATACTCTTATGTGTTTAATTTCATATCGTTTTAGAAGTTCATATTTAGGTTGTTAAATCAACATACTTGTGAGTAGATCTAAGTTCCTGGTAAAATAACTTCCAACAGGAGTCACCACCATCCCTACCATAAACAGGAGTAGGAACAGTGGGGGTTCCACCAACACTCGGAGTCACCCGGGGCTCCTGAAGAAATTTCACTGCACCCTCGGCTCTCAAAGCCTTTTCAACCATTAATGCATATGTGGTTGCCTCGGTAGTAGTAATCACCAAATCGTGCCTAATCTTCGCACTCAACCCAGCCAAATATTTCTCTTTTTTGCTAAAGTCAGTTGGCAAGATTCCCACTGCGAGCTTGGCCAGACGGTCAAACTTTGTTGTATATTCAGTAACCGACATCCCCTCAGTTTGAATCAGTTCAGTGAATTCTTTCCACTTTGCACTGCGGACAGCTTCATTGTAATATTTGGAGTTAAACAACTCCTTGAATTCTTCCCAGGTCATCACTGTGACGTCCCGAGTGAGGGTTATCAACTCCCACCACACGAGAGCGTCTTCATGAAACTGGAAAGTGGCGCATGTCACCCGATCATTACCAACCACTCCCATAAAATTGAGGATACGCTCGATCACTATGAGCCACTGCTCATCCTTCATTACATCCGGACCTCCCAGAAACACTGGAGGTGCCTGCTTCCGGAACCTTTCATACAACGGCTCCATACGGTTGCCAACAACAGGTTGTTCTGCTGGCACCGCTGGAACTGCAACAGCCTGAACAACTTGAGGAGGCACGGCAGGAGGACCCTACTGCCTCAATCTCTGAATCTCTTCATCTTGTTGGCGGATCCGATCTTGCATTTCCGCAAATCTTTGCTCCCAATCCGGAGGAGCTTGTGGTGGATTTACAAGGCGACCACCCTGAGCTCTGCCAAGGCCATGGCCGCGACCACGAGGATTTTGGGGATTTCTCTGACCGCCTCCGGTCTCAACCATATCACCCTGACTTCTTGTATTTCGCGGGGCGTCCATTTAATAGGACTTAGCCTGCGAATCCATAAGCCAGGCAGGTTAGACAGCGATCAAAACTTAACACCGCTCTTAAGGACTTAAAGGCAACACACTTTTTAAAATAATCATTTAAAATCTAATATGCTTCCTACATACTTTCACATTCACAATTATTTAAAATACTAAACAAGTACGGGCTTACTGAACCGTGAACCGAGCTTTCTCTGATGAAGATTGTACATGTCTTAGCAAGCTTCAGTAGACAAACCTAGCGGCTCTAATACCAAAATTATAACGCCCTAATGCTAAGGCACGTTACAGTGCTTTTTCAATTACAGTGCAATCTTTGATAACCAAAGAATTTTCTCAAAAAACGTGTCAAATTAAAACTTTTATACTAATTATTAAACTTTATAATATAATTAAATATTTACAAGTACCGGAATCCCGTTTTTAAACTTTGTAAAAATAACATTCCAAAATATACATTTATTACAGGTCGCACAGCGACTATCAAAATACAACTCCCAGATGTCTCGAGACCGAACATTCCAGGTCGCACTGCTTTGACATGTACAATCTCATCCGAGCTCAGGCTCGCTCCTGTTCAGCTTTCACCTTTCCTTTACCTACACAAGGAAGCAGAACTGTGAGTCGATAGACTCAGTAAGAAATGCATATAACATATTATATAATTTCTGACCTGTTAATAGGCGCCCATACACCTATTTACAGGGCTTAACAGATGAGCATGAACGTTCAATACTAGGGTACAACCGCATACCGCATACACAACGTACCTCCCTGTACGAGTGTTGGTAGGGTTTATTTCATACCCTGAGTACCACTGAGTGATATACCACACACCTTAGCACTTTCTCGTACTCGTGTCGGTATCACTGTATCGTACTCACAACAACAACACCCACTATACCAATACACTCTGTATCATACCCATACAAGTGTTGGTAGGGTTTATAACAATCTAAGCATGCATATACACACATATACATACATTCATATAATCACATCACATATTATATTCAGTTCTTACCTGTTTTCTGAATTCAAGTGTGCTGGCCGACCTGAACGGAAATCTCGTGCTAGATGGATGCCCTAATCACATTTTGAAACCGGGTAAGTTACATGATTAAAACCCTAATCCTGAGAAACCCAAAACCAAAAACCTAGGTTCTGTTATACTCTCAATGGGTTATTCTAACTCTGGAAATGGGAAAACACCCAACCGAGGCATCGCAAAGGCGAAAGTTGAGAAAATGAAAGGCTCGGGGAACCCTGCCAAAACCGGCTAGCCGGTTTGCACCAGGTTTCCTAAAACCGTTCATTCAATGCTCAATTCTCCACCAAATGCAATGAAACCTTCCAGAGTACCTAATTAGGGCATACACAATACAATCCAGCCAGTATTTCACAGAACAAACCAATAAATCTCAAGTTGCCATTAAAGCTCAAAGCTTTGAACTCAAAGTTCAAAGTTGAATAAAACCAACAACACCCATTAAAACCAGCTACTAGGAGTTGAAATCAACTTAAAAGAACCCTAAAATTCGAACCCTAAGCATATGAAAACTTAACAGCCACTAAACCTAGAAATCTCACATTCAATCACCCATGAATTTCAAGAAATAAAGAGGGATATGACTAGAGCTTACCTTAGCTTCAAAGACCCCTTGAATTCCTTGCTGAAAACTCAAAAATCAACAGCCCTTTCCCCTTGATCTTGCTGGCTTCGAAGAGAGAGAAAGAAAAAGAGAGCTTTTCCTTCTAATTTTGGTATTTTCTAATTCCCCTTTCCTAACTAAGTAAATTAATTAGTTAACCTTGGCTGAAAAAAGGAATGCAAGGTGTCACCAAGCTAGGGTAGCCACCTATCCCACCATTAAACCAAATGACTATAATGCCCTTACACATAAAACTAGGATATTCCAAAAGCTAGGGGTAAAATGGTCAAATTCCATCCCCGCTCAATCCCGATATTTTATTTGCTCAAAAATATTCTCCACTAAGAAATAAGGTTCTAAACTTACCCATGTGATCAATCTAGCTATCCATCGCATTTTCCGTTGTCGCCAAGCAAAAATTATAAAAATTGCATATTTCACATATAAGCTAATTAATACTCCTAGAGTTTAATAAAATCTCTGGAATTGAAAAATTATAACTCTAATATTTATTTCTAAATATTGGGGGTCCATAATAATTAAATTCATAAATACTAATAAAATAACAAAAATTAGTGCTAATTGCCTTTACTAATCTAAATTACTAAAGCGGTCATTACATAGCGTATCTATATCGTGGAACATATAGAGCATTCTATATGACTGAGAGTGCAATTCCAAGTTCTATGCGTGGATTTAACAAGGAATTAATAAGTTAGTGAGTTTACTTGGTAAGTTCTGGGTTTGCTTATTGGAAGCTCGGTTATATAGGCCCATGGTCCCCATACTAGTTGAGACCATACTGCTTGTAAGACTTAGATAATTGATGTTAATTAATCAATTATAAATTTAAAATTAGAGTATGTCTAGTTTATGAATTTTCACTAAGCAAGGGCTAAGTTGTAAAGAAAATAGATTCTAGGTTTTATTTATTAATTAAGAGACTTTATATGTCTAATTAATAAATATATTAAATGACAATATTATTTAATAATTATTTTTTAGTTATTAAATAATTAGAATTGGCATTTAAATGGTTAAATTGGAAAATTGGCGTTTTTGAGAAAATGAGATAGAAAAATGACAAAATGGTGAAATTGAAAAGTGGGCTCAATCCACAATCCATGGTCGGCCACACTTGTAGAATTTACCATTTATTTTTCTATTATTTTAATGCTAATTAATTCTAACCTAAACCTAGGTGGTAACCTATAAATAGATAGTGATGGCTTAAGAGAAAGAGATTGATGTAACATCACATTCCTTCAGTAAAATTTTAAGCCTTCTTTCTCTATAGGCCGAAACCATCCCTTCTCTTTTCTTCTTCATATTATTCAGTCTTGAGTGATAGAGTGAGTGCCCACACACATCAAGTGGTATCTCAATCATAGTGTGTAAGACTGTGAAGAATCCAATCAACAAGAAGGAGAATCGGACTCAAGAAGGAGAGAAAGAGATCCAGGTTCAGATCTTGATAATGCTCTGCTACAGAAAGGAATCAAGGGCTAGAGATCTGAACGGAAGGAGTCATTATATTCCGATGCACCCAATGTAAGGTTTTCTTAAACCCTTATGTGTTTATTTCATTGTTTTGGAATTCATATTAGGATGTTAATGAAACATACTTGTTAGTAAATCTAGATCCTGGTAAAATATTTCCAACAACTGGCCTCAGAGCCATGGTAATGATTTACTTTCATGAAATATGAATTAAAACGATGTTTTGTGTTGATTTGGATGGCTTCATGTGGTTTATGTATTATTTGATGAATGTATGTGTTGTACAAAATTTTTCCATGAAAAATATTCTTTTTCTGTTTCTGAAAATATTTTATTTGGATTCCTTGTGAAAAATTAAGCAATTTTATTTTTTACGGAACTCAATTCCGATAAAAATTGAAAAAGATACGAATTTTTGAAAATTGGGTGTTGAGTGGGTGCATCATGCGCACCAGGCATCTCGACACGCGTGCGCACGTTAAGACAACCTGTGTCCTCTGACATGATGCGTACGCCCAGGACCCTGCACCCGCCCGTGTCACTCCCTGCTGATGCCGAGTATTTTTGGCTGGACAACTCTTTTCCGCATGCGTAATGGGAGATTTGCAGCCTTTGGAGGCTGCACGTGCAACCTCCTGGCATCACACTCCCAAACCAGATTTTCATGGGATTTTTTCCCAAATTCCGATTTTTTCTAATTTTCAAACCCAAATTTAAAATAAAATATTATTTTTCAATATATTTGAACTTAAATATCATTTTTTTTAAATTAATAATATTTATTTTTCAATAGATTATTATTAATTTTGATATTTTGAGGTTTAAATTTAAAAATTCAAAAATTGATTATTTTATTTTTTAAATTATTGTCAGATTTGAAAATTTGTTATTTTCTTTAAAATTTATATATTATTTATTTATAAGATCAGATATTTTAATATTTATCATATTTTAAATTAAAAGATAACTTTATCTTTTTTATTTGAAATATTATATTAAAATTATCTTATATGACAAATTAAATAATTAATAAATTTGAAATTAACTTAGATATTTTTATAGATATTCTAACCATAATATTTTTAAATTCAAAAATTTGTTATTTTGTTAAATATTTAATTATTTATAAATTATAAGTTTGAAAAATGATATTTAACTATTTTATATCATTTTACTTATTGGAATTTATAAATTATATTTTAAATATTTAAATAACTTAGAAATTTTTGTAGAAATTTGAATTATGCTTAATTTAAGATATTTTGACATATAATTAGGATAATGATTATTTATTTATTATTTTATTCTTAAAATAATAATTATCTAATCATATCTATTTTGAAATTGGTTTATTTTATTATTTTAATTTTATTAAATTATAAGATTTGAAAATGATATTGAAGATATTTTTTTTAAAATCATTTATCTTATTTGTTATTTAATTTAATTTTATAAAAATAATTCAAATAAACCTAGATATTTTAAATTAGTTTTCATTTTTGAATTTTAAATTTTGAGATTTTTAAATTTTCAAAATTTAGTTGGTTAGTTTAAGAATAATAATTTAATTATATTAATATCTTATTTCACATTTGTTACATGGACAATGTTTGTTTAATTTTATTGTTTATTCAATTTTTTTTTAACAAACCTATTATTTATTTGATCTAAATTGCTATGATTAACTTGTTGACAGATCCAATTATCTGATTTTAATCATAGTCCAATTGTCAATAGATCCTATAAATAATTTGTAACAGGTAAATTTTGTACTTCTTTCATCTGTGTAAACCTAGTAACATGATAAGGCCCATCCAAATCATTTGACATGTGTGAGCCTATATGTTTGCTATTGGGCTTAGATGCATATAGGAAGCCCATTTAAGTTTTACTAAGTAAATCCAAATCATTTCACCTGTGTTAGCCTATATGTTTGCTATTGGGCTTAGATGCATATAGGAAGCCCATTTAAGTTTTACTAAGTAAATGGACTAGGTTGCTAAAATAAAGGGCTTTTTTCAAATATATACCTAAATGTGAAAATAATTACATAGAAAACAAACATTAAATTAATTATCTATACGGAAGGTAAGCATACCGAAATTTAAAAAATTATTAGCGTCTCCTGTACCTTTCTTATTGATATTTATGTTTTTAGTTATATATGAAAAGTCTAAATTATAGGGATATTATTCACTTTCTTCTCATTTCAAGAGAAAAAAATATATATAATTATTTTTTTATCTACTTTATTTATTATTTTTTTTTTCAAAAAGTATTTATTTTTTCTTCTTAACTTTAAAAGTAAATTCCGGACACATCGTTAATTATTTGGACTCAAAAATAATATTATTGCAACCTACATTTTAAAACAGTTATTTTGACATGTTAGAAACATTTAATATATTATTTTTTTCATCACTAAGAAAATAACCATAACTAAAAGCAACATTTTAGTTTTCTTTATAATTTATTAAACAATAAATAACTAAAAGTTAAACTTAAACAAAGTTAGTATACTACTAATTTTGTGAGTTACTACAAATATCTTATTATTTTATATTTAAATTATCTTTTAAACATAATAAAATTAGTTAATTTAATAATTACATTATAAAATCCTTGTTTTAAGATTTTTTTTTAAGTTATTTTTTTAGCAACATTTTAGTTACTTTAAAAAATTTATGAAGTCAATAATTATTACATAGCAACTTTTTAATTACTCTTAATAACTATATAAAGGGTAAAGTAAATTAAACAATAAGGTTAGATAGTTTATTAATAAAATTTGTATAGTTTATATATATAATATATATAATGTAGTTCATTTTTTTTCTTAGCAACATTTTGGTTACTCTTAAAAATTTGTGAAGTCAACATTATATAGCAACTTTTTAGTTACATGTATATATCAAGTATAAGTACATAAAAAGTGGAGTAAAATTAGTAGATATATAACTAATTTTGTGATGTTTAGGATACTATTTGGTTACTTTAGGAATTTTTTTAAAAACATATCAAAATATCTTTATTATATAAATGTATATCATTTAATAAATTTTAAATAAAAAATAACAAAATTTTAGAATAATCAATAACATTAGTTGTTATATTGAATTTTAAGATACTATATGTTTTCTTTTATATATATAATATATATATAAATAACTTATTTTAGAAACTTAACAAAATTCTTCTATACAAAATAAAATTTAATAAAATTTAATAAAATTAAGTAGATTATATTAAATTTTATTTAAGTTGAAATTTTGATTATTTTTGTTGATTAAATTGGAAAAGAAACTTATAAGTTACTTTTAATTTTGGTTATTTTTCGGTAACGGTGAGAAAATATATGCTTCTCACATGTTAAAATGATCACCTTAAAGAGTAGATTTCAATAATATAATTTTTGAGCTCGAACAATTATCGGTGTGATCAGAAAACCTTTTTAAACTTTTAGAAAAAAAATAAAAAAAGAAAAAGACATAGAATAAAATTAATGAGCTTAACTTTGTTCAAGATAAGAAAAAAAAAAGAATAAATTTAATCTCGGTATACGCGCATCCTTACATTAATTCACTGATTGACGCTACCCTCAATATTTAATTATCTAGTGTTATTTATATAATATTTTTGTATTTTTCGGTTTTTGATGTAATTTTCTCTAAAATAAATTTGACATAAGTAATTTTATTTAGGCCCAATTAGATTTGGGCTTATTCAATTAATAACAATTATTTATTTAAAGGTTAAATTCCTCTCCTTTGGGCCTTGTGTGAGAGTTACGGGGCAAATAGCAGTGGGTACGACATACTGAACCCAACCCTCCCTCACATGAACCACCCCAATTGTTAAGGCCCATTTGCCTTATTTAAATAATTGTATTAGGTTAATTATATTAGTCTAACCTAATTAAAATTGAATTAGCAACATAATTAACTTTTAAAATATATGAAATTTATTTTTTCATTTAATATTTTGAAGTTAATTTTGGAAAAACACTTAGTTAATGATATATATTCTAGATAGTTATTTCTAGTACTAGTTATATTTTCTAACATTTAAATAGGAAAATATTTTAAGTTGAAAATTAATTATTTATTTTAATTAATTTTGGACCAACTTAATTATAGAATATTTTTCTTAGTATTAAATTAGAATTAATAATTAATTTTTTTTATACTTGATTATTTAATTCTTGTATTTAATACATTTAATTAAATTAAAAATTAAATATTTAAGTTGATTTCATTCTTGATAAATAAATATTATTATTTTTCAGGATATTTAATTAAATAGCAAATTATTTTAAGTTGGAAATTTTAATTTCAAAAAAACTTAAATTTGAATAATTTTCAATATATATTTTATTTTTTTTTATTTTATTAATCTTTTTTTTTATACAATTCGAAATTGCATTTCTTTTAAATGCAGAAAATTTTGAACTTTTTTTGAAAAATACATTAAAGTTGAAAATTATTTATTTTAATTTTGGACCAACTTAAATCAATGATTTTTTTTCATTTAATGATTAATTAAAATAAATGAACTAAAATATATTATAATTAGAAAATTAATTAATTAGTCAATGAAAGTCTAGATAGATATTATTTGTTTTGATTGAAGTATTTTTCTAGTGATATTTAATTAAATAGAAAATTAATATTTAAGTTGATTCTTTATCATGATACTTAAATATTTGAAAATTTTCTTAATATTTAATTAAATAGGAAAATTATATTTTTTGTTGAAAATTAATTTTATTAATTAATTTTGGACCAACATAATTTAGAATAATTTTCAGGATTTTTTTTTATTTTATTTTATAGCATTTTCAAAAATTATATTCTTATATACTTTAATTTCCTGATTTGTCAGTTCACTGGATTTAGACTGGCATGATAATTAGCGATAGGTATACTTACACCTTGGATAAGTGTTATGTCATTTCCAGGGCTTTGGCAAAGTTTACCAGTATTGGATGTAGTATACATCAGAAGGGACCGATATTGAACTTTGATTAGATATGTTAAATTTACCGTAATATCTATTCGATTTAATATCACCTAGTTGATCCTAGATCAAATGATCTTAATCCTGATATGGTTAGGTTCGATCTCAAGAGTATTATACATGTTCTTTGATTTGTTAGTTAAGCCTACTTTTGGGTCAGGGTGATACGTACATTTTGGGAACATGATAGTGCAATTGAGTGGGAGCGCTAAACATAGATATGGAATCTATAGCTTCTATAGGTATTTAGAAGTTAAACGATGATTTCCTTCGAGCTTGCTAAATAGAGATAAATGATAGAACGTTCATTTTAGTGACTATATTAATTCACTAAAATATCATTTATAGGTGACAAGTATTTTAAGGATAAAATACATTGAAAGGGTGTAACGGTAACTTTATCCCTATGCAATGTAGATCATCTATAGAGGATCATTGATTATTGGGATTATAACAATGGATAATTTATAGCGTATCTATATCGTGGAACGTATAGAGCGTTCTATATGACTGAGAGTGCAATTCCAAGTTCTATGCGTGGATGCAACAAGGAATTAATAAGTTAGTGAGTTTACTTGGTAAGTTCTGGGTCTTCTTATTGGAAGCTCGGTTATATAGGCTCATGGTCCCCATACTAGTTGAGACCATACTGCTTGTAAGACTCAGATAATTGATTTTAATTAATCAATTATAATTCTAAAATTAGACTATGTCTAATTTATGAAGTTTCACTAAGCACTGGCTAAGTTGTGAAGAAAAGAGATTCTAGGTTTTATTTATTAATTAAGAGACTTTATATGTCTAATTAATAAATATATTAAATGACAATATTATTTAATAATTATTTTTTAATTATTAAATAATTGTAATTGGCATTTAAATGTTAAATTGGAAAATTGGTGTTTTTGAGAAAATGGAATGAAAAATTGACAAAATGGCAAAATTGTAAAGTGGGCCCAATCCACAATCCATGGCCGGCCACACTTGTAGAATTTACCATTTATTTTTCTATTATTTTAATGCTAATTAATTCTAACCTAAATCTAGGTGGTTACCTATAAATAGATAGTGATGGCTTAAGAGAAAGAGATTGATGTAACATCACATTCCTTAAGTAAAATTTTAAGCCTTCTTTCTCTATAGGCCGAAACCATCCTTTCTCTTTTCTTCTTCATATTATTCAGCCTTGAGTGATTGAGTGAGTGCCCACACACATCAAGTGGTATCTCAATCATAGTGTGTAAGACTGTGAAGAATCCAATCAACAAGAAGGAGAATCAGACTCAAGAAGGAGAGAAAGAGATCCAGGTTCAGATCTTGATAATGCTCTGCTACAGAAAGGAATCAAGGGCTAGAGATCTGAACGGAAGGAGTCATTATATTCCGCTGCACCCAATGTAAGGTTTTCTTAAACCCTTATGTGTTTATTTCATTCTTTTAGAATTCATATTAGGATGTTAATGAAACATACTTGTTAGTAAATCTAGATCCTGGTAAAATATTGTTGGGTTTTATGCCCTAAATAAAACTCTTTATAATCTGATTATTAATCAATATAAGAAATTTGAAGTGATTGTTTGCATGAATTTTACATGCTTATGGTTTAATATGTTTATTACATTTACACACAAAATCAGTTAAATCTATATCATATGTTTATTCACAATTACAGTATCGTCAACACAGTGGAATGTGATTGTGATCATATGAATTAAAAGACTAAGTCTCTGTTTCATCAGTGTTTTGGATTTACACTAATGTGATAATCAGCGATGATGTGTACTTACACTTGGAGTAAGTGTTATGTTCTTTCCAGGACATTAGTAAAGTATACTAGTTTTGAATGTATGGGGTATACATTGGACTGAACCAATATTGCAACTTAGTTAAGATACTATAAACTTACCGTTATATCTTTCTAAGTCAATATCAGTAGTTCATCTTAAGATTAAAAGAATCTAAATCTTGATATGCTTAGGCTCAACTCAGGAGTACTATTCATGTTCTTTGATTTATTAGTTAAGCCTACTTTTGGGTCAGGGTGATACGTATATTTTGGGAACATGATAGTATGATTGAGTGGGAGTGCTTAACATAAATATGGAATCTATAACTTCTACTGGTGTATAGAAGTCAAGTGATGATTCCCTTCGAGCTTAGCTAAATAGAAGTAAATGGATAAGCTCTTGTTTAAGTGACTAATTCTTAGATCACTAAACATCATTTACAGGTAGCTAAGTGTTTTAAGGGGCAAAATACATTGAGGGGTGAGAACGGTAAAATTATCCCATCTCGATGTAAATCATCTATATAGAGGATCTTTGATCACAATAAGATTATAACAATGGTTAAATGAGATAGCATATCTATATCGTGGAACATATAATATGCTCTATATAAGTCGCAATTCTAAGTTCTAAGAGTGGATTCAACGAAGAATTAATAAGTAAGAATTTACTTAGTAAATTCGGTTCACTTATTGGAAGCTAAGCATATAGATCCATGGTCCCCATTCTAGTTGAGAACATACTGCTTGTAAGACTCAATAATTGATTTGTGATTAATCAATTATAATTCTAAAGTTAGACTATGTCTAATTTATGAATTCTCACTAAGCAGGGGCGAAATTATAAAGAAAAGAGATTCTAGGTTTATTTATTTAGGGAAATTTTATTTACACCCCGAAAGATTTCTAAGTACACCCCATTTTAATAATTTTTATTTAATATAAAATTTATATTTTTAATTTTACTAAGTATTTTTAACTTTTTTCTTTCAATTTATATTCTTAAAATATATACCTATCAAACAAAATTAAATTACATTTTAAAAATTATGACAAAAAAATTAAAAATAAAAAATTATATGAAATTTTCTTAGAAAAAAATAAAAAAAAATATACATGAGTTAGAAAAAATTATAAAATTAAAATCAAAATAAGTATTGAAATTAACATAAAATAATGTGAGAAAAAAATTTAAAAAAAATATTAAGAGTAATTTTTAAAAATTATTTAAGTTTATTTTTTTTTAATAATGGGGTGTATTTATAATTTTATGGGGTGCAAATATAACTCCCCTTTATTTATTAATAGACTTTATATGTCTAATTAATAATTAAATTAAATGACAATATTATTTAATAATCTATTTTAGTTATTAAATAATTAGTTTTGGCATTTAAATGGTTAAAATTGGAAAATTGGCGTTTTTGAGAAAATAGAAATGAAATTTGTGAAAACTGCAAAACCAAGTGGGGCCCATAACACACACCATGGCCGGCCACTTATAGTGGTTTTTCAAATTGATATTTTCATTATTTTAATGCCAAATAATTCCTAACCTAAACCGAGTAGTTGCCTATAAATAGAAAGTGATGGCTCAGTCAAAATTACACTTTTCATTAGTTTTTTGTCAGAAAATTTCTCTTCAGAAAAACTGAGCCTTCCCTTTTCTCTCTATAGCCGAAATCTCTCTCTCTCTCTTTTCTTCTTCTAAAATTTCGAACCTTAGTGATAGAGTAAGTGCCCACACACAGCAAGTGGTAACTCAATCATAGATTGGAAGACTGTAAAGGATCACACACAAAGAGAAGGACATTCGGGCTCAGATCTTGATAATACTCTGCGACAGAAAGGATACAAGGGTTAGAGATCTGAGTGGAAGGAGATATTAATTCCGCTGCATCAATGTAAGGTTTTCTTAACTTTATATGTGTTTATTTTATCGTTTTAGAAAGTTCATATTTAGGGTGTGAAACAACATACTTGTGAGTAGATCTAAGATCCTGGTAAAATAAATTCCAACAAATATTTCCAACAAAAGCGTGCACCGATAAAAGCATGAGAAAAAGACCAAAGGAAAAGTACTTAGTTGGGTGGTCTCCTTCAGTATTTCACCCATAAGCAGCTCCACGAACATGTCCTCCCCTCCGACCAGTTGATCTTTCATTACAGAAAGCACCCGATCCTGGTAGAATTGGAGCATCTCCTTACCCTTCTAGTCTCAGGGTTCAACACGTCAAGAGTAGCTAAGCATTTGGGCAACCCAAGCCCATCCGCACTTCCACCCTTGGTGCCTTTAGATGAAGCTACTGTTGCCTGAGACTTCTAGTTCTTCTTATCCAAAGGATTTACATCCAACCCTGTCTCCTCGGGAATCTCAGTTGGAGGCACAGATGGACTCTTCTCAACGGTCAACTGAGGAGACTTTTCTTGGGCAGAACATCGTCCACCTTTGACCGTTTTGCTCGGGACTATTTTCTTGGACAGAACATTGTCCACCTTTGACCGTTTTGCTGGAGACTTTTAGCCGGAAGCATCATCCCACCTCTTCTTTAGCGCGTGAAGCATCCTCTAAGACATAACTACACATAAGTAAAATAAGAGGGTCAGTTAAGTATGATCTAAATAAATGCAAATAAGTTTACAAACAAGATAAAGTACCCTTCATGTGGGTAGGAGCAACCTCTTGAACAAGAAAAGAGGGAACATCCTCGTCTGAAGAATCTGTTGGATTTTATGCCCTAAATAAAACTCTTTACAATCTGATTAGTTATCAATATAAGAAATTTGAAGTAATTGATATTTGCATGAATTCTACATGCTAATGGTTTAATATGTTTGATATGTTTATTACATTCATACACACAAAATCAGTTAAATCCAGATCATATGTTTATTCACAATTACAGTATCGTGAACACAGTAGAATGTGATTGTGATCATATGAATCAAAAGACTTGGTCCCTGTTTCATCAGTGTTATTGGATTTACACTAATGTGATAATCAGCGATGATGTGTACTTACACTTGGAGTAAGTGTTATGTTCTTTCCAGGACATTAGTAAAGTATACTAGTTTCGAATGTATGGAGTATACATTGGACTGGACCGATATTGCAACTAAGTTAAGATATTACAAACTTACCGTTATACATATCTTTCCAAGTCAATATCAGTAGTTGATCTTAAGATTAAAAGAATCTAAATCCTGATATGCTTGGGCTCAACTCAGGAGTGCTATTCATGTTCTTTGATTTATTAGTTAAGCCTACTTTTGGGTCAGGGTGATACGTATATTTTGGGAACATGATAGTATGATTGAGTGGGAGTGCTGAACATAAATATGGAATCTATAGCTTCTACTGGTGTATAGAAGTCAAGTGATGATTCCCTTCGAGCTTAGCAAATAGAAGTAAATGGATGAGCTCTTGTTTAACTGACTAATTATTAGATCACTAAACACCATTTACAGGTAGCTAAGTGTTTTAAGGGGCAAAATACATTGAGGGGTGAGAACGGTAAAAAAATCCCATCTCGATGTAGATCATCTATATAGAGGATCTTTAAATCACAATAAGATTATAACAATGGTTAAATGAGATAGTATATTGATATCGTGGAACATACAATATGCTCTATATAAGTCTGAGAGTGCAATTCTAAGTTCTAAGAGTGGATTCAACGAAGAATTAATAAGTAGGAATTTACTTGGTAAATTTGGTTCACTTATTGGAAGCTCAGCATATAGATCCATGGTCCCCATTCTAGTTGAGAACATTCTGCTTGCAAGACTCATTAATTGATTCGTGATTGATCAATTATAATTCTAAAGTTAGACTATGTCTAATTTTATGAATTTTCACTAAGCAGGGGTGAAATTGTAAAGAAAAGAGTTTCTAGGTTTATTTATTTATTAATGGACTTTATATGTCTAATTAATAATTAAATTAAATGACAATATTATTTAATAATCTATTTTAGTTATTAAATAATTAGTTTTGGCATTTAAAAGGTTAGAATTAGAAAATTGGTGTTTTTGAGAAAATAGAGATAAAATTTGGTAAAACTGCAAAATTAAGTGAGGCCCAATAACACACCATGGCCGGCCACTTAAATAGGTTTTTCAAATTAATATTTTCATTATTTTAATGCCAAATAAATCCTAACCTAAACCTAGTAGTTGCCTATAAATAGAAAGTGATGGCTCAGTCACATAATATGCTCTCTTTAGTAATCTGACAGAAATTTCTCTCTTCAGAAAAACTGAGCCTTCCCCACTTTCTATACCTGGCCGAAACCCTCTCTCCTCTTTTCTCCTTCATCTTTTTCGACCCTAGTGAAAGAGTAAGTGCCCACACACAGCAAGCAGTAACTCAGTCATAGATTGGAAGACTGTGAAGGATCAAACTTGAAGAAGAAGGACATTCAGGCTCAGATCTTGATTATACTCTGCTACAGAAAGGATTCAAGGGTTAGAGATCTGAGTGGAAGGAGACATTAATTCCGCTGCATCAATGTAAGGTTTTCTTAACTTTATATGTGTTTAATTTATCGTTTTAGAAAGTTCATATTTAGGGTGTTTAAACAACATACTTGTGAGTAGATCTAAGATCCTGGTAAAATAATTTCCAACAGAATCCTCCTCTTCCTGCTCGACCATAATGGGCTTCTCCTTTCCAGCCACCGGGGCAGAAGATCGAGCAACCTTCTCAAGACCATCTCTGATCCTAATGGCCTGCTCAATAGGTACTTGGTCACTTGGAGGAGCCTTCCTCTTCTTCTTCTTCTTGCTCGGAGCCTCCCATTCGGATACTACCTCCCCTACTGCCTACTCGACCTTTGGTACGAAGTCAGACGGGTAGAGCTTATACTTGAAAAAATTGGCTTCAGTGGCCAGGAGAGAGATATTCCGATCATTTGAAGGGAGTTGGAGAATTTCTTAAGCCCTCCTTATGAGTTCCAGCATGAATGAAGGTTGGCAGTAGGATAGAATATGCTAGAAACTGGTATACTTGGTGTCCATCCCCTTGACAAAGTAGTAGTCCTCCACGAAGCCACCAATCTTCGTCACCTCAGTATCTGTGGTACCCGTCAGCCACGACTCCTTGATCTGAGAGAAGTAAAAGTACCCAAACTTGCTCTCTTGGGGCTCGACTTCAGGTTACAAAGCTAGTTAGTGTTGTGGACAGATGGCTGATCCCATCCTTGAGAGGCGTACAACATGAACAGAGTAGATAGATAATTAAGGCCCTTAGGTGTGAATTGGGTTGGATTTATGTGGTAGTAGTTGGCCATATCTTTGAAGTACAGATGCAATGGCAACATTGCACCCTGTTTGGTGTGTGGCCCCAACCAAGCTTAAAAACTCTCGCTAGGGTCGCTAGCTAGCTGACCGGGAGAGGGAAGGAAGCATTCAACATTCCCTAGGAAACCATCCTCAAAAATACTAGTTAATCTCTTCATGGTTAGCACAAATGGTGGAGGAATCCATCGAGCTCCCCTTGGACCTCTCCTATTTATGGGATGAGCCTCTATGTACTCCTTGTCAACATAGTCTCAGCCAACCTCCATGACATCACTTGTCTCAGACACAGGTTCTCTTTTTTCATTGTAGCCACAAAAGGTAGCACCTAAGCTACCCCGCTTCCTCATCCCCTTCGGCCTCAGAAGAAGTTGCAGGACGGACCTCGCCATGGTCCTCCACATCCTGGACTTCAACGTCTCCAGTAGTGTCCTCTCCCTTGACAGTAGGACGGGCCTATTCCACCCTGGCTAGAGTAGTTAGACGGGAAATATGAGGGTCGGTAGATGAAGGTTTTTTGATAGTCTGCTTGGTTCGTGCCATCATTTTACGTTTGAACGACGCTTTATTAAAACTGTGCCTTGCAATGGTCACACAAAATTTGGCAATAGATTTTTCCTCAACAGTTGGGATTGGGCGGCCCTCAGGCAAAGTTTCAACCACGCTCAGATGGACCCTATACGTCCAGCTGGCAGGAAGATAACATCTCTAACCTTTCTTAAGTTCCCAGACAAAACGGCCGTATCCCTCACCACGAATCTGCTTGGGATAGAAATGGTGTTGCACCTCGGGTTCTAGGGAAGGTGTATGCTTGCTACTTACTTCTCAATCTTTGAAACTAGAATTTGAAAGATCAACACTAGATGAAGATGGATTAGCTCAGAGGCAAGGTTGGTCTTCGTACATGAGTTGAAGAAGTCCTGGTTGATATGATGCTTGCCTCCCCAAAAATCACTAGGGTTCATCTACAAAAGATGGGAGACAAGAGAATAAGAGTTGGTCAGAGTAACGAATGAAAAATAGATTGTATATGCCGACCAGGCTTGGTTGAGAATCGAAAGAAAAGATTTAACACAGAAATGGAATTTCCAGTCCCAGAAGTTCAAAACCTCAATTGGAACCTAGTTTCTTATCAGAACCTTATGGACGAGTGGGAATGAACGATTTAAGGTTAAAATCGAAGCGCAGTCAGATAATTAGCTATTAGGGTTGAGCATCAATTAAATTTCCAAACCCTAAACCTAGTTGTTCTACAATTAACCTAGAACAGTTCAAGAATATGCAAAATTCACAACAGAAAATCCAAAAATAATGCATGCATTTCATCACGAGTGCATAAAAGAAAGGAATGAAGAACTTACTCACTGATTCAAAGTTTTCTTGCTCTGCTCGGATGGTATTGTCAAGAGTTTTCCAGTAAATTCTTCGAAGAATTTGAGATAAAACTTGTTTGGAAAATTTTGCTTTGGTTTTCTAAGAGTTAAAATGGCTAAAAGGATCACCAAAGGTTCCTAGTCCTATTTACAAGCGATCTAAAAAGGAAATTAATCATTTCAAAATTCAAATTTTTGAGTTTCCCCCCAAAAGTAGACGTTATTACTCATTGCAGGGAATATATGTTGGGTTTTATGCCCTAAATAAAACTCATTTCAATATAATCAGATTTACTTATTAATATAGATCAGAAATAACATTTAATGTTGCATGGTTCACATGATTTATTTCATGATTATATGTACATAATGTATAAATTCATCTGAAACCCTTTTCACATACTTGATCCTGTTTATTGTGCCGTCAACACATTGGAAAGTAAACATGACTATGTGAATAAAGTTTCCTAGATTTATCAGACATAGGGTTTTACTGATATGATAATCTACAACAAGAGTTTACTTGTATTTGGAGAAATACTATGTTCTTTCCAGAGCATTGGTTAAAGTAAAGCTCAGGTTGGATGCATGGAGTATGCATCGGAAGGGACCGATATTGAACTTTGACTTAGATTTATTAAACTTACCGTAATATCTATTCAAGTCAATATCGCCTAGTTGATCCTAGATCAAATGATCTTAATCCTGATATGATTAGGCTCAATCTTGAAAGGCTATTCGTGTTCTTTGATTTGTTAGTTAAGCCTACTTTTAGGTCAGGGTGATACGTACATTTTGGGAACACGGTAGTGCAATTGAGTGGGAGCGCTAGCATAAACATGGAATCTATAGCTTCTATCTGGCGAATAGTAAGCAAAGGATGATCTCCTTCGAGCTTGACCAAACGAACATAAATGGTGGAGTACTCATTTCACATTAGCTGAAATATCATTTATACGGGGTCAAGTGTTTTAAGGAATAAATACATTGTAGGGTGTAACGGTAATCTAATCCCTTTACAGTGTAGATCATTCATATAGAGGATCATTGATCAAATTAGGATTATAACAATGGATAACTAATGATGTGTCTATATGGTGGAACATATAGAGCATTCTATATACTGAGAGTGCAATTCTAAGTTCTATGCGTGGATTCAACGAAGAATTAATAAGTTAGTGAATTTTAGTGTTAAATTCTTGATCTACTTATTGGAAGCTCGGTTATATAGACCCATGGTCCCCCCACTAGTTGAGATAATATTGCTTGTAAGACTCATGTAATTGGTTTTGATTAATCAATTATAATTCACGAATTAGACTATGTCTATTTGTGAAATTTTCACTAAGTAAGGGCGAAATTGTAAAGAAAGAGTTAACAGGGGCATATTTGTTAATTATGATACTTTGTATGGTTCAATTAATAAATATGATAAATGACAATATTATTTAATAATTATTTATAGTTATTAAATAGTTAGAATTGGCATTTAAATGATTGAATTAGGAAATTGGCATTTTTGAGAAAATCAGATACAAAAGTGGTAAAATTGCAAAATTGCAAAAATAAGGCCCAGTCCACCTAGCATAGGGCCGGCCACTTATGTCATCTTTTTTAAATGATTTTTTTTTAATTATTTTAATGCCATATTATTCAAATCAAGCCCTAGAGGAATGCTATAAATAGATAGTGAAGGCTTCAGGAAAATTACACTTTCTGAATCAGAAAAACCTGAGCCTCCACTCTCTTCTCTAGCCGCCACTCTCTCTCTCTTTTCTTCCTCAATATTTCGAACCTCTCTTAGTGATTAGAGTAGTGCCCACACACATCAAGTGATACCTCAATCATAGTGAGGAAGATCGTGAAGAAAGATCATCGGCGAAAGGAGTTTCGGCATCAAAGATTCGGCAGAAAGAGATCCAGGAGTTCGGATATTGATAATGCTGCTACGTAAAGGAATCAAGGGCTAGATATCTGAACGGAAGGAGTCATATTATTCCGCTGCACCCAATGTAAGGTTTCTTAAACTTTATATGTGTTTATTTTATCGTTTTAGAAAGTTCATATTTAGGATGTTAATAAACATACTTGTGAGTAGATCTAAGATCCTGGTAAAATAATTTCCAATAACTGGCCTCAGAGCCATAGTAATTGATTTACTTACATGTAATTTGGACTTTAAAACGATTGTTTGTATGTTCTTTGGATGGTATCATGTTGTATTGAGTGTTATTTGATGATTGATTGATGATTGTGAAATTTTCGTGAAAAATAATTGTTATTTCGGTTCTGGCATTATTTTTATTGGATAGTATGGAAAAAATTAAGCAAGTTAGCCTTTTACAGAACTCAATTTGGATTTTATTTGAATTAGTTATGATTTTTTGAAGATTTGACAAAATCGTGGGAAATTTTGTCTTGATAGTTTCATGATCGCAGAACTGTCCGTACAGTTTCGAATTTTTTCAATTTTCTTCAATTTTTCATACTTTTTCATGGAATTAACTTCCAATTTTTTGTATGGTTTTGTATATATACTATTACTATTCCTAATTCAATTCTAATTATCATTTTGAATTAATTTAAATTTTTTTAATTTAATTCAAGATATTAGTATAATTTGAATTTGAATAGAATTAGTATTTATCTTTTCGCTTAAAAATCTATCTTGTTTTTAAATTTGATTATATTTTTTTTTAAATTTAAGGTCAGATATTTTAAGATATTTATAATATCTTTTAAAGATATTTATAATATCTTTTAAGATATTTTAAAAATATCTTATCTTTTAAGATTTTTTAATTAAATCTTTTTAGATATTTTGACCATATTTAAATTTAAAATAAGATATTTATAATCATGTAACTTTAAATAGATATAAGATATTTTGCTAATTTTTTAAATTTTGTTATTTTATTTATTTAAATTACATTTAAAAATTTGAAAAAGATATTTATTTATCTTTTCTAATTTTTATTTAATTTTTATTTATAAAATAACATTTAAAATTTAAAAGTAGTTAGCAAATTTTTGAAATGATATTTAGGTTGGTTGAAACCTAATTTTTCAAAAATTGTAGGTTTAATTTTAATTTTTTTTTTAAATTTCGAATTTTTTTTTAAATTTTTTAAAAATTTTCGAAATTTTTTTTAATTTTTTTTATTTATTTAATTAATTAATTTCGAAATTAAATATTTATTTAAAATTAAATAAATCCTACATCCAACTATCCAATTAACCCCTTTGTTGCGGGAGTATGTGTTTTAGCTTGTTTGTAAGTTTTTTAAAACCTATTATTACTTGATCGCAAATAGCCATGGTTACTTTTTTGCCGAGATCTAATGATCCGATGGCTCCCTTGGTCAAGATAATAATTTGTAACGGGTATATTTACAATCTTCTTTCATCCGTGTATGACCTATGACATGATAGGACCCATCCAAAGTGTGCCTGTGTGAGCCTATGTGTTTAATTTTATTATAGATGCATATAGGTTAATGTTGCTAAATAAAATATCATAGTTCTTGATAGGATTTATTTAGGCCCATTTAGTTTTTGGGCCTATTCAATTAATAACAGTTGTTCTTATTAAGGTTAAATTCCTCTCTTTTGGGCCTTGTGTGAGAGTTGGGAGCCATAGAAGTGGGTACGACATACCGAACTCCAAGACCCCCTCACACAAACCACCCCACCGAATTGTGAAGGCCCATTTTCGATTTCAATGATCGTACTAGGTTAATTAAACTAGTTTAACCTAATAAAATTGATTAGCAACATAATTAATTTCATTTATTTTGAAATTAATTTAAGAAAAATATAGTTTAAGGAATTTTATATTCTAAGCTAAACTATATGTATTTTCTTGTATTTAATTAAATATAGAATTATAACCATCTAGATTCTTTCTGGAACTTAATTTAAATTTTTCATTAAATATTCCTATTTAAGTTGATATTTAGTTATCTTCAACTAACCAACTTAAATCTGAATATCTTTTGAATTCAAAATTTCAAAATTAAGTTGAGGAATTTAGGCATTGGTTATTAAGATTCTTTAGATATTTTTAAGTTAATATCTTTTCAAATATTAACTTAAAATGGAATATTTTCAAATTAAGTGGTTACAACTTAATTTTTGATATTTAATTAAATTTAAATTTGAAAATATTTAAGTTCTAGATTTTTCTAGTACAACTTAAATTAGATATTTTTTTAAATTTTGGTGGAAAAGATACTTAGTCAAATAAGATATTTTCTAGATAGTTATTTCTGCACTACTTATTATTTCTAATATTAAATAGGAAAATATTATACATTGTGAAATTAATTATTTAAATAATTAATTTTGGTACAATTTATTTTAAGTATATTTTTTCCTAGTATTAAACTAGAGATTAATAATTAAGCCTTCTCTACACTTAATTATTTATTTCTTGAATTTAATACATTTAATTAATTTGAAAAATTAAATATCTAAGTTGATTTTCATCATGATACTTAAATATTTCTTTTTCATGACATTTAATTAAATAGAAAATTATTTTTTAGTTGAAATTTATTTTTTCAACTAAATTTAAATAATTTTCAAAATATATTTTTTTTTCTTTATTTTATTAATCAATTTTCGAAATTGCATTTCTTAAATGCTAGAATTTCGAATTTTATCTTGAAAAATAGATTAAGTTGTAAATTAATTATTTATTTTAATTAATTCTTGGATCAACTTAAATCAATGATTTTTTTCATTTATTGATTAATTTAAAATAAATTGAATTAAAGTATATTATTAGAAATTGAATTAATTAGTCAAAGGAAAATCTAGATAGGTGATATTTTTGCTTGAAGTATTTTTCTAGTGTATTTAATTAAATAGAAAATTAATATTTAAGTTGATTTTTATCATCATACTTAAATATTTGTAATTTTTTCTTATATATTTAATTAAATAGGAAAATTATATTTTTTTGTTGTAAATTAATTTTATTAATTAATTTTGGGCCAACATTAAATTAGAATAATTTTTCCAAGATTTATTTTTTATTTTAATATGCATTTTTCGAAAATTGTATTCTTATATACTTTAATTTTTCGAAATGCAATATATATTTATAGAAAATTAAATTTGAGTTGTAAATTAATTTAAATTAATTTTGTAACAACTTAAATATTTTTTTCTAAATATTTATTGGAAATTATTACTAAGATGGAAATAATTCATATTATTTTCATATCCATCTAAGTAAAATTTATAAATATTAAATTAAAATTTATATTTAGAATTTTTCATTCTGAATTGGAAATTTTAATTAAATAAATATATATTTAAAATAAATAGAATAAATAAAGAGAATAAAAGAAAATACAACTCTTTTCAAATAATGAGCTTTATTATAGAGACATTCGATCTCCATTGTGGGTTTTACACCGCGTTTGTTTTAGTGAGTAATCCTCCCTAATGGAGGAACGTTCATTAGCAATTTCGCACCGTTTAACCTCGCATGATAAGTAGTTTGTAAGTGTTTTGTATGGTATGGATCACCCTAATGGTGGCGACCATACTTGACTTGCAAATTATGAAACAATGGTGGAAGCTCATAAGATAGAATTGCCTTGACTCTCGCCTAAACGGGACAACGCTGAATTCCAATCTTGATCGAATAAAAGGTTGCTAGAATGTTTAACATTTTAGACGAGCTGACTACTCTATTCAATGAATGGTAGCTTTGACTCTCGCCTAAACGGGACACTGATATCAGTTTGTTGAAAACCTTGGAAATTATTTAGGATTGTAAGTTTTAGTATTTTCACTTGTCATTCCTACTTACTATATGTTTATAATTTCTGAATTGTGTATGAATTTATATTGAACCATGTTATTTTCTGTTATTAAGTTGTAGTTTAATTTCGAATCTTCATTGTTGGTCTAACTTGGCTTGTTTATCTAATGAGATAAATCACTAGTGGATTTTCACCATTAGACATACATAATAGTGTTAGATCTCGAAAGATAAATATTGTATATGCGACATCTAGCTGTTCATCAATTGATGACACCTTAGACTAGTATTTTTACGATATGAAACAAGAAGATTGTATAAATAAGATTACTTTGACTTTCGCTAATCGAAGCATCGTTGGATTCTTATTTTAAACGAAATTATCCTAATTCCTCTTAGCTTATTCATTTCGAATTAGCTTTAAAAACATATCATTGGACGAATGGTCTATAAATCATTTCATGTCATTTTATATGACGCATATGATTATAATCCCGAAATTCTATTCTCAATTGATATAAATCCTCAATCTTAGAAATTTCCTACTTGTATGGGCAAATCTACTTAGAGTTTGTATTAGTAGTGCTGGTCCAAGATAGAATTACTCATTATATTTGGTATAAATTTAAGTCTTTGACTTTAATTTTAGATTCCAAATAGAAATTTTCTTAAATTTCTAATTCCGATCACAATACAGTTACACTTTCTCAAGTGTTTAATATCCATCTTTTATTAATGGATTAAAACTGTATGGAATGTGAGTTAGGTATTCTGTGACCAGGATCCACTTGAAGTATTCTAAGAACTCTTTGATGTAACTAAACCTATGTCATCATAGACACTACCACATTTTCTTAATCTATGGCATTTGTATCTTGTTCATAGTGGTTTTGACAAGATCAATCTCTGCAAAGAGTTAATATGCCTATATCCACTGAAAGTAGTTCATCTCATTCGCAGATGGATGTACATTCAGGGGTGGATATGAGTTTTTCGTTGTATTCTTAAAACGATAACTCTAGATTATACCTTATGCAAAGAAATTTGAAATGTTTGAAAAATTTCATCAATTTCTAGCAATGGTTAAACACCATTAAGGTATGTGGTTAAAGATCTTGCGGGCGATAGGGGTGGAGAAATAGTTAGTAGATATGCAGTTCAAAGATCATTACATTGATTTTTGAATTATATCCAAACTTACCTCCCCAGAAATTTCGATTTGCATATTGATGATTAGTTACTAGTCGTTGCCTAAGTCCTTCTATGGTAATACAATTTCAGAATGATGTAATGGTTGTATACTTAATGTAAATCATTACTAGATTCATGGATGACCTAATCAAAATCTTAAGAAAGTCTAGAACTGTTAACCATGGTTTGTTAGCTTTTCTAAGTGATTAGGGGTGGACCATCCCATTGTCAATAGATAAGAAAGTGTTTGTTCAAACAAATACTACTTTTCTAAGAAAATGACTAAGTCTGAAAACAAGTAGCAAATAAAGGAGATATTTAATTCTTGATTCCAAAAGTGTTCTATCATCTTATATGACATATGATGATCCCACTGCCTCTGTTGTCTTGTCACAACCGAAGAGATCAATACCATTTAGTTTTCTTCGACATAATTCACAGTACCTTGTCGTAGTGGGAGAGTTTCTAGGAACTCACCTTCTTATGACTTGGGAGACACAAGTGATTAAAATCCATTGTGAGTTTAAACAAGTAATGGATTGTCAAGATAAGAAACTAAGAAGAAAGCCAATAGAACTATGGTTTAATCCATTCACATGGAATGACCTAAAGTTTTCTATTACAAGGACATAAAAGGAAATTTTCGTTAATAAGTCTATTCTATGGACTTAACAAAACTTCCTGTTCCTAGTATTATAGGTTTGAGTTTATCTAAACCTATGGCTTTGTGGTATACTCAGTAATTACTTACTCTAATGCAAGCAACTTACTTTAGTAAGATCTTTGAAGCATTTTCTTTCTAATGGCAATCTATAGAAGCTTCACAACTTCTTAGGTATAGATTTTATTTATCTAAGGAAAAGTCTTAACTATTCCGAAAAAGATAAAGCCATGAAAGAATTTCTTACATCAACGATGAGAGGTCTTAGATATGCTTTTGTATGCCTTAGACCGGACACTGTTGTTGAGTGGGAGTAATGAGTAGGTATCGATTAATCCAGGGAGAAGAACATTGGAAGACAATCAAGTAAATCTTAAGATAAAGAAGAGGAACTATATGTTAGTCTATAAGGGTGTGTTTAAAACTCTTAGACTACACCATATCGAATTTCGAAATTTGCCTATGTGCTAGTAAATCTTTCGATAAGATGGTGGTTACTTCCGGGGGTGGAATAGTGATTTTGGAGAAGTGTAAAAACCTATCCGAAGTCTCTAGGTCTACCGAAGGGACTGAATGTTAAAGTCGGGAAAGTTACTTATTCGATCTAAGGAAAGTTCTATACATCTTTGGCACCATTCCAAATTGCCTTAAACTACTAGTGTTAATTTCTGATTAACCAAAAGTAGTTGCCAAAGGTATAGAATCCAAATATCCCAAGAGAGTAAACATATAGAGAGGAATTTCACATTATCAATGATTTTGTGATTAAAGGAAGAGTAATGGTGGAGAAAAGGTTGTGGTTAATTCAACCTTTCAGATCCTATTACGAGGAGTTTACTACTACTACACTTGATTTGTATATCAAGGTGTTGAGATTATTTGAAACGCACTTTTTGTTTTATATTAGTGCAAGTGGGAGTTTGTTGGGTTTTATGCCCTAAATAAAACTCATTTCAATATAATCGATTTACTTATTAATATAGATCGAAATAACATTTAATGTTGCATGGTTCACATGATTTATTTCATGATTATATGTACATAATGTATAAATTCATGCGAAACCCTTTTCACATACTTGATCCCGTTTATTGTGCCGTCAACACATTGGAAAGTAAACATGACTATGTGAATAAAGTTTCCTAGATTTATCGACATAGGGTTTTGCGATATGATAATCTACAACAAGAGTTTACTTGTATTTGGAGAAATACTATGTTCTTTCCAGAGCATTGGTTAAAGTAAAGCTCAGGTTGGATGCATGGAGTATGCATCGGAAGGGACCGATATTGAACTTTGACTTAGATTTATTAAACTTACCGTAATATCTATTCAAGTCAATATCGCCTAGTTGATCCTAGATCAAATGATCTTAATCCTGATATGATTAGGCTCAATCTTGAAAGGCTATTCGTGTTCTTTGATTTGTTAGTTAAGCCTACTTTTAGGTCGGGGTGATACGTACATTTTGGGAACACGGTAGTGCAATTGAGTGGGAGCGCTAGCATAAACATGGAATCTATAGCTTCTATCCGGCGAATAGTAAGCAAAGGATGATCTCCTTCGAGCTTGACCAAACGAACATAAATGGTGGAGTACTCATTTCACATTAGCCGAAATATCATTTATACGGGGTCGAAGTGTTTTAAGGAATAAATACATTGTAGGGTGTAACGGTAATTTAATCCCTTTTACAGTGTAGATCATTCATATAGAGGATCATTGATCAAATTAGGATTATAACAATGGATAACTAATGATGTGTCTATATGGTGGAACATATAGAGCATTCTATATACTGAGAGTGCAATTCTAAGTTCTATGCGTGGATTCAACGAAGAATTAATAAGTTAGTGAATTTTAGTGTTAAATTCTTGATCTACTTATTGGAAGCTCGGTTATATAGACCCATGGTCCCCCCACTAGTTGAGATAATATTGCTTGTAAGACTCATGTAATTGGTTTTGATTAATCAATTATAATTCACGAATTAGACTATGTCTATTTGTGAAATTTTCACTAAGTAAGGGCGAAATTGTAAAGAAAGAGTTAACAGGGGCATATTTGTTAATTATGATACTTTGTATGGTTCAATTAATAAATATGATAAATGACAATATTATTTAATAATTATTTATAGTTATTAAATAGTTAGAATTGGCATTTAAATGATTGAATTAGGAAATTGGCATTTTTGAGAAAATCAGATACAAAAGTGGTAAAATTGCAAAATTGCAAAAATAAGGCCCAGTCCACCTAGCATAGGGCCGGCCACTTATGTCATCTTTTTTAAATGATTTTTTTTTAATTATTTTAATGCCATATAATTCAAATCAAGCCCTAGAGGAATGCTATAAATAGATAGTGAAGGCTTCAGGAAAATTACACTTTCTGAATCGAAAAAGCACGAGCCTCCACTCTCTTCTCTAGCCGCCACTCTCTCTCTCTTTTCTTCCTCAATATTTCGAACCTCTCTTAGTGATTAGAGTAGTGCCCACACACATCAAGTGATACCTCAATCATAGTGAGGAAGATCGTGAAGAAAGATCATCAGCAAAGGAGTTTCAGCATCAAAGATTCAGAGAAAGAGATCCAGGTTCAGATATTGATAATGCTCTGCTACAGAAAGGAATCAAGGGCTAGATATCTGAACGGAAGGAGTCATATTATTCCGCTGCACCCAATGTAAGGTTTCTTAAACTTTATATGTGTTTATTTTATCGTTTTAGAAAGTTCATATTTAGGATGTTAATAAACATACTTGTGAGTAGATCTAAGATCCTGGTAAAATAATTTCCAACAATATAACCGTCAAGCGTGCTCAAACATCAAATCGTGATTTGAGGCATAGCTTTCAATAGGCATTAAATAGTCAGATATCGAAGAGACCCCTAGTCAGAGTCACATCAGATCAACATCCATCATCGAAGACATGCATCACCCATCCGAGCAAGACTCTGAGCTGAGTGAAGTCCATGTGCGACCAGGAAGCACAGACTTGGGGGAAAATATTATCCTATTTTTTGCACCTTGACGTGGCAATGAGAATGGATGACATGTGTCCCACATTTTTGCTACCTGCACGGAGTGAAGTATTCCTAGCAGCCCACTACTGGTTAATCTTAATATCGGTGACATTCAAATATCCAAACAGGATAGTCGAGAAGACGTCTGACCAAGATACAAACTTATCTATATCAAGCAAGGCATATAAGTTGGCAATTCTGGAGATCAGTTTTGTCGCTTCCAAGACACGAAGACAATCCGTATAATCATGAAATCGAGTCAGAGTATAAAAGCATTACGCCTTAGTTTCTTATTCTTCATATTGTAATTATAGAGTTAATATAGTTTCTTATTTTATTCATTATAGATTAAGGAAAACCATTCTTCATGTGTTAAGCCCCTATAAATAGTGGCATAAGCTTACTATGGAGGGGAACGAAAGAATTAATTCAGAAACACATTCAAGAGAGAATAGTGATCTAAGAGAGAAAATAACTCAGAGAGCCATTGTAAGAGCTTCAGAGAGGAAGAACACTTTATTCCTTCTCTCAAGTCAATACAAATACAGGGGGAGTAGGCTATTATCATTCTCACGGGACCGAACCTCTCTAAAATCCTGTGTTCTTTTTACTTTACTGTTTTTGCTTTCTTTTATTTATCTTATTTAATCGCTTTATTTTGACTCACTGTTATTGGCTAGAAGCAAGGTCAACACTTTATATCATTGGAAAGCTCACTACGAGCTCTATTACTTGGTCCAGAGTTGGAGTCCTAAATGTGAATATTTAATAAATGTGATTAGGGATTAACCCTATTATGGTTTAAACCTGAGATTGTGACTAGGAATACCGACACTTGCTCGAGATCACATGTGGATTTAGAATTCTCCTCATACTTTAGAATTCAAGTAAGAAAGCAAACCTTGCACATAGAGTATAGCATGGTGGTGCACTTGTATGTTATATGATTGTTCATTTTTAGAATGGTGAATTAGGATTATTACCTAAAGTATATTTTTTTTGATTAAGTAAGCAATAATGTATGTTATGTGAATACTTAGTTAGAAAAGTAAGTTAGAGTTATTACCTTAAAGTTTCTATATCTATCCATACAATATATAAATTAATTGAGTATATGCGAGTAAGACATAACTAGTTAAATATATGTGGAGAGTTGTGTAGATAAGGTATAACTAAGTTAGATTCGACAATTAAAACCGAGATAAATCCTAATAAGGCCTAATGTCATAAATAGACGTGTGAGCGTAATACGTAGTGTCTATAAAATATAGATTAAGGATGCGGTGGCATCATCAAAAACCCAGTGACACGTTATATTAGTGTGATGGCACGATTATTTATGCAATAGCATGTTATATTAGTGCAGTGGTACATTTATTTATGCAGTGACATGTTATATAGTGTGGTGGCACGGGCTTCAACCCCTGTTTGCCCAAAAACCATCATTGCCTCTCCGTTCGAAGGTCGTCGTCGCCCTTCTGCCAGGTATATTCTCTCTGTCTCTCTCTCTGTTCTTTTTTTTTTTTTTCAAGTGAGACTGGGCTTGGGGTAGTGGTGGTGGTGGCTAGTAGAATGAGTTTGGGGTTGGATTGTTGGGGTGGTAGAGTCTCAGTTGGGGTTGTTAGGCATGGCTGGGTTGGGTTTGGGGTGGTATAGAGTGGTCTTGTAGGTGGAGGTCGAGGAGTTTCAAATCTGTGTTTTTTTTAATTATTATTATTATTATTATTATTATTATTATTATTTTATAGTTTGCATCGGTTCTTAACAGCTGCAAATGACAAAAAATTATCTCTCGTGTTTTGCATCAATTATCAACTGACAATAATGTTAATTTGTGTTTGCATCGATTAACTAACGTAAATTTTTAGGGGAATTACCCCATATACTATGTTTTTAACATTTTTTTTCAAATTTACGGTTTGGATTTCTAAAGTGGTTGCAGCGCTAGTTGCAATAGGGGTTTCTGTACGATTTTTTGTTGCAATTTAGGTTGCAGCGCTAGTTGCAATAGGAGTTTCTATGTAGAATTTCGTAAAAATGCAAAAAAAAAAAAAAAAAAAACTATTTTGAAGTGTAAAAATGAAAAAACCAATTTTTTTATGTCACTTCAAAACTGAAGGGAAAAACCCTTTTTGTTGTGTTGCCATCAATGCTTGAAATAATTTCCATATATATTGTGCTATTTTTTGTCTTCCTTTCTTTCTTTCAATTAAAGCACGAAGCCAATTATTAATAGAGGAATAGTTCATTCAAAGAAAATTGTGGGTAAAAATGACACCCTAAGAAAAAGTTATCGATCTTCTTAATTTTCTTATGAAGCCCTGCCTATTACTTCAACAACAATTCTTATTTGACAAAAAAATATGCAATTGAATATATTAGCTAGTAAATATATTAAGTGATCATCACAATGAAACAAACATTCAAAGAAGACAATTACAAATAACATGAAACTATAGAAAGAGGATTATAGTCCTGCACAAAGCAACACCACATACATGTAATGAAAAAGATTTATACCTTTTGCCTTTATAATCTTCAATTTTTACCTTAAAAAAAAAAAAAAAAAGAAAAACAAAACAAAGCTAACTAACTAAAGCAATTAAGCTTTTAATAGTCCATAATTTCATTCCAGAAAATTAAATAATCAATTATTTTATTCAGTACACAGGACCTCTTTTAGCAACGGCGTAGCTTCTGCTTCTCGGGTACATCAATTTGGGCTTAGCACCATCTCCCTCTTCCCCAAACTGATCAACAGCTTTTTCTTCGTCGATTTTACCCATGCCGACGCTGCTACACTTGGGCAAACCCCTAGCTCCCCCAGTAGTACTAGAAGAAAGTGTAGTTTTTGCTGCCTCTTCTCTCAACTGTTGTCGTAGAATCGTATCCACGTCAATTCTGCCGCCATAACTCCTGGCGGAAGCTGCTCTAACGAGCTCGGCGTAGTCGTCGTCTTTGGTGTCTGTTGACCTCGACGATCTGACGCTGAAACTCTTAGGCAGGCCGTCGAACTGGCCTGCTGGGCCACCCATGGTGCTGGCATAGCTCAATTTCTCAGCTGAATTCATGCTCCGTACGTATAAGTCTCTTGCTTTCCCCAAAGCTCTAAAGGGTGTTGTGATAATTTTCATGAATTTGCTTTTGTTATGTGTTTTCGTCTTCATCTTTAAATTTTATTCCCTTCCAAGTGTTCGATTGAAATACTGAAACGGAGTTAGAGAATGAAAGAGATATACTAGTGGTGAAAAAGAGTAGAACGATATATATTCCGATTACCCCCAATGAATAAAATTAGAACTGGGTATTAATTAATTATTCATTTGTGGACATAAATAAATTAATTAATGAAGAGAATTAATTAATTTCTAATTGGGTTTTGTGATAAAATCGAGAGGAGTTGTGGAGGTTTTTTGGTTGGTGGCGAATTAATATGGTTTTGTAGAGTGTTCGTTCAAGAAATTAATAAGCATTTGACTGTACTCTGGTACGTGTAGAAGGTAAGAACGATCGAGAGAGACGTAGCTTTCGGACTTTTTCGAAGCACACCGGTTTGGAAAAATACCAGAGATAAGAAGGAATAGGTTGCTGGACTAGTTTGCACAAAATATAGTAAATAGTATTAATTTAATAAAGTTGGCCAAAATTGAAGGCGGATAATGTTGACTTTCAAGAGTAGTTTTTCAAGATTTGACTTTCTATACTCCTCTCCTACTCATCATTTATATTTTTATATCAGATATGATATTAAGTTGTTGTTGCCACATCACCACATTTAACCACTAACCAGTCATCTCTTGGGTTTGTTGGTTTGGTTTGCCACAATTCAAATATCAAACCAAACCTTTACCTAAGCTAGCTACACCTTTCTATATACAGTACTTTCCAATCTGAAACCTGTTCTTGTTGGAATGAAAGAAAACAATCATCATCTTTAATACATAAACTCATCAACAATATTGTCATCATTGCCTTTGTGAAAAGGTTGAGTTACCTAACTCAGTGTCACTTGTTTGTTTTACAAAATTGGCAGAAGGGACTCCACATGGTCCATAATATAACAATTTAGTGGAGCCCGTCTTGGCATTTATATCTATCCACGTATGTGATCATAGGATGAAATTTATGGCTAAAGATTGCCCTATACCTTTCTTCTTACATTCTTTTAAGTGCCTCTAATCATATAAAAAAGACTCATGCATATTTGTGTTATTATTAATTTGAGAATTTGAGCGTGTGTGTTCAGCAGAATTATAATATTTTTCATGATCGTCAATTGGATTATAAATTTTATAGCTCTAGATCACATTCATTGAGTAACTTGAATTGAAAGTAACATTCAAAATCCACTAGTATTAAACTCTTTATAATTACCTCATCACTTCTATCATTGCCTATGTATATTTTTTATGAAAATAAAATAAATAAATTATCAATATTTTGACAAATGGCGGTCCCTTGAGTGTCGGTGTTTATAATAATAATGCTTATGAGAGGAAAAAAATGCTCCAATCATCGCAGAACTATGAAAACGTGTTTGGACTATTGAAGAGAAACCTACTGCATGAGTAACTTTTTAAAGAAGAAGAAGTGGAAGAAGAAGAAAAAAGAACAAGGTTGCGGAGATGTATATATATTGAGAAATTATATTGAATGTGTCGGCTTCTTTCCCTAATGAACAATGATTTTGGGTGTAAGTTGTATTTGAAAACATGTAATATACTAAATTAACAAAAAAATGTTCCTTTTTCAAATACTTAATTCATATAAAGATTATTTAAGGTGAAGTAAGTTTTTCATGGAGAGTATAATAATGTCTACATCTACAAGACCGCCTTCGAAGAAATGATAATAATATGAATATAAAAATTGATCGAGTGTGTTCATCAAGACTTTATTAATTAGTTTATTATATTTATACTTGTAATAGGAAATAGATTTTGATAATTTCTTAAAATTATAGATTAAAAAATTAATTTATTAATTAAGAATGAAATTTCAAACTTAATACTTTTTAATTTCTTCTTATAATATAAATTTATATAATATATTTATATAAAGTGTCTCTTTTATATGTCATTATTAACACAAATATTAATCATAATATAATAAAAATAAAAATACATCTTTTATAATAATTAAAAATTATTAATAATATAAATTCTTTTTAAATAAGCAGACAATAATAATGATATAAAATTTTATTTATTATCATTCTTTTATTTTTTTTATTCATAGCAAAACTTAATTTTTTAATAGTAAAATATACATCTCTTTTTTTTTTTAGAAAAATAATTAAAAAGTTATATATATTTAATGTAATATCCTAATCTTCTAAGGATGTCACGTATGTAGTTTTATAAATTAGTTTATAATAATAAAGTAACAGTTTAAGTAAAAATGTAATTTAATAAAAATTTTACTAAAACTGAAATATAAAAGTCATGGCATAATCACTTTTACAATTGGGGATCCCTTTTTAAAATATTTCCATACATGCCATTGTAATACTGATAAAAAATATGCGTTAAAGTTCAGGAACATCTGAAAGTACAAATCTTGATAACTTGGCACCACTTGTCGGATAAGTTGATATGTACATTTATTGGAGAAGATCCCTGACTCATGGTTATTCATACGTTTCTACCTATTACCCACATAGCACATGTGAGTCATAGAGACTCAGTAAGAAAAGCAGTAATACAACATAACATCTCATTACACATGTATCAGCAATTAAACTAAATAAGAAGAGTCAAATGATCACACATTACTCATGTAATTAAATCCAAATCAATACAGATGCTTAGTTGCAAATAAACATTAATATAAAAACATTCAGTAATATACAATTACTTGTTAAATAATACAATCTATACCCATTACTTCATAAACTAACCGTTTTTCATTATTATCTAACAAAACAACCTTGATGCCTAAATAGGTATCCTAATATCTCTGATGTTGTCTAAAAAGATAATTCTGACATTTATCATCGATATTCAAACAAGCATCGTTGTCTAATAAGACAACCCTGATACTTATTTTTGGTTTTCTAATGTTATCATCGTTGTCTAATAAGACAACCTTAATACCTATCACCGCTGTCTGAATGATACTGTCTTTGTCAAACGAGACAGCCTAGATACCTAGCCACCAATATCCTTGATATGAAAAACCTAACAATGGTTTCAGTTTATAGTCATGACTTTTGATACCAAACCTTTCCGTATCTAAATATCATTGCCTCATAAGATAACTTTACCATCATTGCTTAATAAGACAACATTTTTATCATTGCCTAATAAGATAACTTTTTCATCATTGCCTAATAAGACAACGTTTTATTATTGTCTAATAAGACAACCTTTTCATCACATAACAGTAATAACCGTATCTTAATATGATATGCAATGTAGTACAAATATACTTTTCTTACCTTTAATCCAGATTCATGCTGTTGGAAAGCTTATTTAACTAGGACCTTATGTTACTACTAAAGTATGTTGAAATTAACAACCAAACATGAATTCTAAAATGATTGAATTAAACATATAAGGAGTTTAGGAAATCCTTACATTGATCGTAGTGGAAATTAATATCTCATTTCATTTTGTTCTCTCACCCTTGTTCGTTTTAATCACAGAGTGTAATCAAGAATAGAACCTCGAATCTTCTTTAGGCTGTGAAAGACTACATAGTCTTCCACACTGATTTAAGTATTGTCTTGATATGTGTGGGCATATATTCAACACTAATGGCACTTAAAAAAGATGAAGCAAACTATAAGAAAATATAATACTATAGAATAATATAAGCTCTTAATCTTTCTTTTTTGATAAAGAAAGTTAGAGATCTCTCTAGATTATATTATTTATATATGAACATATATATATATATATATGTATAGGTGTGTATGACAATAATATTGTCTGTGCTATCTTATGTAAAATGTATAGTGTGTATATATATAGCTATTGCATATTAGGTTAAGAGTTATTTTTTATTTATAGCATTTTCTTAAGGGTTATGTTTAGACATTTAAAATGGAATTAAAAAAACAAAATAAACATGCCTTTAGAAACAACAATTGCAGAACTCTATAGAGGCCCAATGAATTTCAAAAATGCTATTTTATGCCATGACTTATCTTTTCTCAATACTATAATTATTTGTAGTCCTAAGCCTTTAAATGTTAATTTTTTCTATTTAATAATTATGAAAAATTATCAAATAAAATTACTATTTAACTTATTTATTAATTAGACTTTTCAAAGTCTCTTAATTAACAAATAAACCTTAAATTTCCTTT
Source organism: Cannabis sativa (assembly GCF_029168945.1). NCBI lineage: Eukaryota > Viridiplantae > Streptophyta > Magnoliopsida > Rosales > Cannabaceae > Cannabis > Cannabis sativa. Next base: position 23,577,117 of record NC_083610.1, read on the forward strand.
TCTTTTCAAATTTACCTTTGCTTAGTTAACTCATAATTAATACATAGTCTTACTTAGAATTTTAATTTATTAAATATTAAAACCAATTAATTGAGTTTACAAGATAATATTATCTCAGATAGTGTGGGGATCATGGGCCTATATAATCAAGCTCTTAATAAGTAGTACTTATAGAATTTACCAAATAAATTCTCTATCTTATTAATTTCTCCTGACTCCACTATAGATTCAAAATTACACTCTTGATTAGATAGAATGCTCTATTAACTAAGAATAGATACACTATGAATTACACATTATTTTAATCTAAACAATCAATGATCCTTTATATATGGTTTACATCGAGTAGGGACTAAATTACCATTTTACCCTCCAATGCATTTTATCCTTAAAATACTTGGCTACTTGTAAATGATATTTTATGAAACTAATATAATTATCAAAATGAGTACTTCACCATTTAAACTCATTTAGCCAAGCTCTAAGGAAACTATCATTTCACTTCTAAGTATATATTTATAGAAGCTATAGATTCTATATTTATGATTAGCGCTCCCACTCACTTGCACTACCGTGTTCTCAAGATATAAGTATTCGGCTAATCCTACTAGTCAGCTATAATGAACAAGTTAAAGAACACATGCAATACATTTAAGCCAGAACCTAACCATCTCAAAATTTAGATCATTAATCTAAGATTAACTTTTTGATATTAACTTAGAAAAGATATTACGATAAGTTTATGATATCTTTTCTACTGTGAATATCGGTCCAGTTCGATATATAGCCAATATATCTGATACAAGTTTACTTTACTAATGCCTTAGAAAAGACATTCCCCTTATTCAAGTTTAAGTAAACCTTATCGATGATTATCACGTTAGTGCAAATCCAGTGTATTGATAAATTGTGGAACTTAATATTTGAAGCATATAATCACAATTACTTTCTACTGTGATGACATCAATGTATTTTTGAATAGCTATATGTTTTGGTGTTTACCAAAATTTTTAGAAATTAAAATATTTTAGAGCTAAAGAAACATTAAAATGGCAAAAAATAAGAGAGGAAGATTTTTTATGTGGTTCGAGTGTTAACACATCCTAGTTCACGAGTCAATCTATTAGCCTCATTAGGCAATATTGATGAATTACAGTGTTATGTAAGAAACCCTAGCTCTTTTTTCTCAATTTATTTTCTAAGAAGAAGAAGAAGATCAAGGATGATTTTAAAAGAGTTTTTGCTATGTGTTTGTTGGCTTGTGCCCTTCACATGAAAATTTTAGGGGTATTTATAGGCTAAGTGATGGGTGTGGGTTGCCCCATGACCCCCTTAGAGTTTCTTCTTCAATCCCACTATTGGGGTAAATATGTATAATGTAAAGCTGATTGGCTGGTCCTGTGGATAACATTACGACCGTGCATGCTGTAGGTGGATAATGGGGACCATTTTGTACCACTTAAGCACATGCCACTCAAAGGTTTAACCTTTAAAATTAGAGGACACATGTCATTCCAAGTTGGTTCCTTTTTGGTGTATTAGCTGCTTGGTAAGTGGATGGTGGCGATGTGCGCACTACCATGCTCTATCGTGAGGGATATGATCAAATTCTATTAGGAAAAGTATAACTATTGCTTGATGACTTAGCATATGGTAAAAGTTAGTGTCTACGATCACCTATGAGGTTTGACATCCGCATCTGGTCCTTCTAGAACATATTTAAGAGCCTCTCAAAATGTGCCTCCTTGTTAAGCCCATCTAGATCCAGGTGGGACACTTTTATCCCACTCTTTGAGAAGCAGAGTCTGTCGTAAGTAAGCTTCTGTGTGTCTTTTTCCCTAAGTGGCTCTAGGTTCAAGGAGACCCTTCAGCGTCTGTGTGTCTTTAAAAGGCTTTAACTCAATTGACCCTTTTCCATTAAAATTCCATGTGTCATTTCTTGCGTAAAACACATATAACATTTACCCCCAAGCTTTCGAGACGCAATGCAGCCCGAGAGCTTGCAGCCCTTCTCAACTTTTAGGAAACCCATGGCACGTGGGACCATTTGAGATTGTCTCATACTTCGAGAGTTGTCATCAATTAATAAGGCATTGGCTGTAGGCATTAATAGCATGGAACATAGGCACTCCGTTAAATGTGATTGTTGGCGTTGCGCGCGTGTGGGAACATGTCTCTTAGGGGGAGTTATAGTGACGACTGAGTGATGGAAATGACTCTTCTTTTAATGAACACACTACTCAAAGCATGTAATGATGAATGTTAAGTGTTAGGGCTAAACATTAAATGCTAACTTTTTAACTCCCCAACCGTTGGATTGGAGGATACTCAATCAAAATAATTGGGGTTGTTCAGTTCAAAGGGTAAGGACTTCAACCGGTACATAAGTAAATTTCAAAAGTTCATTTGTCTTAAACCATAGTGAGTTTTTCCTATCCTCTTAGAACTCAAAGCTCAGAAGTTTCAACTCACCGTACCCCTTGTTTGGTGAAAACTTACGCCGCTGAAGTTGTCGCAACTAGACGTTAAGGTAAGCATTGCACTCTCGAGCCCACAGTACGACATCCGCCTTCCACCTAACCTATTATTTGGTAAGGAACTTGAAGCTTTGTTGACTTTTACACAAGTTCATTTTTGATGTAGAAATGCTAAGTTCAAGCTGGGTTCGATACTTACTACATGTCGAACTTATAGAACACTTATTCATAGAAATGCATTATTAAATTTGGATAGCATGTGCATCTTTGTGCTTTGATCTTGCCAGTCTTATTCAGATGGGTTGATTACAGTCATGCCACATTTCTAAACAAGCTTGCACGACTCTAAGAGTGCATCCAGGAAACCACTATACTGACCCATTCCCTTTATTTTTAGATAAGGATGTCTCAAAGGTGGATCCTTCCATGAAGGATACCTAGAGTCTCCTGCATGCACCCGTTTACGGGTTCATTGTTGCATGTTTATTGACCTTCCTGTGTTGATTGTGCTTGCAGGTGTTTCTCTAACAGTAAAAATGCTATGCCCTAGGAAAGAGTCCGATTCAACAAGCTTTGGGCGTGGAGGAGATTCCATAGGAAAGAGGAGGAGGTAGGATATCCACCCTCAATGAGCCAACACTCCACCCTCAATTGATCAGTCGCCCTTTGTAACATCCTCCACATCAATCGTTTCAACTGCGGTGCTAGCGACCTACCTCTTTTTCTGAGATCCCTTCAATAGGCTTCAAATTTCCCACAAAAATTAGTCTAGTGGAATTCATTGCTATGCAAAGGGTAAATGATGTCGAACGTGCTTTGAATAAGTAGCACGAGGAAGAACAGATGATTTTGCGCATGAGAGTAAATAGACTTTCTTCTTTGAAGAGCGCTGAAACCTTTGAAGGTCTTTTTGTCACTGTTCCCCCTAGCCCAATGGTGGACATTAAGGCCTTAGAAAAGTGAATGGAACCTAAGGTAGGGAGGGAGGTTGTGTTGGGTTTTGTGTCCTAAATAAAACCCATTTCAATATAATCAGATTTATTAAGTAATAAAGATCAGAAATCACATTTTATGTTGCATGGTTCACATGATTTATTTCATGATTATATTTAATGTATAAATTCTATTAAGTCCAAAATATATGTATTTGTTTGTGATTACAGTGTTGTCAACACATTAGAATATAATCATGATTATATGTCCAAAAGTTAAATTCCCTGATTTGTCAGTTCACTGGATTTAGACTTGCATGATAATCAGCGATAAGTATACTTACACCTTGGATAAGTGTTATGTCCTTTCCAGGGCATTGACAAAGTTTACCAGTATCGGATGTATGGAGTATACATTGGAAGGGACCGATATTGAACTTTGATTAGATATGATAAATTTACTGTAACATCTATTCAATTCAATATCACCTAGTTGATCCTAGATCAAATGATGTTAATCCTGACATGGTTAGGTTCGATCTCAAGAGTGTTATTCATGTTCTTTGATTTGTTAGTTAAGCCTACTTTTTGGTCAGGGTAATACGTACATTTTGGGAGCATGATAGTGCAATTGAGTGGGAGCACTAATCATAGATATGGAATCTATAGCTTCTATAGGTATTTAGAAGTGAAACGAAGATTTCCTTCGAGCTTGCTAAATAGAGATTAATGATAGAGCGCTCATTTTAGTGACTATATTAGTTCACTATAATATCATTTATAGGTGGCCAAGTGTTTTAAGGATAAAATACATTGAAAGGGTGTAACAGTAATTTTATCCCTATGCAATGTAGATCATCTATAGAGGATAATTGATTATTGAGATTATAACAATGGATAATTAATAACGTATCTATATCGTGGAACATATAGAGCGTTCTATGTAACTGAGAGTGCAATTCCAAGTTCTATGGTGGATGCAATGATGAATTAATAAGTTAGTGAATTTACTTGGTAAATTCTAGGTCTGCTTATTGGAAGCTTGGTTATATAGGCCCATGGTCCCCATACTAGTTGAGGCAAACTGCTTGTAAGACTTAGATAATTGATTTTAATTAATCAATTATAATTCCAAAATTAGACTATGTCTACTTTATGAATTTTTCACTAAGCAAGGGCTTAAATGTGAAGAAAAGAGATTCTAGGTCTTATTTATTAATTAAGAGACTTTATTAAGTCTAATTAATAAATATATTAAATGACAATATTATTTAATAATTAATTTTAGTTATTAAATAATTAGAATTGGCATTTAAGTGGTTAGAATTGGAAAATGGCATTTTTGAGAAAATAAGGAAAGATTGTGATAAAATGGAAAATTCCAAGTGGGTCCCAATACATCCTATGGCCGGCCACTAGGGAAAGTATTTTCCATTTAATTTCTTCATCATTTTAATGCCTAATAAATCCTAACCTAAACCTAAGTGGTTTCTTATAAATAGGTAGTGATGGCTTAAGGGAAAAGATGATGATACATCTCATTCCTTCAGTAAACTTTTGAGCCTCCTTTCCTATAGCATAGCCGAAACCCTATCCCTCTCTTTCTCTCTTCATATTTTCATACCTTGAGTGATAGAGTGAGTGCCCACATACATCAAGTTGGTCCTCAATCATAGTATGTAAGGCAGTGAAGAATCCAATTAACAAGAAGGAGAATCGGGCTCAGATCTTGGTGATACTCTGCTACAGAAAGGATGCAAGGGTTAGAGATCTGAGCGGAAGGAGTCATTTAATTCCGCTGCACTCAATGTAAGGTTTTCTGAAACTTTATATGTGTTTATTTTTATTGTTTTAGAAATTCATATTAGGACGTTAAATAACATACATGGTAGTAAATCTAAATCCTGGTAAAATAATTCTAACAGGTTGCACCCTTTGCTGCTGAACTCGTTGATCAAGGGGCTAGTAATGCTTCCAAGTTTCCCCTAGAGACATGGGCAACTTGTAGCAGTACCGACGCTTCACCCTTGCCCATGCTGCCAACCAGCAAGTAGTGGGGGTAAACTTTGATCTTTACATTCCCATTCTTGTTGTCGTGTATTGTTTTTGTTTTCTCACATTTCATTCTTGTGCCAAGCATTTGGTTTTGCGTCAGAACTTAGATGTGATGCATATTGAGAAAAATGTCTCTGATAGCCTGACTAATACAGTGTTTAGTATTCCTGGTCGGAGTAAGGATGGAATTAAATCCCGTCTAGATTTAAAAAAGTTAGGGATTAGAGCAAATTTACACCCAAAGGTTGTTGGTGAATGAACTTTTTTACCACCGGCGTGTTATGCCCTAATTAAGGAAGAAAAACGCTCTTTGTGTAGTTCTTTGTCTCAGGTGAAAGTACCTGAAGGGTATTCCTCAAATATCTCGAGTTTGGTATATACCGACATATTAATTTAAAGCGGGTTGAAGTCTCATGATCATCATATATTGATTCAACATATTATGCCCGTGAGTATTCGTTCTGCTTTACCTAAGAAAGTTCGATATGCTATAACTAGGTTATGTTTATTCTTCAAATCTCTTTGTTGCAAAGTGGTAGATGTGTCAAAGTTGGAAAATCTCCATTTAGAAATCATTGAAGTCTTGTGTTACTTGGAACAATTTTTGCCCCGTCCTACTTGGAACAATTTTTGCCCCGTCCTTTTTTGATATAATTATTCACTTGACTGTTCATCTGGTGAGAGAGGTAAGATTGTGTGGACCTGTATATTTAAGATGAATTTATCCATTTGAACAGCACATAAAAATCCTAAAAGGTTATGTAAGAAATAGAAGTAGGCCCGAGGGTTCAATTATTGAATCTTACATTATTGAAAGGGCAGTAGAATTTTGTTCAGACTACTTGTCAAATGTTGTAAGCATTGGGTTGTGCTGTCCTCGAGTTGATAATGAAATAAGTAAAGGGGGTAGGGGTGTTTCTGTTTGCGACGTAAGTCGAGATGATCGAGATGAAACACATCGACTCGTTTTGGAAAATATTGACGAGGTTCAACCGTACATTGAGTAAGTATAGCTTAGATTTTAATATTTGATTGAAATAAAAAATTTCAAAATGAAATTGTAATGATTTAAAAATATATCTTGAAGGAAACATTTTGATTGGATCAAGACCACTTATGCTAGTAAGTTGAGAAACTAGAAATGGGTGCAAGATGAACATTATCGAAATTTTTATACATGGTTAAAGGAAAAGGTAATATAATTATGCTATTTTGCAGAGTGGCTATATTTTCTTTAAAAATTTACTTTATTGTTAATAAACTTCATTTATGTTACGTGATTTCTGAAACGAGGGAGTCCTTAAATAATGTATCTCACTCACTACTTTTGATATCACGTTTTCATTTATTCAGTGTACTAAAGTATCAATGATACTACATATATAGTACTCAATTCAACACCAATGATCTTGATGATGCTAGAAAAACAAAAAATAGCTGTGTAATGATTGTTGCTAGGACATACCAAATAGCTTGTTCAAAAGATGAAAATCCTATTGAATGTGATATGACCTTTTACGGTGTAATCAAAGAAATTTGAGAGTTAGATTACATTAGTTTAAGAATCCTAATTTTTCTTTGTGATTGGGTGAGGAGTGATAATGGAGTCAAAGACGATGAGTTTGGATTCAAGTTAGTTGACTTGAATTGAATAGGACACAAGTCAGATCGATTTATAATGGCATCTCAAGCCATTCAAGTGTGTTATATGAGTGATCCACTAGATGCTCGTTGGTCAGTTGTCCTAACAACACAACCAAAAGATTATAATTGCAAAGAGTCTAGTGAAGATCTAACACTTGATAATCAAACATTTAAAATCAATCCACCACCTATGGTTGACACCATCGTGGATGAAATCATATCATCCCGTGAAGACAGCGAAGGATTATGGATTGATTGAATTATCAATCCACAAATATTAGTTTGTTTGTCTATTAATTTGTATTTTTTTAAATCAGTCAAAAAATTTTGTGGTACTACAATATTTGATTTGTTTTGTTTTTATTTGTAGGTTCGTTGATTATGGATGACGATGATTATGATGACGTTTTTTCCCTTTGGGGTCAATCCATTGGCGGAGAACCACAACCTGAACATGATCTAGTTGAAGTTGAAGTAGAACCATAACCAAAACCTCAACCAAAGAAAAAAAGGAAGGGGAGCATATAAAGGCAAGAAACATATAAAGGATTGGACCAACAAAAAAAAAAGGAAGTCGAGTTCAACCAATTGAGCTAATTATATGGTAAGAATGGGACTCAAATTGTTAGCGATATTGGCCTCTATGCAAGAAGAAATTTTCCATTGGCGTACAAAAATTGGCATTTAATGCCAGGAGAAAATAAAGATGACTTATAGACTTACATTATGGTAATATTATGAAACTGATTCTATATAGGATATGAAATTTAATATTTGATGTAATTCTAATTATCATTCATAATTATTACGGTCTATGTTTAAGTTGAAACCAGAGGATAAGCACTTAGTCCTAAAAACTGCTGGAGATAAATGGAAAGATCATAAGACAAAGCTTACAAATAACCACATTTATAAATACAAAGACAAAGCTCCTGAAATGATCGACAATCCTCTAGATAATTTTTCCGGTTGCTACAAACCTGAAGACTGGAAAGCATTTGTTGCTTCAAGATTAACTCCTGAATGGAAAAAAAATTGAGAGCAAAAATGCAAGGAGTTAGGGCCAAAAATCAATATAACCACCACGGGGGCGAGGTGGTGTTAAGAAAGTGGAAGAAGATATGGAAAGAGAGTTGGGCCACCAACTTACTACATACGACAGATGTGACTTGTGGAACAAATTACACACTAACAAGAAGGGCGAGCTTAATGGCCCTGCTCAGGAAGTTGCTAAAAGGATTGTAAGTTACATTTACCATTTATATTGTTCAAATTCTAACTAAATAATTTTATGTTGTTCAAATTCTTACTAACTATTATTTACAATGTAGGATGAGTTACGGAAAGGGGTAGGCAGACTGTCGAATTATTAAAACAACTCCTCCAAGTAGTACAAGGCCAACAAAGCGGTGTTGCTGACACCTCACATACATCTGGTTCAGGTGTTGGAAGAGCATCCAACGAACCAGCTTCTGCTACCAGGGCCTCTACACTAGGTGTTGAGTTACCTCGTGTTGATACTACCTCTGTTCCAGCACCTTCTACCAAGGACTATTCTCCTCCACGACCACCAACAATCGTTAGAGCATCTGCTCCACCAGCACCATCTTCAGATACTTCAGATAAGGTATTTTTCACTTGCATTTTTAAAATAATTATAATTCTATTCAGTGAACTTGCTTAATTTTATATTGTAATACAAGTTTGTGTATTTTATGGTTTACAAATGAACACAAAAAAGTGCAGTTTGCATGTGATTGATCCCAACATTGAAGGGGACGGCTTAGTTGCATTTGGGTATGTCAAATTTGAAAAAACGAATGACAAAGGTGAAATCACAGTACATGGAGAAAAGAAGAAGTACTGTGACTTTAAACATGTCTTCGTAGAAAAGGTTATTAACGAAAATGCCAGTATGCCATGTCCTCTAAAGCAGGAAGGCTTCTACCAAGCGTGTTTAGCTGTGCAACATTTCGTCTTTTGGCCAAAGAAACTAATAAAAATACCTCCAGCTCGTTTAGTCCAGGTAATTTATGTAACTTTAATTAAACTTAATGTTGAAAATTTTAGATTTTTTTAATTAAAGTTATTTTTGTTGTAGGGGAAAGGAAAGATGAAAGCTACCCAAGATTCTCTAGCTCCACCTACTTAGTCGTTGATACACCCAAAGAGGCCAGTGACATTTCATGAATCACGTTACACTTCGCCTGAAAAGACATTATTGATGACGAGGTTTTCGGGATTGTGCAGAAATGGCATAAGAAGAAAATAGTACAATATGAGCTTAAACCTGACTTGTTTGGACTTGACCATGAGTGTCGGATAGATAAAGATGTCTTGGATGTGTGCGAGTTGGGATGGGTCAGAACTAATGTTATGACTATTTGGTGCAGGTATAGTGGTTAACATTTAAGTTAATAATTATATTTGTAGATTTATATTTATAAAATATTGTGATTTAGTTATTTGCAGGAGCATTCACTTAATATTAGTGGGTTGAACAATACATATGTCTTTTTAAATCCTGCTTGAGTATCCTCAATAGCTTGTAAAGATCCTAAGCAACGTACACATAATCTCACTGAGATATTGATAGAAATACAACCCGATTAATGGTTGATTTGTCCCTGAAATCCACTGTAGGTAAATTTTTGTTTTAATATATGTAAATATATAATTATTATGGAGTTGACTATACTTTTTAATTATGTGTAGTGAATATTGGACGGTGATAATCATTCAGCCTGCTACTCAGTCAGTGACATTCGTTGACCCAAAGAATATGCCAATTCAGAATGAAATTAGAATATGCCAATTCATTTTTTTCATTAATTTAACTTCTATTACTAATTTGGTCACTAATAACTTCTCTTTGGTGTAGTGCTTTGGAAACCTATAAGATTCAAAAAAAAAATATACAAAACAGGGTTGAGGTAAAGATTAGGCAATACAAGTGTCAAGGACAACTGGACGATGTACAATGTGGATATTACTGCATGAAGATTATTAAAAACTTCATGACTCAGCACAATCCTGCAACTTTTTTTGAAGAATGAGGTAATTAAACATATATAATGTTTAATTGATAATTATTTTTTATTTTAAATACATTTAATATTATCTATCTCTGGTTGTACAGCTCAAAGATGACAAGCCTTATAACAATCAGGAGATAAACAAAATACGGGATGAATGGGGCAGTTTTGTTAAGTCTTATTTATTGAAAGAATGAGTACACGGTTATTTATATTTTGTTATGATACATGTAGGATATAAAACTTGTAGCTATATGATCGTTACTTTTGGTGATACTTAGTTTTATTGATATACTTCATAGTTATATAATTTTCTTAGTTAAATAAAAAATCTTATCATTATTATATTATAAATATTATTATTAGTCATATAAATATTGTTATGCAAGCCAATTTTGATATCTAAAAATGCAGGTGGGAAAAATTGCAAAGAAATTTGCAATTTTCCCCTACCTACAACAATAAAACATTTTATAGCCGACACAAAAAGTTAAAAAAAATTACGTGAAACTATGTATCAAGTTATAACTGACGCAATAATCTAATTAGCTTTGATTACAATTTGAAGCTAAGTTTCTTGCTTCATTTAAGAGCTAACGCTAATAGAGCAAACTTTTTGCTTCAGTTCTCAACCGAAGGAAAAAACAGTTTGCATCGCTTTAGAAATGAAGCAAATAACTTGACTATTTGCGTCTGCTGTTATTACATCAGTTTAGACAACCGACACAAAATGTTTTTGTGTCATTTTACAACTGAAGCAAAAAGTAATTTTTGTAGTAGTGAACAACACAACCAGCCTATTACGGTGTTTCTTAACATCAAATATGGAAGGAATAGGTTTCTTGTTAATGAAGTATTCAACAAACGATACCTTAAAGCAACCGCAATCACTGAAAAAACAACATAAAAACAACAACAAAATAATTACATAAAGGAAAACACCTAATAAATAACAAAATTACACTAAAAAACTTTAAATAATTTACTTTAGTGATTGTTCATCAACCTTAACCACATTAAAAGGCTGCAAAGAAACAAGTTTGTTATCCTTCTTAAACTCATCAAATAAGGAAAAAAAATACGGTAACAACACCGAAAATGGCTGACAAGCTTTCATAACAATCGACAAAGAGTTGTACATGTACAAACGCTTTTTCCTCAATATTTAAATGAGCAAGAATCCAGTGTGATTCAGATTCTATATGGATAATAAATAACACATGATTGCACAAATGCCAAAGAACGCCACACAAAAGCTTTTTACCTCTTATATAAACAGCAATGACATGTTGAACAATCATCAAAGAATGATCCTTTTTTTTTTGCCAAAATTTTTTCATACAATGCATTAATGATTTTGTTAAATAAGCAATCAGTGGTTGTGAACTTAACTTTTGATTTCTTTTTTGCGAAGATAGTGAAAAATAATATCTAAATGCTAAAGAATAGACAAAGAAAATTAAAAAAAAAATAACAAATTATAATAATAAAAACAACTCAAAAAAACCAAAAAAAATAAAATCATTACAACCAATACAATTCAATTCAAAAAAAGACAACAAAAAAAATAACATCACATATATAAATAATGATTGAAACATGATAACAAAATTAAGGGTAAATACCATTTTGGACCCTGTGTTTTGTAAAAGTGACCGATTGTACCCTCTGTTTTGTTAAATGATAAAATGGACCCTGTATTTTCTAAAATGGTAAAAATAGGACCCTGAACTGATTTTTTGTTAAAATAAAATTTAATAATAATCTGATCTAAAAATGTTATGACAAAACTGTTTACATTTTCTATATCTGTTCGTATTTTCAAGTTGGTTATATTAAAAAAAAAAGTTTTCAAAAATTAAGTTAAGGGTCCTATTTGTACCATTTTAGAAAATACAGGGTCCATTTTGTCATTTAACAAAACAGAGGGTCCAATTGGTAACTTTTATAAAACACAGGCTCCAAAATGGTATTTACCCTAAAATTAATAGCATAAAAGAATAAAAAATATAAACAAAAACATTAATGTTTTTGGCATAAACCAAAAAATAATGCCAAAAACATAGAAAAACAACTAAATGGATAAAAATTTATTTAAAATACAACTTACAGAATCAGTTAAATACTGGCCAAGATATGTAAGTTTATGAAACCACATATTTGATGCAACATCTTCCACACCAAAACGAAAAGGTAAACTTATCTTATCCTTGTCCTTCAAGTAAATCCTGTCCTTGTCATTGCTAAAAGAAAAAAAAAACAAATAAAAATATTACAAAATAAAAAAAAATATTTATAAAAATAAACAAACAAGAAACAAAAAAAGATTAAACAAAATAACATACTGTTCTTTCTTTGTTCAACGATCTTCACGTAGCCATAAGTCAAAATTATTCTCGTATTTATAGTCAACATCTTCTCCAATCTTATCATCAAGAGGACACAAACCAGCTACATACTTAACAACTCCACAACCAGATCCATTTTTAGAACTTGAAAGTGAAGAGTCAAACTCCATAAAAGGAGATGTCAAAGCTACTGATTTCTTAGTTTTTCTTTTTTCAACAATAGGAGTTTCCTTAATCACAACAAGATCATCTTCTACAACTTGAATATTAGAATCTACTCCAACATATGTTGAACCCATTTATATAGATACATATACGTATAAAATAGAAAGTCAATCATTATATAAGTAAATATTGAGCAACTAAAAAAAAACAACCATACCACATCATTAACAACAGGAGGCTCATTAATCTCAATATCTTCAGCATCTGGAACTTGTTTACCAAATTCACAACCAATCTCACCTGAAGATATCTATATAATTTTTTATTTTTTATTTTTTTAAAAAAAAGAAATTAGAAGAAGCACATAACATAACAACAAAAAAAATCAGAAATCAATAAACAAACAACATTACCATAATCTCAACAACTTTCACACCTGACTGAACAGTAGCCTCAACATCAATTAGAGTAACTCCATCATTGACGTCTGTTGATCGAGGTTTTCGGTAACCAATATAATAATAATATTTAAGAAAGCTATAAGGAATTAATGAGAGAGATTTTTACGTGGTTGGGGTATTAATGAGCCTTAGTCCACGAGTCAGTGTATTTACGATAGTATTTATTACAGAGAATGTTCTTGGTGGTTTTCCTCTCTAGTTCTTATGAAACCCAGAATTCTAGACCCCTGCCTTAATGAGTTTGGGAGGTATTTATAGTGTTTTTGTGGGGTGATCCCTAGAATTGAGGTACATGTCTTTCTGTAATTTTCCGTAAAGGCACACATTCCCAATGGATACATCATAGGAAATGCATGGTCTAATCCCTAGGCTTTGTAGGGGTTTAATGGACGTAGTCCTTTATCCTTCTTGACTGATGTGATTCCTCATAAAGTAGCCGTCACTAGGCTTACTAATCATAGCGTAGTAGCTGCAGAAAGGGGGTTACGCCGTCAGACTTTAAGACATATGGTAGTTTCAATACGCCTTCTCCCATGCGGCATTAAATGCAAGGTGACTGTTCAAATAGGATCTGACACCTCCCGGAGATGCTTTGTTGTAGCTTTGCTCTCCGGGAGTATGTGAGACTCACGTGCCTTCTCCGGGAGGCATGTCTAAGGCTGATCCCTTTGGCTAAAGAGACTTAGCTGAATTATCTAAACGTTAAACCCCTTCAATCTACGTGTCTCAATCCAGTTGTCCACGTATTTTGGACAAAATCAGGGGCAACATTCACCCCCCAAGCCTTGTTTGGTGAAAAAGTAAACAAGGCTTGCTTAGATGCCTCCGGTTGGCTTATCAGTTTCCTGGCACGTGCCTTGGGCACGTGGGGATATATTAATGACCATCATTACTACAGTTATTTGCTTTTTGTAGACAACGATTCGTTTTCTGTCCATTTATTGATACGGCGCATTAAATGGGTGTCAGACGGGTACTCAAACGTTTTCTACCGCCTTGATGAGTGTTTACTCCAACTGTTGGATCTGTAGAATTCGAATCGATTGCCATCCTGACCGTACGACGGTGGTTCATCACAGTTGTCTCACACCTGTTCTGGCCTATAAAAGCCAGCCTTCTTACTTCATTTGGTTACTTTCAGCACTTTATCAAATTTTCTTAGAGTTTTCTCAGAGAGAAAAGAAGCTTCAAACACCATAGATTACTTGCTTTTATTCCTTCAACGTTGCCAGTCTTTGTTCTACCGGCGATCAACACCAACCCCCAGCCTTCAAACTTCATGTAAGTTCTTTGTATACTGTATACTTGTTTACTGTTCGTTTATATAGCATGGTTTATGATTTCTGGGTTGGATGTCGAACTTCTAGGGATGGGTTTGCCTGAGTTTCTGTATGATGCATTAAATTCCTCTTTTTTGCGTTTACATTTCTCCTTTTCACCACGTTTCTGTTGAGGAATCATCTTCATCTTACGTCATAACATCTTTAGGGCTTAGAGTAGATCTTGCCTTTTCCGCTTTGCCTTTTTTTCCTTTTATTTTTTTTTCTTTTTTGCAATGTCACTGCCTTTGGGATTCTTGCACCCGATTCTTGCCAAGGAAAACCTCTTGGGGTTTTCTTATTTGGCAAGTTTCCGGAGGGGACCTCTTTCCAGCGGTTAGGGGACCCCCATTCCCTTTTTCGAACATTAGAGTTTGGTTTGGGGCCTAACTGCTGGATTTTCTCAATTTTTTCAGAACCAACATGTCTGCTTTCGCGTCTGGTTCTAAGTCTTCCAAGAAGGGAGAGGTTCAACTAGCCACCCTGGAGGAGGTCATGCAGGGTCCCGTGGCCCAGGAGAACTATAAGTCCCGTGCTAACGGATGGGAGGCGGCTGAGCTCCACTCCACACTCACTTGTGCCCACCAACTTGAAAAGATTGTGGTGGTGGCAGGCATCAAACCCTCAGCCTCCGGGACCTTCCACCGGTTGCCTCGGGACGAGGAGACACCCAACCACAACTACGGGGGCTTCGAAGCTTGGAGCCAGACCCATTTAATGTCTGGGGCTATGCTCCCTCTTCAGGACTACTTTGTAAATTTTCTTGTTTTTGTCGGCCTTGCGCCATACCAACTAATCCCTCAAGCTTACCGCCTGCTTTCAAGCTTATTTATTTTGTATACCGCCCGAAGCTGGGGTTCGCCCAGTCCGGCTGAAATTTTGTATTTTTACGAACTTGTTTCTATCCCCAAGAAGGGGGATAAATTTAAAGACGATTTTTATGGCCTTCAGGCCCACCCTTTGAACGAGGGCCCAGTCCCTTTCAACCAGCAAAAACACGTGAAGGAGTACCGTCACCGCTTCTTCTTTTCCTCCGGCTTCCAGGCCATGGACCGCCCTGAGCTTCTTACAGAGTGGGTCAGGATCCCACCTTACCTGCGGACTGCGCCTACCTGAGTGTTCCTCCAGCGAGCCAAGACTTTTTCCACTTATGA
This sequence comes from Cannabis sativa, assembly GCF_029168945.1. Lineage (NCBI taxonomy): Eukaryota > Viridiplantae > Streptophyta > Magnoliopsida > Rosales > Cannabaceae > Cannabis > Cannabis sativa. Next base: position 23,592,707 of record NC_083610.1, read on the forward strand.
CAAGAAGGCCCTCGATGTTGGGGACTTGGTCACGACAGAGAACTGTCGAAAGGCCAAGCTGATATCTGAGAATCAGTCGGTGGATGATTTCAACCTCTCCAAGGTCATCTGCCCGAATGTGAGGACTCCGGCTGCGGAAAGGGCACTCCAGGTGGAGATAATTGCCTCGGCGGAGGACCAATACCAGAAGTACCTCTTTAAGAGGGAACATGAGCTGGCCTATATCAAGGCCCAGGCAGCAGCCGGGAGGACCCTTCGTCTGGAAGCTCCTCCGGAGCGGAGGCCCCCCAGGCCCAAGCCTGTGTTCCCAGTTCCCAATACTGGTGCTCCCGACGCCAGTACTTCAGGTTCTGGTAAGTCTCCTTTAATAATACATTATGTTCCTCCCGCCCGAGAGTATACCCAACTTAGACCCATAGGGTTCGATGAGCGCCTTCGTAGGTTTAGAATGCCTTCCACCCGGTGGGGGAATCACGCCAAAGAATATTATTTTTCCCACTAAGGCCATTTTTTGGGTCGATCCCAGATAGGCTCTGGACCTCCGGCGCCTATCCCCCTGGACCATTCAGCCCATTTGTCTTCCAGCTGGTTTCTCCCCTCAGACAGTTTTCTCGGGGATGATGAAGGCAGCACTGTGATCCAAGACTTTGCTAGGGCTGAATTAGAGAGTCAGGGTAGGATTAGTTTTATTGCTTTTTTGTTGGGCGTATGCCTTTCTCATGATTATTCTAACACTTAGCTTATTTCTTTGTTGCAGCAGTCAGGCCTATGGAAGATCTCCTAGCTACTCTTGCCGAGGCATACAGCCCTGATGCCTCTCTGCCTCTGGCTCCCTCCTAGCTGGTGACGACCGGGAGGTCCTCGTTCAGTGCCCCTTTAGGCACGATCTTCTTGATAGACGGGGAGGGGGAAGTCGAGGAAGGCGAGGTGGAGGATGTGACCGCCCTTGAGCGCAAGCGGAAGGGCAAGATGGTTGAGACTGAGCCTCCCAAGCGGACCCAGAGGGGGGACACTCCGGCGGTGAGCAACGACTCCGGGATTCCTTCCGAAGTGGAGGAATACACTGTGTCGCACGGCATTGTGCTGACCCCGGTTCCTGCGGATGAGGAGAGGTAAAATCTCCAAGTCGCCAAGCACAACTACGCCCTGGACTAGTATAGTCGGGGGCACGCTGAGGTGGAGGCCTTAAAGAAGATTCTGCGGGAAGAGTAGCAGAACACTTTACACGAGGACGCCTTCTGAAATCCTTGGGACCTGAACATGGACCCTTTAACGGATTAGTTCAATCGCTTTGTTGGGCCCACCCTAGCTCCCTTTGCCTCGGAGATGACCAGCCAGTTTGTCTCCCACCTGACTTAGTTCCCAGCCAAAAGATATGCGGCTTGTGCCTCCTTGAACTCTATTTACCAAGTCCAAGACATCAGCTCTACCATGGCCGCGGTGAGTACTTGTAATTTATTCCCTCCTTTGATATTTTGTCTAAGGCATCTAATCTCACTCTTGTTTCTTTTTTCAGATTACTACCGAGACCAGCCGCCTTTCCAAGACCCTGATCGACCATGGCTTCGTCATGTCCGAATTTGGGGGCATAGATGAGGCCGTGAGGATCCTGCAAGACTTGTCTGCCGAAAGGCGGGCGTTCCAGGAGGAGGCTCAACAAAGGGAGGCCCTTGCAGAGGCAAAGTTCCGAGAGGAGGCCAAGCAAAGGGAGGCTGAGGCGGAGGCGAGGCACCATGAGGCGTTGAAGGTGGAGGGCGAGGCCGCAGCCAGGGCCAAATGCGAGCTTCGGGAAGCCAAGGAAGCTATGGACGAGATGGCTGCCAAGGTGAAGTCCTTAGAGGAGTTGCATCAGGCAGACTTGCAGTCGACAGCCAACCTGACTGTGGAGGTGAAGGAGCTAAGGGATTTCAGAGATCAGGCCTTGAAAAAGGCTAAAAGAGATGAGCTCCTGACCCCCGTCATCTGCAAGCATTGCGTCAAGCGCTTCGATGATGGCGTCTATATGGCCTAGCAGTCAAATGGCCAGAGTATCAAACTTGAATTCTATCCCAAGCCTGAGGAGGCTCTTGCTAAGTTTTGAGAGAAGAAGAAAAGGCTTGATGCGTTACTTGAAGAGCGACGGGGCCCTCGTCTTCCTCCTCGTATTGAATAGGCCGCGGAGACCAACCGATTTCACCATTACAACTATTTTTTTTCTTCTTTATTTACAGTCTCTTTTCTTTCCTTTCAGACAATTTTTATTATCTTCTAAGGGGAGACAATTATTATGGCCCGTCCCCAGGCCCTTAGTATATTATTTTTTTTGGACCTGCTTTTGGGTCAGGATATTTAAATATATATATTTTTACATTGATATATATTCTGTTTGATTTTGGTTTTTACTTTTGGCCTGTTTTACATTTGTCCGTGTGGTATGCCTTAGTACCCCCTGAGTGGCATGAAAATATTGTTTTTAAGGCACTCAGCTTTATTCAAAATTTAGAGGTTGCATACACTTTCCGGTACAAATTCTTTTAACAAAGCCTAAGTTTACATTTTTGGACTATTGGTAATACTTTCGGAGATGATCGACGTTCCAGGCCCTGGGCACAATGGTTTCGTCCAATCTTTTTAGCTTATAGGTTCCGGAGCTGATCTCATCCTCAATTTCATATGGCCCTTCCCAATTTGGCCCAAGTACCCCCACTCCGGGTTCTTGAGTGGCTGGGAAGACTCTTCTTAAGACCATATCACCAATAGTAAATTTTCTACTTTTAACCTTGGAGTTAAAGTACTTAGTCACATTCTTTTGATTAGCCGCCATTCGTATTTGAGACTCATCCCAGAGTTCTTCAATTTGATCCAACGCTTCTTGTAATAAAGCCTTGTTTGTTGTTGGATCGTAAGTTGTTCTCCTGTGGGACGGGAATAACGTTTCCACCGGGACCATTGCTTCACAACCGTATGCCATTGAAAATGGCGAGTGGCCGGTCGTGGTTCTTAGGGTCGTCCAGTATGCCCATAACACTCTTCGCAATTCTTCAGGCAAATTTTTTTTGCAGGCCAGCAGCTTTTTCTTTAGGGTGACCTTTAGGATTTTGTTGACCGCTTCTGCTTGTCCGTTTGTTTGCGGCCTTGCTACCGTAGAGAAGCTTTTAACGACTCTGTGTTGGTTGCAGAAGTCAGTGAACTCTTCGCAATCGAATTACTTTCTGTTGTCAGAGACTATTTTGTGAGGCAAGCCGTATAGACACACTATATTTTTGATAACAAAGTCTAGTGCTTTTTTAGCAGTTATAGTCTTCATTGGCTCAGCCTCCGTCCACTTGGTGAAGTAGTCTACTGCTACTGTTGCATACTTTACTCCTCCCTTTCCCGTTGGCAGGGACCCAATAAGATCTATTCCCCAGACCGCAAAGGGCCAGGGACTAGTCATCAGGGTAATCTCATTGGGAGGAGCTCTCGGTATGTTTGCGAACCTTTGGCACGAATCACATTTCTGGACGTAGTCTATGCAATCTTTTTTCATTGTTGGCCAGAAGTACCCTTGTCTCAATATTTTCTTTGAGAGACTTGGGCCTCCTGTATGATCTCCACAGAACCCCTCGTGGACCTCTAGCATAATTTGCTTAGCTTCAGGGTCCGATACACACCTTAAATAAGGCATGCTGAGTCCTCTTCGATAGAGAATTTTGTCCATCATCACATAACGGTGCGCTTGATAATGTATCCTCCTAAACAGTGCCTTTTCTTGGGGCAACTCACCTTTTGTTATGTTTTCGATGATGGGAACCATCCAGCTGGGCTCTTGCTCAACTGCTGTTATGGCATCTTTTACTTTGATGCTTGGCTCTGCCAAGCGTTCCACAGGTACCACCCCCAGTTTCTCAATTTCGCTGTCTGAAGCTAACTTAGCCAGACAGTCCGCGTGAGCATTCTTTTCCCTGGGGATTCTTTCTACTTTATAGTCCGTGAACTCGTGGAGCAGTTCCCAGACTATCGCCACATATGCAGCCATTTTTTCTCCGTGCGTCTGATATTCTCCGGACACCTGGTTTACTACCAGTTGTGAATCGCTGTAGACTTCTACTCTTTTAGCCCCCACGGTTTTTGCTAATCTCAGCCCTGCTATTAGGGCTTCGTATTCGGCTTCATTGTTAGAAGCTGAGAATTTGAACCGTAGGGCTGCTTGGAGTCGAAGTCCGTTCTGGGATATCATTGCGACCCCTGCTCCGGATCCGTTCTCGTTGGAGGCGCCATCCACGAATACCTTCCATGTCGGGACTGGTGGTGTGGGTATGTCTGCGGTAGCTTCAGCTTCATTGCACTCTTTGATGAAGTCTGCTAGCACCTGCCCTTTTATGGAAATGCGTGGAATGTAGTGTAGATCAAATTGGCTTAACTTCATTGCCCATTTGAGGAGCCTTCCGGACGCCTCTGGCTTTTGTAAGACTTGCTGGAGCGTGTGGTTGGTTAATACCTTGATCGAGGGAGATTGGAAATAAGGTCTCAACTTTCTCGAGGCCATCAGGAGGCAAAAAACTAGTTTTTTAATCACCGAGTATCGTGTCTCCGCTCCTATCATGCACTTGCTGACATAGTACACGAGATGCTGAGTTTTTTCCTCTTCCCGTACTAGGGCCGCGCTAACCGCATTCTCAGAGACAGCCAAGTATAGGAACAAATCCTCTCCGAGAACGGGCTTCGATAGAATTGGTGGCTTAGCCATGTGCTCTTTCAGTTTTTTGAATGCCTCCTTGCACTCGTCGGACCATTCGAATTTCTGACATTTCTTCAAGATGTTGAAGAAGGGAATGCATTTATCTGTGGACCGGGAGATAAAAAGGCTCAGGGCAACAACCTTTCCGGTTAAACTCTAGACATCTTTGTGCTTCTTGGGGGAAGGCATGCTTAGGAGAGCTTGGATTTTTTCTGGATTTGCCTCAATTCCCCGCTGACTGACAATGAAGCCCATAAACTTTCCCGACTTAACCCTGAAAGTGCACTTCTTCGGGTTGAGTTTCATTCCGTATCTCCGGACCACTTCGAAGAATTCTTCTAGGTCATCCGCGTGGCTAGTGCACGCCTTCGACTTGACCAGCATGTCGTCCACGTATACCTCCATATTTCGCCCCAGAAGGCCCTTGAACATCTGGTTCACCATTCTTTGGTAAGTTGCGCCAGCATTCTTCAGTCCGAAAGGCATGACCAGGTAGCAGTATACCCCCTTATCGGTCTTGAAGCTAGTGCACTCTTGATTGCAATGTCCATCTTAATCTGGTTGTAACTGGCGTATGCGTCCATGAAGGACAATAGCTTGAATCTGGAGGTGGCGTCCACCATCTGGTCGATCATCGGCAAGGGGAAACAATCCTTTGGGCAGGCTTTGTTCAGATCGGTAAAGTCTATACAAACCTGCCATGTCCCGTTCGGCTTCGGTACCAGTACCGGATTGGCTAGCCATTCTGGGTAATACACATCTCGAATCATGCCACTGGTTAGCAGTTCGTCCACCTCTTTTTCTAAGGCTTTAGCCTTCACTGAGTCGAGGGGACGTCGCTTCTATTGGACCGGTGGCATGTCCGGATTGACATTAAGGACGTGGGTTATGACGTGGGGGCTTATGCCGGTCATGTCTTCTTGACACCACGCGAAAACATCTGTGGCACCCCTCAGTGTCTTTATTATTTTTTCTTTTTCCTCCGGTTCTAGGCTCTTTCCTAGCCGGAGGACTTTTGTGGAGTCAAGGTCGCACACTGACACTTCCTCGACATCCTCCATGGGTTCTACAATTTTCTCGGATCCCACACGGGGATCCAACTCATCTTCTTCCGCCATTTCTGGCTCAATAATTTCACGGACCATTAGGACGGGTAGGTGGGCAGCAACGTTGTAACACTGCCTGGCCTCCCCTTGGTTTCCTCTTACGGTTCCTATCCCAGCCTCTTGAGTGGGGAATTTCAGGCACAAGTGCCTTATTGACGTGACTGCACCAAAATCCACCAGGGCTGGTCGGCCGAGGATTGCATTATAAGCTGTTGGGCAGTCCACCACCACAAATGTACAGTATTTGAAAGTGCTTTGGGGTGTGTTCGGGCACAAGGTGACTGGGAGCCTCACTTTTCCCATCGGGATAAGTGTTGTTCCATTAAACCCCGTGAGCTGTGAACTGCTTGGTGAAAGATCTCGGTCTGTTAGGCCTATTGTAGTGAAGGCCTCTTTGAATAATAAATTCACAGAACTCCTGTTATCGATCAGGACTCTAGCCACAATCTTATTGGCAATGGGAGTCTCTATGACCAAGGTGTCATGATAAGGAAAACGCACTGTCTTAGCGTCCTCTTCTGTGAATATAATGGGCTGGTCCATTAGCCGGGGCCTTTGAGCTGGGAGTTGAGTGACCTCCCAAACCTCTTTGTGCTTCACGACCCCCGCGTAACGTTTCAGCTCCTTCCGGGTAGTTCCCCCGATGTGAGGTCCTCCTGAGATCATAGCCACTCTCCCGTTGGGTCTTGGTGGCAGGCCAGGGATATGTTGTGCATCTCCGAGGGGAGCAACTGGGGCCAATGCTCCGGCTACACCCCCTGGTGGTCCTTGAGGCAAAGCTCCTGCTGCCTGGACCGGATTGAGGTGAGGCAACCAGTTCTTGATCCACTCGTAAAGATGTCCCAATCGGATCAAGTTTTCGATCTCATCCTTGAGATTTTTGCATTCATTGGTGTTGTGCCCAATGTCGTTGTGGTACTCGCATCTTTTATTGGGGTCCCTCCGGCAGCTGTCCTTGTACAGAGGAGGCGGTCTCCGGTAGTGCGTATTTTGCCTGGTACAAAATACACACGCTCTTGGGAGTCCGTTAGCTCCGTGTACTGGGTATACTGGGGAGTGTACCCCCTTTTCTGCCGCTTATCCTCCGACCGATTGCTACCTTTTGAGGATCTCTTGCTCTGAGAGCCTTGAGAAGGACCTGCTAAGCTTGCGGGCGGAACGGAGTGCAACAGGGCTTGTCCACTCATCCCCGAGGGATTTCCAAAGTGAGAAGATGCGGGGGCCAAGGCCTAGCTTTGACCATATCTGGGAGTAGCAAAAAATTGTATGCCGCTCATCGGTGGAGCGGCTGTTGGCCAGGTTCCTGGGAGCTGAGCTCCGGGTACGTATCCTGCTATCCCAGTGGGATAGTATCCCCCATAGGCCACTATTTGGGCCTCTTCCAGGTTGATATATTTTTGGACTCTCTTCTGGAAATCTTGAAGGTTGGAAGCTCCTTCTTATTGTAACTCGTTCCAAAATGGAGTCCCTGTACGGATGCTTGCTTGAAGAAGGGCGAGTTGTTGTCCGTCATCGACTTTCTTGGTTTTTGAGGCTTCTTCCTTGAACCTCTTTATGAAATTCTTCAATGTCTCCGTGGGCAGCTGCTTGATGTTAGTCAAGGCGCTGACCTCCAGATTAACTTTCCTTGCGGCGACAAACTGTCTCCGGAAGCTGGTTTGCAACTTATTCCAGCAATCCATGGATCCTGGTTCCAGTTTCTTGAACCACTCTTCCGCGGATCCGTTTAGAGTAAGCGGGAAGCACAAACACTTGGCGTCGTTGCTGACTCTCATGACCGTCATGACTCGGTTGAACCGTGACAGGTGATCGCTAGGGTCCGAGTTCCCGGTATAAGCTGCCATTTCAAGCATCTTAAAATTTTTGGAGAGCTCCGCTTCCAGGATGTGCTTGGCACAAGGCTCTCGGTCTTCACAGTCAGAGTCGGAGCATCGCCTTTTTGTCGTCGGTAGACTCGGGCAATGTCTTTTCAGAGTATGGCTAGCTCTGCCATGATTCCTTCGTTTAACGTTCCCGTGGAGATTACGGGTCCGTATTTCTTTTGGTCCAGGTGATCCCGGAGGTCACTGTGGTTCTCGTTAATCTGATATCTCAGATCGATGGGAGGACATTTCTGGCCCCTTCTTCCTCTCCCTCCGGGTTCTTGGTGCACGGAAACGCTCATTTGGTCCTCTCGATCCTGAGGGCCAACACTCCCTTTTCGGAGTTCGCCCCTCTGCGGACCTTTCCCTTTCGGGAAATCTGAGGGGACCTTTCGCGGATCCTGCACCTTTTTCTTTTTTTTTAGGAGTGGAAGTAGGGTTTTTCTTTGGGTTCCCTTCGAAGGGATACCTTATGGGGCTAGGTTCCCTAGACTTCTACTTTTGGGCGCTTGGAGAGGATTCTTCTGGTCTAGCAGGGATGGCTTTAGGATGCACGTGGATTCCTGCTGCCTTTATGGCTTTTTGCATGGCCAGCATCACCTCTTGCATTTTTTGGTTTTGTTCTTTTTGGGCTTCGATTTCAGCTTCGTGATTGGCAGCCTTTCGTCTCAAGAGTACCAGCTCTGTGTAGCTGCCTTCGTCGTAGGCGTCGTACTCATCGAAGTTTCCTTCATATTCGTCGTCGTGGGTTCCTTCTTCTTCCTCAGAGCCCACATTCACTCTTGAGGCCACATCTTCATTGTTCGGGTCTTGAGCATCTTGAAGAGGACGAGGTTGACGTGTGTTTCGAGTCTCCACCATTGTTGTGTTGTAATGTACTGTCTACTTTTAGACGCTTCCTTCAGCTCTCAATGAAATCACCAAAATGTTGACCGAGGTTTTCGGCAACCAATATAATAATAATATTTAAGAAAGCTATAAGGAATTAATGAGAGAGATTTTTACGTGGTTGGGGCATTAATGAGCCTTAGTCTACGAGTCAGTGTATTTATGATAGTATTTATTACAGAGAATGTTCTTGGTGGTTTTCCTCTCTAGTTCTTATGAAACCCAGAATTCTCGACCCTTGCCTTAATGAGTTTGGGGGGTATTTATAGTGTTTTTGTGGGGTGCTCCCTAGAATTGAGGTACATGTCTTTCTGTAATTTTCAGTAAAGGCACACATTCCCAATGGATACATCATAGGAAATGCATGGTCTAATCCCTAGGCTTTGTAGGGGTTTAATGGACGTAGTCCTTTATCCTTCTTGACTGATGTGATTCCTCATAAAGTAGTCGTCACTATGCTTACTAATCATAGCGTAGTAGCTGCAGAAAGGGGGTTACGCCGTCAGACTTTAAGACATATGGCAGTTTCAATACGCCTTCTCCCATGCGGCATTAAATGCGAGGTGACTGTTCAGATAGGATCTGACACCTCCCGGAGATGCTTTGTTGTAGCTTTGCTCTCCGGGAGTATGTGAGACTCACGTGCCTTCTCCGGGAGGCATGTCTAAGGCTGATCCCTTTGGCTAAAGAGACTTAGCTGAATTATCTAAACGTTAAATCCCTTCAATCTACATGTCTCAATCCAGTTGGTCCACGTATTTTAGACAAAATCAGGGGCAACAACATCAATAAAATTCTTGATGATAAAAAAATACAAAAATAAGAATAAAAAAATTGTAATCTTTAAAGATAAAAGCAACTAAGAACAACTCTGAACAAACTACACAACAACCAAAACAATTAGAAAAAAGAAAGAAACAGAGAACATGATTAAATATAATAACCATAATCAAAATATAATTATTCTAAAAATATAACAAGTACATAATAAGCGTCTGTAAAATAAATAGTAAATTCATACAGAAAAAGACTCTATACATAAAATAACATAACAACAACATAAAAAAAACTAGGGTAAATAGCGGCATAAGTACCTAAAGTTTTATGTTTGTAAGCGGCATAAACTCAATGTTTATTTTTAGCAGTATAAGTACCCAATATTTGTAAAACTGTAATTTTTCTTTAATTTTATCAGTACAGACTCTGTTATTGTCTTAAACAAGGCACATATAAGGCCTAAATTATTGATTATTGGGTCTAGATAAAAATATGTAGTATCAGTTACTTCCAAACGTTCTTTTAATAAATTTAAAACAGAGTCTGTGCTGACAAAACTAGAAGAAAATTACAGTTTTACAAACATTGGGTACTTATGCCGCTTACACACATAAAACTTTGGGTACTTATGCCGCTATTTACCCCATAAACTTGGAATTACAATAAAATATGACATACAAAGTAACGAAAACATAGTTACATTGTCTAATGATCTACTTTCTTCTCACTATCATCGCATTCATCATCACTGCCCTTCTCATCTTTTTCTTTTGACTCAAAATCATCATTATCATCTGCATCTTTTTGTTCTCCATCACTACCCTCCTCCTCTTCATCACCACTACCTTCCTCTAAATCTTCATCTTTATCATCCTACTCTTCTTTATTATCATCTGCTTCTTCATTATCATCTGCTTCTTTATTACCGTCTGATTCAATATGTTCTTCATTATTACTACCACCATCATCATTGGAAGAGTCGCTACCTTTGTGCTGTAAAAATTTTGGAAACAAAAGCATATATAAGTAACTAAAAACAAACTTAAAAACAACTATAGAAAATCCATCATACCTTAGCAACAAAATCAACAAGCACGGATGAAAACTGTGTCTGCATTGTAGCCATTGGGTAGCAAAATAAATAAACTGGGCAACAATGAACTCTTTCAACTCAACCAAATCAGATGATATATTCTGTTGGGCAGGGGCGGACCCACATTGTAGCGAGGGGGGGCAGTCGCCCCCCCTGAAAAAAAAATCGAGAAAAAAATGTATATGTATTTTAATTAGTTACAACATATATTTGTATTAAAAGATGATATTTATACATATAATAGTAACCTTGGTGTAATGGTTAAGGTAGTTGGTAAATAGGTTAGAGGGTAAAGGTTCAAACCCCACTAACTACACTTAATATTTTCTTTTTAAATTTATTTACGCCCCTCCTCACTTTAAATTCTGGGTCCGCCACTGCTGTTGGGGAGTGTGCAGCAAATCAATCTTAACCTCCAAACCATCCATTTTTTCAAAAAAACCATTAAGTTTGATAGATATGTCACTCTTACCCACAAAAGCTTCTTCCTGAACAGACTTACTCTTGTAAGAATTGTAATCAGTGTTAAACTTAAAACTACTCAGTTTCAAGGATTTAAACTCAACAGAAGTAATTCATATTAGAAAGCTTCAACTGAAGAAACATAAAAGCAAAATTATCAATATGATTTTCATTAACAATATTAAACAACTAAAAAACAACTATCAATAAACAGAAAAAAAAAAAAAAAAATTGAAGTACCTTATCTTTGGAAACATAAAAAATTGTAGTTTTCAAAATTTTGAAAGTTCGCTGGGTGCTACAAGCCCACTAAACAAACCTTGGAATACAAGAAATTTCCTTTTGGAAATATTCTCATTCATGTATTTGCAACACTCATAAAACAAAACTTAGAATACATGAGGACAATCAATCAAAAAGTATAACCTACACTAGGCCTCTTTCCCAAACTCTTAGCCTTTCTTACACTATCAACCTAACTGTCAAGCTTACCCTTCAACGACGAAATGGTCAATTCAAAAGAATTTTGCCCCAAACAAACTCATTATACCTACCACTATCTACAATATCTAAAATGGACCATGAATTTTTTTTATGCTTAGTACCACTAAGCAAAAACTATTCAAGAAAATAAAAAACAACCAACTTAACAACATCCTCATAAGAATCACCCCACCTCTTTGTTGTTAAACATTTCCTAACAGATTCTTTGGTAATAGAGGTGGAGGTCGGCCAATATTTCACACAAAGACTGTTAACATCTTGCTTAAAATCCAACACACTATAGTCACCTTCACAATCTAAACCTGTTATCGATGCAAACTCCTCAATGCTAAACCTAAGCCTAAAACCACGAATCATTACCCACAATTCAACATCGTTAGGCCGCTGAACCTCCCTCAACAACAACCCGTGAAAATCTTCGAGTTGGACTGTAAACTCAAGAAGCTTACGGAAATGTCCAAAATAAGTTTTTGAAAACATTTAAAGTTGCTTAGAAGAAAGACAAGACTTAATATTACGGATAAACTTGTAGAAAGCTGTGGAGACAACTTATGCAAGAAAAAATTTTTTTTAGTCATATATAAAATTCCATTCCTGCAATAGTTGAAAACAAACATCACAAAAACAATAAAACAAACTATAAAACAACTATACAATAAAAAATCAAATAACTAAACCAAGAACACAAATAGAAAGATACAAGGAAAAAAAACATAAACAAAAAATACACCTTAAGAGAATTTTTAATTGGAATATCGAAATCTTCAAGCATGAACCTGAAAAAAAAAATACAATACAAAAACTCAAAAAATAATCAACAAAGTAAATTTAAAAAAAAAAAAAAAACATAAATGGCAACATTAGCTGAACATCTAAAAAAATAAAAAAAATAACTAAAAAAAACATGATATAAAACAGTATAATAAAAAACAAACAAAACAGATTGGACACTATAAGTTGAACAACCAAAAAATAACATAATAACAACTATAAAAAAAATATGGAAAAACTTGAAAAATTATTAACTATAAAAATAACTTAAACAACACAAAAACAACTGAAAAAATACATAAAAACAATTGATAAAAATAAAAACCCACATAAACAAAAAATCGAAACTTAAAAACGATTTAGAAAAATACATAAAAATTACAAAAGTTTCATTTTCTCACAAATGAAAACAAAAACACAAAAAGCCTTAAAAAATACATTAAAAACTAAAAAACAACTAATCACCAAAAATAAAAATAATAAACAGTTTACCATGAATTAATTTTATTAAATAGGGAAAATAAAATGCTAATAACAAAACAAAACAATAAAAACTAAAAAATAACACAAAAATAACTTAAAATTGAAAAACTTAAACAAATACACACATAAATTTTAAAATACTCAAAAAAAAAAAATATGAAGACAAACATATAAAACATCAAAAAAAAAAAAAAAACCCAAACAGTGAAAAAAAAAATACAACTTAAAAAGAACAAAAATGGGAAAAAATATACAAACCGTGAGTTTCACTTTAGGCTTCGAATCCAAATCAGAAACTTCATCCTCGAAGTCAGAATCGGATACAACCTAGAAAATTAGGAAGAAAAAAAAATTAAAACACATAACTGAAAACAAAAAATAGAAACAAAAAAAATAAAAAAAATTTAAAAACAATTATTAAAGCCTTACATCCTCAACTGATTTCGAAGACTTGGTTCTGTTTGCCTTACGAGCTTCAACCTTAGATGGAAGTGGTCTATTTATAGAACCAGAAGCCTCTGAACATCAGGGACATTAGACATTTCCTTCTTGACAATGCCTTTCAAACCCATTTTAGGTTTACCTTCAACCTTCAGATTAGAGGACTTCGAAGGAGCTTTCTTAGTCTTCTTTGAATTTTTTTAGCAGAGGAAGGTGACATCGAACCTAACCTAGTGGTGACCATTTATACACAGCTAAAAAATAATTGAGAAATGAAGAAGAAAAAAAACAGAATCAGGTTATGGAAGAGAGGGGATCGTGATTGAAATAGGTTGTTGGGAAATAAGTGGGTTATGGCATAAATTTGGGACAGTTTAAAAATCAAATCGTGGCTAATTGACCAAAAAACAAAAATGAACTGAAAAAGAGAAAAAATTCACATATATAAGAAAATCTCTACGAAAGACATGGAATAGCCCAGCAAGTAGAAAGCACTAATGGGTGACTGAAAGCGCTTAGGAAGGACAGATTCACTCTTTTCCTGCTAATCCAATCTTGATTCAAGTACAAGCAATGATATGAATCACTTGTGCGACTAATTCTTGTTTTCACTTTCATTTCGAATTCAAGGATGAATTAAAAAACCCTAAGTAGGAATTGAACCTACGACCGCCGATTAAGTACCGACTCTCTACCGCTGAGCTAGTTGGGTGGCTTAAGGCATTGAGTTGCTAAAATCGACATACAATCTTCTTCTATCATGGGTTAACCTCCATAGAAGCTACATAACCATCGAGGTTATGGTATCGAACGAACCAAACAAAGAAAAAATAAGTCCGAAACTCCCTTCCGGAAAAGGTTCAGTAGATCTACCAAAAAAGCAAAAGAGAAAGAGAGGGAGAGAGAGGTAAAGTGTAACAAAAATAGGAGAAAAACATGATATCTGCAAAAAGGTAAAATTGTAATTAATTTTTTTAAAAAAAAAAAAATTAAAAATGAAAAACATAAATTATCAAAAAGTTTAAAATACCGAACATTAATAAAAATGTAAAAAATGCTAATTTTGGCATCTAGTGTAAAAATCTCATTTTATTAGCTAATTTATTATATTTGGCTATTTTGTTAATATTTTTTAAAAAATATTTACTAACTTAATTTCTAAATTTATGGATATTTTACATTTTAGTCAAAAAAAAAAAAAAAGAATTTTTGCAAAAATACTGGATTTTGGACAAAAATTTATAATTTTACTGTCACATGAATTTTTTACAAAAATACTGTTTTTTTTATAAAACAATACAGAACAAAATAATTTAAACAACAGTGGAACACCTGTGAAAATTTAACACAGTACACAGTATAAAATTTACATAATATTTTTGAAAAAAATTCCACCTCACAATAAAAGTAAAAAAGTGAAAATTTCATTATGTGGTGTAAAAACCTAAAAAAAAAAAAAAATGTCATTTTTCCTCAAACTTTAGAATGGTGAATGGTCATTGATTGGCAAAGATGGGCTTTTTATTCAAGATCTTCACATTGGGCCTGTATAATAGGATTGGAAGCCTTATCATTTTTGTTCCAGAATAAAGTAATGGATTCTTCTTCACCAGTCACCACACCCACACGTTTACAAAGCTGCATACGTCGACTCTAGCTTCTCCCACTCTCCACTCTCACCAATCAATCACCATTCACGATTCACCAATATGGCAATAGCAACAACAGGACACTTCCACTTTAGGTGAATTGAAACACAATTATATCCAAAATTGGTTCCAAATTCCAACTAAGGTAATGAAGGAATCACGAACATTGGATCAGCTGGCCAAACTAATTGCAACGCTGGTGGTGATGATGATGTACACGTGTCAAGCAACGATTAGCCCTTACAATCTCCATCCCCTGATCCTAATCCCGGGCAACGGCGGAAACCAGCTAGAAGCCAGGCTGACCAGCGCTTACGAGCCGCCGAGTCTGTTGTGCAACCGGTGGTACCCGATTTCCAGAAACAAGGATGGTTGGTTCAGGCTATGGTTCGACCCCAGCGTCCTATTGGCTCCTTTTACCAAGTGCTTCGCTCACCGTATGACCCTCTACTACGACCTGGGCACCGATGATTACCATAATGCCCCTGGGGTCCAGACCCGGGTTCCCCATTTCGGATCCACCCAATCCCTCCTCTACCTCAACCCTCATCTCAAGTAAGTTAAGCTCACACCTCACTCACCCACCCAGTTTCCTGCTAATGAAATTTATCTATCAAACTAAAAATTACAAAGAAATGTTCAAACTCACAATAAATTTGTTCTTACTTCTTTTAACATTTTTGGTTAATATTATATTTAACAAACCAAACATCAAAATACTATTACATTTAGATTGTAAGGACAACTAATAATAAATTAAATATAATGGAACTACTGTGGTGTGACTAAATCTAAAAGATATTAAACAACTAAATGATACATATTGATTAGAAAGAATGAGAATTTAACATATAAATAATTGTTTATGATTAAATTATTGTTTGGTGAAGTTAAGTTTGCTTTGCTTTGTTTTATGAAGTTCTAAATTAGTGAACTACACAAATTTCAGAGAGATAACAGGGTATATGGCACATCTAGTGGAGTCTTTGGAGGAAATAGGGTACGAGGACGGGAAAACCCTGTTCGGAGCCCCATACGACTTCCGGTACGGTTTAGCTGCGGAGGGTCATCCGACCCGAGTTGGCTCCAAGTATCTACAGGACCTTAAAGCTTTGATAGAGAACGCAAGCTCCTCCAATGGCGGCAAGCCAGTAATCCTTCTCTCTCACAGCTTAGGAGGACTCTTTGCCCTCCAATTCCTCAATCGAAACCCTCTCTCATGGCGCCGAAAATTCGTCAAACACTTCATCGCAATCTCGGCTCCATGGGGCGGCACTGTGGAGGAGATGCTCACCTTTGCTTCCGGGTACTCGCTTGGAGTTCCACTCGTTGAGCCATTGCTAGTAAGGGACGAGCAGAGGAGCTCGGAGAGCAATCTGTGGCTGATGCCCAACCCCAATTTGTTCGGTCGGGAAAGGGCATTGGTGATTACTCCAAACGACAATTATACGGCGTACGACATCCCCGAATTCCTAAACGACATTGGATTCCCTCAAGGGGTCTATCCTTACAAAACTCGCATACTGCCTCTGATGGATCGGAATCAACTGGCGGCGCCTGGGGTCCCCGTCTCGTGCGTGATCGGAAGTGGGGTACGGACACCAGAAACTCTGTTCTACGGGCCGAATGGGTTCGATGAGCAACCAGAGATTGTCTATGGAGATGGAGATGGGACGGTGAATATGGTCAGCTTGTTGGGGCTTGAGTCGTTATGGAGCCATTCTCAGAACCAAACGCTTAGAGTGATTAAAATTGTTGGAGCTTCTCATACTCAAATACTAAAAGATGGAGCTGCCCTTTCTGAAATAGTACGGCAAATTTCTACTATCAATTCCCAGTTCAGTTTTGGGAAATGACAAACATTGTATTATTTTCATTCAACTAATGACAAATTATAAATAATAACTATGTCTATTGTTTGTGTCAAATTCAGGATCTAATCTTATTCTCATTGATTTAATTTTTTATGTACAAAGCAAGCTTGCGGCAAGACTAATTACAAGCCATAATCTTAGGAAAAACATTTCACTAATACCAAATAAATGATATATGCCTATATAGATTATCCTATAATTAATATGAAATAATATGATATCAATGCCAAATCATATTTTAACACCCCCTTAAGTTGGAGCACGCAAGTAAAAATGTCCAACTTGTGAACCAGAAGATCAAACTGCTTGTTTCCCAAATCTTTGGTAAAACTATTCACCAATTGAATTGTCCTGGGGAATATAAGATGGCGCAATAAGACCATCTTGAATAATATTACGAATAAAATGACAATCAACCTCAATATATTTGATACGTTCATGAAAGATTAGATTTTGGGCTATATGTAATGTAGATTGACTATCATAGAAAAGAAGAATAGCCTTTAGATTATGAACACCTAAACTCGAAAGCAAACCATTCAACCATTTCAATTCACAAGTAATAGATGTCATAGAACGATATTCAGTCTCGACAGAAGAAAAAGATATTGTATGTTACTTCTTAATTTTTCATGAAATTAGTGAATGCCCTAAAACACAATCCAACCAGTGAGAGATCATCTTGTTAGAGGATAAGATGCCCAATCCGAGTTACACCAACCTGTCAAAGACAACTCACTATCATATCGCAATAATGCCTTGGTCTAGAGAATTCTTTAAATTACGAACAACTAGCAACGCATCATTCTAGTGGGTTTGTCTCGGTTCTTGCATAAATTGGGATAGGACATGAATTGAGTATGCCAAGTCAGGACGAGTAACTTCCAAATAAATAAGGCGCCCAAGCAAACGACGATAAGGCTCCAGATTCGAAAGACATGGCCCTATCCCACGAGTCAGTACATGATTTTGTTCAATTGGGAATGAAACTGGCTTTGAGCCTAACAATTCAGCTTATAAAATGATATCAAGTGCATATTTCCTATATATGACATAAAAACAATCCAAAAGTGCTTCGAGCCACCCCCAATGCCTAGAAAATTATTAAGCACACTTAGATCTTTCATATGAAAATAATTGCTGAAATATAATTTAAAACTTGTTATCGCAGTGGAATCATTATCAGAAATTACCAAATCATCAACATACACTAAGACACTGGCCCTTTGGTGTAAGTGAATAAAGAACACTCAGAGTATGATTGAAGGAAACCATACCCCTTTAAAGCTTTGAAAAGCTTTGCAAACAACATCGAGGGGGCTACCGTAAACCATACAATGACTTGCGCAAACGGCAAACCATAATGGAATCTTTAGATTGAAACGCAGGATGGAGTTTCATATATACCTCCTCATCTAAGTCGACATGAAGAAAGGCAATATAAACATCCATTTGATGTAACTCTCAATTCTTTGAGGCAGCAATGGCCAAGAAAGCACAAACTATCACCAATTTTGCTACTGTAGCAAACGTCTCATTGTAGTTAATGCCTTCAATTTGATGGTTACCAAACATAACTAATCGGGCCTTATATCTCTCAATACTTCTATCAGAGTTGTATTTAATTTTGTATACTCATTTATGTTGGGTTTTATGCCCTAAATAAAACTCTTTACAATCTGATTAGTTAATCAATATAAGAAATTTGAGGTGATTTATGTTTGCATGAATTTTACATGCTAATGGTTTAATATGTTTATTACATTTACACACAAAATCGGTTAAATCCATATCATATGTTTATTCACAATTACAGTATCGTCAACACAGTGGAATGTGATTGTGATCATATGAATCAAAAGACTAAGTCCCTGTTTCATCAGTGTTATTGGATTTACACTAATGTGATAATCAGCGATGATGTGTACTTACACTTGGAGTAAGTGTTATGTTCTTTCCAGGACATTAGTAAAGTATACTAGTTTCGAATGTATGGAGTATACATTGGACTGGACCGATATTGCAACAAAGTTAAGATATTACAAACTTACCGTTATATATCTTTCCAAGTTAATATCAGTAGTTGATCTTAAGATTAAAAGAATCTAAATCCTGATATGCTTAGGCTCAACTCAGGAGTGCTATTCATGTTCTTTGATTTATTAGTTAAGCCTACTTTTGGGTCAGGGTGATACGTATATTTTGGGAACATGATAGTATGATTGAGTGGGAGTGCTGAACATAAATATGAAATCTATAGCTTCTACTAGTGTATAGAAGTCAAGTGATGATTCTCTTCGAGCTTAGCAAATAGAAGTAAATGGATGAGCTCTTGTTTAACTGACTAATTATTAGATCACTAAATACCATTTACAGGTAGCTAAGTGTTTTAAGGGGCAAAATACATTGAGGGGTGAGAACGGTAAAGAAATCCCATCTCGATGTAGATCATCTATATAGAGGATCTTTAAATCACAATAAGATTATAACAATGGTTAAATGAGATAGCATATTGATATCGTGGAACATACAATATGCTCTATATAAGTCTGAGAGTGCAATTCTAAGTTGTAAGAGTGGATTCAACGAAGAATTAATAAGTAGGAATTTACTTGGTAAATTTGGTTCACTTATTGGAAGCTCAGCATATAGATCCATGGCCCCCATTCTAGTTGAGAAAATAGAAATAAAATTTGTGAAAACTGCAAAATCAAGTGGGGCCCATTATACACACCATGGCCGGCCACTTAATGTGGAATTTCAAATTGATATTTTCATTATTTTAATACCAAATAATTCTTAACCTAAACCTAGTAGTTGTTGGAAATTATTTTACCAGGATCTTAGATCTACTCACAAGTATGTTGATTAACACCCTAAATATGAACTTTCTAAAACGATGAAATAAACACATATAAAGTTTAAGAAACCTTACATTGGGTGCAGTAGAATATAATGACTCCTTCCGTTCAGATATCTAGCCCTTGATTCCTTTCTGTAGCAGAGCATTATCAATATCTGAACCTGGATCTCTTTCTCTGAATCTTTGATGCTGAAACTCCTTTGCTGATGATCTTTCTTCACGATCTTCCTCACTATGATTGAGGTATCACTTGATGTGTGTGGGCACTACTCATACACTAAGGTAGTTCGAAATTCAAAGGAAGAGAAAGAAGAAGTGGCAGCTAAAGATAGGGAGAGAGAAGGCTCAGTTTTTCTGATTCAGAAGTCTGAAGGAAAGTCTTATTTTCCTGAAGCCTTCACTATCTATTTATAGCATTCCACTAGGGTTAGATTTGAATTATATGGCATTAAAATAATGAAAAAATCAACTTAAAATACACTCAAAGGTGGCCGGCCATACCTTTAATGGATTGGGCCTTGCTTTTTGCAATTTTGCAATTTTAACACCTTTTGTATCTGATTTTCTCAAAAATGCCAATTTCCTAATTCAA
Source organism: Cannabis sativa (assembly GCF_029168945.1). Taxonomy (NCBI): domain Eukaryota; kingdom Viridiplantae; phylum Streptophyta; class Magnoliopsida; order Rosales; family Cannabaceae; genus Cannabis; species Cannabis sativa. The sequence goes on from NC_083610.1 coordinate 23,612,771, forward strand.
CCATTTAAATGCCAATTCTAACTATTTAATAACTATAAATAATTATTAAATAATATTGTCATTTATCATATTTATTAATTGAACCATACAAAGTATCATAATTAACAAATATGCCCCTATAAACTCTTTCTTTACAATTTCGCCCTTACTTAGTGAAAATTTCACAAATAGACATAGTCTAATTTGAGAATTATAATTGATTAATCAAAACCAATTACATGAGTCTTACAAGCAATTTTATCTCAACTAGTGGGGGGACCATGGGTCTATATAACCGAGCTTCCAATAAGTAGATCAAGAATTTAGCACTAAAATTCACTAACTTATTAATTCTTCGTTGAATCCACGCATAGAACTTAGAATTGCACTCTCAGTATATAGAATGCTCTATATGTTCCACCATATAGACACATCATTAGTTATCCATTGTTATAATCCTAATGTGATCAATTATCCTCTATATGAATGATTTACACAGTAAAGGGATTAAATTACCGTAACACCCTACTATGTATTTTATCCTTAAAACACTTGACCCCGTATAAATGATATTTCAGCTTATGTGAAATGAGATCTCCACCATTTATTTTCGTTTGGTCAAGCTCGAAGGAGATCATCCTTTGCTTACTATTCGCCAGATAGAAGCTATAGATTCCATGTTTATGCTAGCGCTCCCATTCAATTGCACTACCGTGTTCCCAAAATGTACGTATCACCCTGACCTAAAAGTAGGCTTAACTAACAAATCAAAGAACACGAATAGCCTTTCAAGATTGAGCCTAATCATAACAGGATTAAGATCATTTGATCTAGGATCAACTAGGCGATATTGACTTGAGTAGATATTACGGTAAGTTTAATAAATCTAAGTCAAAGTTCAATATCGGTCCCTTCCGATGCATACTCCATGCATCCAACCTGAGCTTTACTTTAACCAATGCTCTGGAAAGAACATAGCACTTCTCCAAATGCAAGTAAACTCAGTTGTAGATTATCATATCAGTAAAACCCTGTGTCTGATAAATCTAGGAATACTTTATTCACATAGTCATGTTTACTTTCCAATGTGTTGACGGCACAATAAACAAGATCAAGTATGTGAAAAAGGTTTTCAGATGAATTTATACATTATGTACATATAATCATGAAATAAATCATGTGAACCATGCAACATTAAATGTTATTTCTGATCTATATTAATAAGTAAAACTGATTATATTGAAATGAGTTTTATTTAGGGCATAAAACCCAACAAACTCCCACTTGCACTAATATAAAACAAAAAGTGCGTTTCAAATAATCTCAACACCTTGATATACAAATCAAGTGTAGTAGTAGTAAACTCCTCGTAATAGGATCTGAAAGGTTGAATTAACCACAACCTTTTCTCCACCATTACTCTTCCTTTAATCACAAAATCATTGATAATGTGAAATTCCTCTCTATATGTCTACTCTCTTGGGATACTGGATTCTATATCTTTGGCAACTACTTTTGGTTAATCAGGAAATTAACACTAGTAGTTTAAGGCAATTTGGAATGGTGCCAAAGATGTATAGAACTTTCCTTAGACTGAATAAGTACCTTTCCTGCAACTTTAACATTCAGTCTCTCTCTGGTAGACCTAGAGACTTCAGATAGGTTTTACACTTCTCCAAAATCACTATTCCACCCCCAGAGTAACCACCATCTTATCAGAAATATTTACTAGCACATAGGCAAATTTTGAAATCTGATATGGTGTAGTCTAAGAGTTTTAAACACACCCTTATAGACTAACATATAGTTCCTCTTCTTAATCTTAGGATTTACTTGATTGTCTTCCAATGTTCTTCTCCTGGATTAATCTGATATCTACTCATTACTCCCACTCAACAACAGGTGTCTGGTCTAAGGCATACAAAAGCATATCTAAGACCTCTCACTGTTGATATAAGAAATTCTTTCATGGCTTTATCTTTTCTGGAATAGTTAAGACTTTTCCTTAGATAAATAAAATCTATACCTAAGAAGTTGTGAAGCTTCTATAGATTGCCATTAGAAAGAAAATGCTTCAGCATCTTACTAAAGTAAGTTGCTTGCATTAGAGTAAGTAATTACCAGGTATACCACAAGCCATAGGTTTAGATAAACTCAAACCTATAATACTAGGAACAGGAAGTTTGTTAAGTCCATTGAATAGACTTATAAACAAAAATTTCCTTTTATGTCCTTGTAATAGAAAACTTTAGGTTATTCCATGTGAATGGATTAAACCATAGTTCTATTGGCTTTCTTCTTAGTTTCTTATCTTGACAATCCATTACTTGTTTAAACTCACAATGGATTTTAATCACTAGTGTCTCCCAAGTCATAAGAAGGTGAGTTCCTAGAAACTCTCCCACTGCGACAAGGTACCGTGAATTATGTCGAAGAAAACTAAATGGTATTAACCTCTTTGGTTGTGACAAGACAACAGAGGCAGTGGGATCATCCTATGTAAGATGATAGAACACTTTTGGAATCAAGAATTAAATATCTCCTTTATTTGCTACTTGTTTTTCAGACTTAGTCATTTTCTTAGAAAAGTAGTATTTGTTTGAACAAACACTTTCTTATCTATTGACAATGGAATGGTCCACCCCTAATCACTTAGAATAGCTAACAAACCATGGTTAACAGTTCTATCTTTTCTTAAGATTTTGATTAGGTCATCCATGAATCTAGTAATGATTTACATTAAGTATACAACCATTACATCATTCTGAAATTGTATTACCATAGAAGGAATTAGGCAACGACTAGTAACTAATCATCAATATGCAACTCGAAATTTTTGGGGAAGTAAGTTTGGATATAATTCAAAAATCAATTTCATGATCTTTGAACTGCATATCAACTAACTATTTCTCCACCCCTATCAGTTCGCAAGATCTTTAACCACTTACCTTAATGGTATTAACCATTGCTAGAAATTAATGAAATTTTTTTAAACATTTCAGATTTCTTTGCAAAAAGGTATAATCTAGAGTTATCGTTTTAAGAATACAACGAAAAACTCATATCCACCCCTGAATGTACATCCATCTGCGAATGAGATGAACTACTTTCAGTGGATATAGGCATATTAACTCTTTGCAGAGATTGATCTTGTTAAATCCACTATGAACAAGATACAAATGCCATAGATTAAAAAAAATGTGGTAGTGTCTTTTGATGACTTAGGTTTATAAAAGAATTCTTAGAATAGTGCAAGTGGATCCTGGTCACAGAATACCTAACTCATATTCCATACAGTTTGAATCCATTAATAAAAGATGGATATTAAACACTTGAGAAAGTGTAACTGTATTGTATCTGGAATTAGAAATATAAGAAAATTTCTGTTTGGATTCTAAAATTAAAGTCAAAGACTTAAATTCAACCAAATATAATGAGTAATTCTTTCTTGGACCACCACTACTAATACAAACTCTAAGTCAGATTTGCCCATACAAGTAGGAGATTTCTAAAATTGAAGATTTATATCAATTGGGAATAGAATTTCGGGATTATAATCATATGCGTCATATAAAATGACATGAAATAATTTATAGACCATTCATCCAATGATATGTTTTGAAGCTAATTCGAAATGAATAAGCTAAGAGGAATTAGGATAATTTTGTTTATAAATAAGAATCCAACGATGCTTCGATTAGCGAAAGACAAAGTAATCTTATTTATGTAATCTTCTTGTTTCATATCGTAAAAATACTAGTCTAAGGTGTCATCAATTGATGAACAGCTAGATGTCGCATATACAATATTTATCTTTCGAGATCTAACACTATTATGAATGTCTAATGGTGAAAATCCATTAGGGATTTATCTCATTAGAAAAACAAACATGTTAGACCAACAATGAAGATTCGAAATTAAACTACAACTTAATAGCAGAAAATAACATGGTTCAATATAAATTCATACACAATTCAGAAATTATAAACATATAGCAAGTAGGAATGACTAGTGAAAATACTAAAACATACAATCCTAAATAATTTCCAAGGTTTTCAACAAACTGATACAATGTCCCGGTAGGCGAGAGTCAAAGCATCATTTATTGAATAGAGTTGTCTGCTCATCTAAAATAGAAACCATTCTAGCAGCCTTTTATTCGATCAAAATAAGAATCCAACGTTGTCCCGGTAGGCGAGAGTCAAGGTTATTCTCATTTTATGAGCTTCCACCATTGTTTCATGTTTCATAAGTTTATCTCTAAGTAGTCACCGTAGGGGAGAGTCTAATAGAGACGAAAACTTACAAAACACTTATCAAATGAAATCTTACGGTGTTAAATGCGTTCAACGAATAACCATCCATAGGGGGACGAAGTCTAGCGTCTCGAGGTTATATTGAAAATATTTAACTTTTGTAAGACCAACAATGGAGATCGAATATCTTAATAATAATCAAGCTCATTATTTAAAGTGAGTTGTATTTTCTTTGATTCTCTTTATTTAATTTATTTATTTTAAATATATATTTATTTAAAATTTCACATTTAGAATGAAAAATTCTAAATATAAATTTTAATTTAATATTTATAAATTTTACTTAGATGGATATAAAAATAACATGAATTATTTCCATCTTAGTAATAATTTCCAATAAATATTTAGAAAAATATTCAATTTAAGTTGTTACAAAATTAATATAAATTAATTTACAACTCAAACTTAATTTTCTATAAATATATACTGCATTTCGAAAAATTAAAGTATTTAAGAATACAATTTTCGAAAATGCATGTTAAAATAAAAAATAAATCCTGGAAAAATTTTTCTAATTTAATGTTGGCCCAAAATTAATTAATAAAATTAATTTACAACAAAAAATATAATTTTCCTATTTAATTAAATATATAAGAAAAATTTCAAATATTTAAGTATGATGATAAAAATCAACTTAAATATTAATTTTCTATTTAATTAAATACACTAGAAAAATACTTCAAGCAAAAATATCATCTATCTAGATTTTCCTTTGACTAATTAATTCAATTTCTAATAATATACTTTAATTCAATTTATTTTAAATTAATCAATAAATGAAAAAATCATTGATTTAAGTTGATCCAAGAATTAATTAAAACAAATAATTAATTTACAACTTAATCTATTTTTCAAGATAAAATTCGAAATTCTAGCATTTAAGAAATGCAATTTCGAAAATTGATTAATAAAATAAAGAAAAAATATATTTTGAAAATTATTTAAATTTAGTTGAAAAAATAAATTTCAACTAAAAATAATTTTCTATTTAATTAAATGTCATGAAAAAGAAATATTTAAGTATGATGATAAAAATCAACTTAGATATTTAATTTTCAAATTAATTAAATGTATTAAATTCAAGAAATAAATAATTAAGTGTAGAGAAGGCTTAATTATTAATTTCTAGTTTAATACTAGGAAAAAAAATACTTAAAATAAATTGTACCAAAATTAATTATTTAAATAATTAATTTCACAATTTATAATATTTTCCTATTTAATATTAGAAATAATAAGTAGTCTAGAAATAACTATCTAGAAAATATCTTATTTGACTAAGTATCTTTTCCACAAAATTTGAAAAAATATCTAATTTAAGTTGTATTAGAAAAAATCTAGAACTTAAATATTTTTCAAATTTAAATTTAATTAAATATCAAAAATTAAGTTGTAACCACTTAATTTGAAAATATTCCATTTTAAGTTAATATTCGAAAAGATATTAACTTAAAAAATATCTAAAGAATCTTAATAACCAATGCCTAAAATTCCTCAACTTAATTTTTGAAATTTTAAATTCAAAAGATATTCAGAGTTAAGTTGATTAGTTATAGATAACTAAATATCAACTTAAATAGGAATATTTAATGAAAAATTTAAATTAAGCTTCAGAAAGAATCTAGATGGTTATAATTCCATATTTAATTAAATACAAGAAAATACATATAGTTTAGCTTAGAATAAAGAATTCTTTAAACTATAATTTTCTTAAATTAATTTCAAAATGAATGAAATTAATTATGTTGCTAATCAATTTTATTAGGTTAAACTAGTGTAATTAACCTAGTACAGTCATTCAAATCAGGCAAATGGGCCTTCACAATTGGGGTGGTTCATGTGAGGGGGTGCTGGGTTCAGTATGTCGTACCCACTTCTATGGCTCCCAACTGTCACACAAGGCCTAAAAGAGAGGAATTTAACCTTAATAAGAACAACTGTTATTAATTGAATAAGCCCAATAACTAAATGGGCCTAAATAAATTCTATCAAGAACTATGATAATTTATTTTAGCAACAACAACCTATATGTATCTATAATCAAATTAAACACATAGGCTCAGACAGACACACTTTGGATGAGTCCTATCATGTTGCTAGGTCATACACAGATGAAAGAAGATTGTAAATATACCTGTTACAAATTATTAACTTGACCAAGGGAGCCATCAGATCATTAGATCTGGCAAAAAGTAAACATGGCTATTTGCAATCAAGTAATAATAGGTTTTGAAAACTTACACATAAGCTAAAACACATACTCCTGTAACAAGGTTAGTTGGATAGTTGGATGTAGGATTTATTTAATTTTAAATTAAATATTTAATTTCGAAAATAATTAATTAAATAAAAAATAATTTTTCGAAAAATTTAAAAAATTTTTTGAAAAATTCGAAATTTTTAAAAAATTTAAATTTAAAATTAAACCTACAATTTTTGAAAAATTAGGTTTCAACCAACCTAAATATCATTTCAAAAATTTGCTAACTACTTTTAAATTTTAAATGTTATTTTATAAATAAAAATTAAATAAAAAATTAGAAAAGATAAATAAATATCTTTTTCAAATTTTAAATGTAATTTAAATAAATAAAATAACAAAATTTAAAAAAAAAATTAGCAAAATATCTTATATCATTTAAAAATTACATGATTATAAATATCTTATTTTTAAATTTAAAATAAGATAAGATATAATCAAATTTTAAAAATAAGATAGATTTTTAAGCAAGAAGATAGATACTAATTCTATTCAAATTCAAATTACACTAATATCTTGAATTAAATTTAAAAAATATTAAATTAATTCAAAATGATAATTAGAATTGAATTAGGAATAGTAATAGTATAAATACAAAACTATACCAAAAATCGGAAGTTAATTCCATGAAAAAGCATGAAAAATCGAAGAAAAACAAAAAAAGTGTGAACTGTACGGACAGTTTCGCGATCGCAGGAAAATTTCAAAGACACTCGATTTTTTCAAATCTTCAAAAATTCATAACTAATTCAAATAAAATCGAAATTGAGTTCTGTAAAAGGCTAACTTGCTTAATTTTTCCCATACTATCCAATAAAAATAATTCCAGAAACAAAATCGCAATTATTTTTTACGAAAATTTACAAACATCAATCAATCATCAAATAACACTCAATACAACATGATACCATCCAAAGAACATACAAACAGTCGTTTTAAAGTTCAAATTTCTTGCAAGTAAATCAATTACCATGGCTCTGAGGCCAGTTGTTGGAAATTATTTTACCAGGATCTTAGATCTACTCACAAGTATGTTGATTAACACCCTAAATATGAACTTTCTAAAACGATGAAATAAACACATATAAAGTTTAAGAAACCTTACATTGGGTGCAGCAGAATATAATGACTCCTTCCGTTCAGATATCTAGCCCTTGATTCCTTTCTGTAGCAGAGCATTATCAATATCTGAACCTGGATCTCTTTCTCTGAATCTTTGATGCTGAAACTCCTTTGCTGATGATCTTTCTTCAAGATCTTCCTCACTATGATTGAGGTATCACTTGATGTGTGTGGGCACTACTCATACACTAACGTAGTTCGAAATTCAAAGGAAGAGAAAGAAGAAGTGGCAGCTAAAGATATGGAGAGAGAAGGCTCAGTTTTTCTGATTCAGAAGTCTGAAGGAAAGTCTTATTTTCCTGAAGCCTTCACTATCTATTTATAGCATTCCACTAGGGTTAGATTTGAATTATATGGCATTAAAATAATGAAAAAATCAACTTAAAATACACTCAAAGGTGGCCGGCCATACCTTTAATGGATTGGGCCTTGCTTTTTGCAATTTTGCAATTTTAACACCTTTTGTATCTGATTTTCTCAAAAATGCCAATTTCCTAATTCAACCATTTAAATGCCAATTCTAACTATTTAATAACTATAAATAATTATTAAATAATATTGTCATTTATCATATTTATTAATTGAACCATACAAAGTATCTTAATTAACAAATATGCCCCTATAAACTCTTTCTTTACAATTTCGCCGTTACTTAGTGAAAATTTCACAAATAGACATAGTCTAATTTGAGAATTATAATTGATTAATCAAAACCAATTACATGAGTCTTACAAGCAATATTATCTCAACTAGTGGGGGGGACCATGGGTCTATATAACCGAGCTTCCAATAAGTAGATCAAGAATTTAGCACTAAAATTCACTAACTTATTAATTCTTCGTTGAATCCACGCATAGAACTTAGAATTGCACTCTCAGTATATAGAATGCTCTATATGTTCCACCATATAGACACATCATTAGTTATCCATTGTTATAATCCTAATGTGATCAATTATCCTCTATATGAATGATCTACACAGTAAAGGGATTAAATTACCGTAACACCCTACTATGTATTTTATCCTTAAAACACTTGACCCCGTATAAATGATATTTCAGCTTATGTGAAATGAGATCTCCACCATTTATTTTCGTTTGGTCAAGCTCGAAGGAGATCATCCTTTGCTTACTATTCGCCAGATAGAAGCTATAGATTCCATGTTTATGCTAGCGCTCCCACTCAATTGCACTACCGTGTTCCCAAAATGTACGTATCACCCTGACCTAAAAGTAGGCTTAACTAACAAATCAAAGAACACGAATAGCCTTTCAAGATTGAGCCTAATCATAACAGGATTAAGATCATTTGATCTAGGATCAACTAGGCGATATTGACTTGAGTAGATATTACGGTAAGTTTAATAAATCTAAGTCAAAGTTCAATATCGGTCCCTTCCGATGCATACTCCATGCATCCAACCTGAGCTTTACTTTAACCAATGCTCTGGAAAGAACATAGCACTTCTCCAAATGCAAGTAAACTCTGTTGTAGATTATCATATCAGTAAAACCCTGTGTCTGATAAATCTAGGAATACTTTATTCACATAGTCATGTTTACTTTCCAATGTGTTGACGGCACAATAAACAGGATCAAGTATGTGAAAAAGGGTTTCAGATGAATTTATACATTATGTACATATAATCATGAAATAAATCATGTGAACCATGCAACATTAAATGTTATTTCTTATCTATATTAATAAGTAAAACTGATTATATTGAAATGAGTTTTATTTAGGGCATAAAACCCAACAAAAGTTACCTATAAATAGAAAGTGATTGCTCAGTCAAATAACAAGTTTTTCAATAACCTTTTCTGTCAGAAAATTCTCTCTTCAGAAAAACTGAGCCTTCCCTTTTCTATACCTTGGCCGAAATCCCTCTCTCTCTTCTCTTCTTCTATATTTCAAACCCTAGTGAAAGAGTGAGTGCTCACACACAGCAAGTAGTAACTAAATCATAGATTGGAAGACTGTGAAGGATCAAACTCAAAGAGAAGGACATTCGGGCTCAGATCTTGATAATACTCTGCGACAGAAAGGATACAAGGGTTAGAGATCTGAGTGGAAGGAGACATTAATTCCGCTGCATCAATGTAAGGTTTTCTTAACTTTATATGTGTTTATTTTATCGTTTTAGAAAGTTCATATTTAGGGTGTTAAACAACATACTTGTGAGTAGATCTAAGATCCTGGTAAAATAATATCCAAAAATTTACTGCCTAGAGCCTTCTTACTAGATGGTAATTTCTCCATAATCCAAGTGTCATTATCTTCTAAAGTACGAATTTCATTTTGCACAACAATATGCCCAACAATATATTTGAAAACTTCTTTAAAGGGTCATGGTTCAACCCCTGTAATTATAGCTGCAAGAAAGTGGCGATGGTGCATAGTAAAGTCTACTCCCTTTCATGGACAGCCTAGGACCAACCAGTCTCAGTCTTCCTCCAACAGTTTCACACTCCAATTAGGCCAGCAATCTCAATATCAACATCAATTTAGGCCACAAGGTTCTGGGTTCAACATGGGGTACTCACAAGGTTTCCAAACTCCTACTCCTAGTGGTAGTCAAAGAGGGTACAATCAAGGTGGAGGGTTTGGTGCAAGTACAAGCCATCATAGTCAAGGAAACGGAAAAGCAAAAGCAAAGTCATTAGCTCAAGCCTATGCTCTTGGGTTTGATGATGTATAGGGCAGTGTAGACCAGGGAGTTGTCAATGGTATGGTTCTTATCTCACACTCTTGGTTTCATGTGTTATTTGATACTAGTGCATCACATTCCTTTATATCTTTGATGTTTGCTAGTATGTTGGGTTTGAGTTGGGAAACTTTTAGTCTTGCGTTGTATTTCAGTGTACCTATGGGAGGACACGGTGAGGTATCTACCATATGTAGGTCAGTTTGTATTGTGTTTGAGGGACACAAGTTGTTTGGAAACTTATTAGTGTTGCTCATGGGACAATTTGATGTAATTCTTGGTATGGACTGGTTGTCTAAATACCTAGCTATTGTGGATTGTTCACGCAAAAGAGTGACTCTTTTAAACATAGTGGTAATTTTATTATTTACCGAGCCAACACAAGTGCTGTGAGACAATATTCTATCTTAAGGGCATGCTTAGATCGAAAGAGAAACTTAGAGTGTTATGGGAATCTATTTACGATCGAGGATAAGTCTAGGGATTTAGACTAGTTCCCTTGGGTATCAGTGGTTAGTGGGTTTCTAGATGTGTTTCTAGAGGATTTACTAAGGTTACCAACTGATAGGGAGATCGAGTTTTGCATTGATTTGATTCCTGGAGCTCAACCAGTTTCTATTGCGCCTTACCACATGGCACCTGCAGAGTTAGCTGAATTGAAAAAACAATTATGGGAGTTAATGGATAAGGGTTACATCAGACATGGTACTTCTCTATGGGGAGCTCAAATCTTGTTTGCCAAGAATGCTGATTGAACTTTGCAACTTTGTGTCGACTATAGAAACTTGAATTAGATGACAATTAAAAACAAATATCCTCTACTGAGGATTGATGAATTATTTGATCAACTTGGTGGTTCAACATTCTTTTTAAAGATTGACTTAAGGTCAGGCTACCATCCCTTGAGGATTAGGGAAGAAGATATCCCTAAGACTACTTTCACGACACGTTATGGACACTTTGAGTTTTTAGTGATGCCATTTGGGTTAACGAATGCACGTGCTGCATTTATGGATCTCATGAATAGAGTCTTTACACCTTTTTTGGATAAGTTTGTGGTGGTATTCATTGATGATATCTTGGTGTATTCTAAGATACGTGAGGATCGTGCTGAACACTTGACAATAGTATTACAGACGTTAAGAAATCATCAATTATATGCTAAGAAAGAGAAGTGTGACTTTTCAATGATTGAAGTCAAATTCTTGGGCCATGTAATTTCTTAAGATGGTATCACTATTAATCCTACGAAGGTAGACTCTATTCTACAGTGGGAAAGACCAAGAATGTCACTGAAGTTCAAAGTTTTCTTGGGTTAGCAGACTATTATCGTCACTTTGTGGAGAATTTCTCTCGAATTGGTATGCATTTGACAAAGTTAACAAGAAAGGAAGTAAATTTTGTGTGGGATGATAGTTGTGAAGAAGCTTTCAGAGAATTGAAGGAATGATTAACTTTGGTGCCTATTCTCACTGTTCCTAATATTGAGAAACCATATGTGGTATTCACTGATGCTTCAGGTATAGGCTTAGGAGGTTTCCTCATGAAAAATGGCTAGGTGGTTGCGTATGCTTCTCGACAATTGAAACCACATGAGAGGAATTACCCTACACATGACCTAGAACTTGCCACAGTAATCTTTTTCTTGAAAATTTAGAGATATAATTTGTATGGCGTAAAGTTTGAGTTATCTCAGATCATAAGAGCTTGAAGTATCTTTTTACTCAAAGGAACTTGAACTTGAGGCAAAGAAGATGGGTTGAGTATATGAAGGACTATGATTTCACTTTGCAGTACCACCCCAGGAAAGCTAATGTTTTAGCCGATGCACTAAGTAGAAAGCCTCATGGTACTTTGGCATGTTTGGGTCTTGAGGACTAGAAAAAGACAATCACAATGGGTGATTATAACTTGTAATGCTATGAAGGGGAAGAAGTAGCTTGCATCTCTAACATAGTGGCTACACCAGTGCTAATTCAACAAGTTAAGCAACATCAGTGGCAAAATGAAAAGCTAAGACTTATTTAGAACTGAATCCAACATGGTGAGCAACTAGATGGGTGGACAGTTAACGGTGAAGAGTACCTATACCATATGAGAAGACTACTTGTTGAAGATATCCTTGATCTTAAGGAGTCCATTTTGATTGATGCTCATATATCCAAGTTTTCTGTGCATCCTGGAAGTACAAAGATGTATCAAGACTTAAAGAGACAATATTGGTGGGAAGGTATGAAAAGAGATGTGGCTAGCTTTCTACCTAAGTGTATAGTTTGTTAGCAAGTTAAGGCTGAGCATCAAAGACCTTTAGGTTTACTTCAACCTTTGCCTATACTAGAATGGAAGTGGGACAAGATTTCAATGGACTTTGTTATTGGATTGCCATTGACACCTTTGAAGCATGACGTTGTTTGGGTGATTGTCAATCGTTTGACTAAGTCTACCAATTTTATTCCAATTAGAAAGGATAACAAGCTTACCAGGCTAGCTCAACTTTATGTAGACAATATAGTCCGACTACATGGAGTGCCTTCAAGCATTTTTTCTGATAGAGATTCTCGATTTACATCAAAGTTTTGGAAGGTCTTGCAACAAGCCTTAGGAACTGAACTTCACTTGAGTACTGCCCATCATCAACAGACAGATGGATAGTCTGAGAGGACCATACAAACTTTGGAAGACATGCTTCGCTCTTGTGTTTTGGATTTTAGAGGTAGTTGGGGAGAACACTTATCACTGGTGGAATTCACATACAATAATAACTATCAAGCCATAGGAATGGCTCCTTGTGAGGCTTTATATGGGAGACCATACAGATCGCCATTGTGTAGGATAGAACTATATGAGCATATCACTAATGGAGCCCAAATTATCACCAGTACCATTGAAAAGATTAAGAGAATCCAAGAAAGACTTAAGGCTATTCAGAGTCGTCAGAAAAGCTATGCCAATCTCCAACGACGGGAAGTTGAGTTTGATGTTGGTGATTATGTCTTCTTGAAGGTTATTCCTATGCGTGGCGTGAAAATATTTGGAGTGAAGGGTAAGCTAGCCCCGAGGTATGTTGGACCTTTTGAGGTTATCAAGAGGATTTGGGAGGTCGCTTACCAATTAAAGTTACCAGGGCAGTTGGGACATTTTCATAATGTGTTCCATGTGTCTATGTCGAGGAAGTATACCCCAGATTCGTCACATGTCCTTGAGTATGAGGGTATCCCTCTTCAGGAAGATGTGACTTATGAAGAACAACCTATCAAGATCTTGGCGAGAGAGCTAAAAGTTTGAAGGAATAGAGAGATTCCAGCAGTCAATAGGCCGGAACATAAAAACCGCTAAACCGTAGGAACCGCCTAACCCATTAGAATCCGCCCGTATGGAAACCGCCCATTAAAAACCCGCAAAAATTGGATTGGGTTGAATTTTAACTTACTGCGTTTGGCGGCGGCACGGCTACGGTTTAGCCTAAAAACGGTGTTCAACCCGACCCGTAATATATTATTTTTTTTTTTTTTTAAAAAAAATTAATTTATACTATTACCTACTGCCTAAATTGAAAAACTAAAACAAAAAACCCTAAATCTAAATAACCCTTCTTTCTTCACAGCCGCCAACAGCATCGCCCCCCACCCCCACCTTCTTCTCCGGTCGTCGTCGCCCCTCCCCCCTTCTTCTCTGCTCGTCGAGCCACCACCTAGCCAAGACTCTGTTATAATCGTATTGATTTCGGGTAATGTTTGATGTGGTTAATCGACTTTCAACTACACCATTATACTTAATCTTTACTATCTTGAAAACTTTATGGCTTCTTTTTAAAGATTTTGTTTTCTTTGTACTTGCAGTAAGCATTTAGTAGTGTTTACAGTGCGGTGAATATCAACTTCCGTGGTATTCCGTATTTTCGAGGCCCGAAGGGAATTTGGACTCTTCAGGTGAGAGTCACATGTCTGATTTTTTTGAAGTTTAACTGCTAGTGCTTCTCTTGCTATGCATTATAATGAAATGACAACTGAGAATGGATTTTTGATTCCTTGAGACTAATTAATACAAAAAAGAAAATTCTGAAAATTCCTTGAGACAACCGAACCACTACAGGATCTTGTACATTTCCGAAATTTAATAACAAAAATCGTGATGTCTAATGATGTCTAATAGTCGACATAATCCTGAAAATTCTGAATTCAATGTATTCTACTATTTCTTTGAATTTTATATTTTGTGTGCTGTTAATGATGATGATGTTAATGATAATGATAAAAATGATATTGGTTATTGTTGATTGTTGATTTGAGATGGGTTACCTTATAGTGTTAATGTGTATACATACAATCATAGACAACTAGTATCTCATCAATAGAAGAGAACACCCTATATTCAATTATAAATGATGAATCATACTAATAATTCTCAAAGGTTTTCTATTTATTAAAATGTTTGTCAATCTAATAAAAAAAATATATTGGAGGAGCAATAATGGCCATTTCAATTTAATTGCAGATATCATAATTAACTCTTATGTAGTCAATGAGTTTGGTTTGATCTTCAAAGGATATTATTGAAATATTTCTTGAAATTTGTAGGGGTGTGCGTGGTAGTCAATTTTTTTTTTTTTTTGGGATAACTCGTTGTTCATTGATTATAAAGGAAAAGGTGTTTGGTGGTCAACTTAAAAGTTAAAATAAAGATTTGACTTGGAAGAAATGGGGTAGAATTCAAACGAATTTTAACCACAATCACTTATATACTGATCTTTGTTTAAACATTTATTGTTTTGTCATTATAATTAAAAAATTATTTTTTTGTTTTTTAAAAAAATTATTTTTAAAAATAATTAGGTTTGTTGGCTTGAAAACAATTTTCAGAAAACAAAATTACAAAAAATAAGAATTTTAAAAACAGCAAAATGTTATTTTTTAAAAAAAACAATTTACTTTTGATCAATATCATTTTTAAAAAACACTAACCAAACGCGACTTGTATTTTAAAAACTTCAAAAAATATTTTTTGTTCTCATTTTTAAACACACTTTTTTGAAAACAAAAACAAAAAACAATATCAAACATGCTTTTGGATGATCATCACATCTTTGTCTTGAATTAATTAAAGATTGTGTTTGAATAACTGAAATTTTTGTTTTTATTTTTTATTTTTGATCTTGTTTGTTTTGATTATTTTTGTGTATGAAATTTATTTTGTCATAGTCTAAAATTAATTTAATTATTAGGTGGAGTTATGGATATTAATATAGAAATACAAGATGTGGTTATAGAAGATAATGATATGCCTAATATTGAAGTGGAAGAGGAAGTAGAAAATGATAAAGAGGAAATGGGGAATGAGAAAAATAAGAAGCCTAAGGGGAAGTCAGATATTTGGCTTTTTACTAGAATTGTGGGTGGTAATTCGAGGATCCTAAGGCAGCATGTAATTTTTGTGGGAAGGATTATGTCGCTCACCCTAAAAATTGCGGAACTAGTACTTTATGGAATCACTTGAATCGGTGTCCAAAGAATCCTAATAGGTGAACAAACAAAAGATCTTGTGTTTCGAACCTAAGAAAGAGGGAGAGGGTGGTGCTACTTGCGAACTTGATTGGCAGCAATTTGATAAACAAAAGTGTAGGCAATCTATTGCAAAATACATTTTGTTGGAGGAGTTGCCTTTTAGGCATGTGGAGAGTGAAGGGTTTAGGCAATTGATTCGTCGCTAGAACCGAGACTTGAAACTATATCCCGTATGACAATTGCTAGAGACATTTATCAATCGTACTTGGATGAAAAAGAAGTAATTAGAGGTGTTTTGAAAAAGTAAGGGTTTCTCTTACTACTGACACATGGACTTCTATCCAAAATATAAACTATATGTGTCTCACTGCACATTGGATTGATAGTGATTGGAAGTTACAAAAAAGGATCATTAACTTTTGTCAAATCACTGATCATAAAGGGGAGACAATAGGACCGAGATTGAAAGTTGTCTTAATCAATGGGGGATTCATAAGATTTTCACAATTACGGTTGATAATGCTAGTACAAATAGCACTGCACATTGAGTATGTTTTGAGAAAATTCAAGAGCAAAAGGCATGCTATAATTTTGGATGGAGAGTTCTTGCATTTAAGATGTTGTGCACATATTGTCAATCTGATAGTAACTGATGGGCTAAAGGAGAAAAATGAGTCAATTGCTGCCATAAGAAATGCTGTGAAATATGTAAGATCATCACCATCAAGGTTGTTGGCATTTAAAGAATGTGTCAAAGCTGAAGATATTGAGTGTAAGGGGCTATTGTGTTTAGATGTGCCTACAAGATGGAACTCTACTTATTTGATGTTAGAGTGTGCTCTTAAGTTCCAAAAGGCATTTGATAGGATAAAGACCGACAAAAATTATGTGCATTATTTCACTGAGGAGGATAATGGAAAGAGTAAGGAAGGACCACCTAATGAAGATGATTGGGAAAATGCAAGGATCTTTGTGAAGTTTTTAAAAACGTTTTATGAAGTCACTTTGAAATTTAGTGGGTCTTCTTATGTGACCTCTAACTTGTATTTTCAAGAGATCTGCGAAATTCAGAATGAGTTGATAACTTTGTCAAAGGAAAGAGATGGAATGCTATCCTCCATGGCTGCTAATATGAAGAGAAAATTTGATAAATATTGGGGAGAGTCAAAGGCAGCTAATGGTGCATTAATCATTGCTACCTGTTCTTGATCCTAGGTACAAGTTACAATTTGTGGTTGACTCGTTATGAAACTTTCTATGATATATCATTGCGATCCAAAGTTGATTAAGAAAATTGAATAGAATTTGCGCAAGCTGTTTGATTTTTACAATGAGATGCACTTTGGTGTGGGCCCAAGTTCAACTACAAGTTCTAATTTATCAGTGTCTGTTGAAGGAGATACAACTAAACCTGGGGGACTTGTCTCCAAGTTTATGTCTAAAAAACGACAACATGATGGTGAAAGAAATAGAAATGAGATTGACAAACATTTGGCTGATGATACTGAAGATTTTGTTGTGGGTCAGCGTTTTGATATCTTGAAGTGGTGGACGGGACAATCGAAGAGGTATCCGATATTATCTTTGATTGCTCAAGATGTTTTGGCCATTCCTGTTACCACTGTGCCATCGTAGTCCGCATTTTCAATTGGGGGCGTATTCTGATCCATTTCGAAGCTCATTACTACCAAAGACGGTGGAGGGTCTAATATGTTTGAAGAATTGGTATAGTGAAAGCAACCAACCAATTATTGTCAAGGAATACATGGATGAAGAAGAATTACTAAATACTTCTGAACAACTTGAAAATGGTAAAATATACTATTTGATCTTGAAAACTCCTTATACATAAATTTTATTATTACTGTTACGCTAAAAAAAATTATCTTGTTATGATATATATTTCATTCGTTTGCAGATATTATTGCTAGCGAGCATCCTAAATGATATATAGCGTTGTTGCAAGTTTGAAATGGTTTCATTAGAGATTAAGGTTGGTTATTATAATTATGTATTGTAATTTAATCAATATCAAGTTGTTATTTATATGGTAATTAAAATTTTTTATTATTTTGCAGAGTTGCATTTCATTTGGAGCCAACTTTTGAAGTCACTTTTGTTTTAATTATGGAGACTTTATGAATTATTATGAACTTAGATTGTGTTATGGACTTAAATTATGGACTTTTTTTTGGATTGTTATGAACTTGTATGGACTTTTTAAGGACCTTTTCTAGATTGTTACGAAATTTTCATGGATTATTATTATGCCTTGTTATGGAGTTTATAAAGATTGATATGAATTTTTTAAGGACTTTTATGCATTGTTATTAACAGGTATAAATTTTTAGTTATTTTTTTTTTTTTTCTTGTGACAATATACTTTGGAAGTTTTGATTTTTAAGCAACCCAAACCGCCCAAAAAACCGCATAAAACCGCCCCTTAAAAAACCGCCCAACCCAAACTTTTATTGGGCAGGTATGGGTTGTGATTTTAAAAAACCGCCAAATAAAAAAACCGCCAAACCGCCCAAAAACCGCCCAACCCAACCCATGTGCAGGCCTAGCAGTCAAGGTCTTATAGAAAAATCACAAAGAAGACGAGGCTACTTGGGAGTTAGAGTCTAAGATGTATATGAAGTATCCTCACTTGTTTAATTTTCAACTTGAGGTTGTATTTTGATATTTTGGGACGAAAAGGAGGGGAGAATGTAAAGACTTTGTTTGATCGAGTTAAAAGAAGAGAAAAATATATATATATATATGTATAATAATAATAATAATAAATAAATATGTATATATGTATATAAAAAAAAATAATAAAGAAGAAATCTTTTTCCCCTGCTTCGTCCGCCCCCCCCCCCCCCCCGCGCGCTCTCTCTCTCTCTCTCTCTCTCTCTCTCTCTCTCTCTCGCTCTCTCTCTCTCTCTCTCTCTCTCTCTCTCTCTCTCTCTTTCTCTCTTTCTATCTCTCTCTCTCTCTCTCTCTCTCTCTCTCTTTCAGACCACAAGAGAAACAACCCACAAACGCCATCACTAGCGTGACTCCGAAAACCCTTCTCCGACCACTGTCTAGCACCATGCGCCGGACCATTCGAATCCCCAAGTGTCAATGACCTCAACCCCAAGTGGTGCTGCCCCTTTCGCCGCCATTCGCCCGGGATCGCATCAAAGTTTGGAGGTTCAAACTTTGAACAGATTTTTCGACCACCTCTGGTGTCCGTTTGATGAGTCGTCTTCACCATTAGACTCAACTCGTCAAGGAGAATAACCTACACTAAGCCATTTCACCCAACTCGCTACTTTTTCTGGTGACGTTTTTGTAGCTCTGCCCTTTTCTGGCAACTTTCTGGCAATATTGTGTACTGTTTTAACAAATAGGTGGCATGAGTGTAATTTAGTCGCCAAGGTGATCATGATATATATATATATATATACTACCCCTATTTTCGGTGACGTTTTCTGTACACCAATTTCTACTACCACTGATAGTTAATGTGCACTGCTTAGGTGAGATTTTAGAACTCCAAATTTCAAACAGAGTCATATTATATGTCATTAGACTCAATTTTGAGAGTAGAATACAATGATGATAATTATTTATCCATTTAATGGTATAGGTAAGAGTAATATCTAAGATTAGACTAAACAATTGGAGCTCGGGACTTGAGAGCTTTAGTTTGTCTTTTAGACAAAGTTAACGACTTGGGACAGGTAGGGACTCAATTTGACTATTGGACTTGATTTTTATATGTGTTGAATAAATTAGACATATTTTTATGATTTGTAAATTGCTTAAAAAATTAAAAACTTATTCTGCACATTTTTCTGGACTGTTTTGGGGCACTGAGTGCCAAATATATTTTGTACAAATAATTATGCAGGCTATGATTTTTTAGTTTATTTAAAATACAACCTATATGTTGCCGAATTTTCTAAAAAATAAAAGGGAATATGTACTTTTATTATTCTTATATGAGAGTCATGTTGATTATGATTTGTGCATATATTGTTGTTCCACGACCTAGTCTCTGTATCATCATAGGTAGATCAGATGTCCACTCACCTGTAGGTGAACGACCTAGAATCTGTACAGGGAGTGAATTGAATTTGAATCCCGGTATTACGGTGGTTATTAGGTGCGACTACCAATTTTGGATGTTATTTTCTATGATTGGTATTGAGAGCTAGGGGTCTAGTGGATTGTGTGATATGCATTTGACGCTTGATTTTGTGATTATTTGTGGTCTCTCTACTTTGTTTATACATTTTGATAATGGTGATGAGATATTTTATTTCTAAAAGCTAATTATGCATGAATTTATATTAAACCAAGGGTCCTTTGTTATTAGTTGTTTTCCTACTGGGCTTTATGAGCTCATTTTCTCCCATTCCAGGAACTCAATTTGATGCTAGTGGATGAGGATAGTACTGTTGAAGAAGAAAGTCGTTATTAATTTAGTCTTATTCTACTTATTAAACTGCCAATGAAACTGATTTTATATTTAAGCTAGAATGGAATGGTCTGAATGACTTAAATTAGTTATGTACTAGTTAGAAATGAGGAATGATGGATGCTAGATATTATTTTGGTATTTTATTGACTTATCAAATTTATCTATTCGGTGACTACATAACTGTGAGGATATTATTCTCCTTTTATATATTAATGAGTGGTCTTGATTTTATTACTAATATTTTCTTATCGATACATATATAGGAATCAAACTATTATTTTTCAATAAGTATTTTGTGATATAAATCAAAAAATCATTTATAAGCGTTATTTTCTTACAAGGGTCAAAGTGTGACATTTGATCACCCAAATTATGAATATTACATATGTGGCACAGCCTAGCGCTCCGGTCGTGACACAGTGTGTAATCATATTAAAGAAATTCGGTTATACTATTGTAATTAAATATATATATTTTAGATATTTTTAACTAAATGGATAAGTTAGAAAATTAAAGAATGATTAACAAAGCTTAATTAGGATTTAATAAATTTCACAGTACAAAAGGGCAACATTGGAATTTCAGATTATAGGCATGAAGATTCATGAGCAAGCGGGGAGAAAGCCATAATTTAGAGGACCTTTAAGAAAGCTTTTTCTCTCCTAACACTCGATCACTTTTCTAGGAGTGGCAACTGGCAAAGTTAAATTAATAATATCCCACCAAAAAAATAATAATAATAAGAAGAAGAAGAATTAATTACTTGTATCTAGGTATTCTACCTATGGCAGCCGCAACATCCACCAGTTGCACCAGCTTCTTGAACCTACGATCATCATCAACGAACCAGCAGCAGCCCAATAAGGTGCGGACCAGGTCCTCATCATCATCGAGCCACGGAAAGCTTGATGGGGTGGCCATGTGGCTCTTCAACAGTGTTACCACCGCTTTCTTTGCCTCCTTAGAGAGGTGTTCTTGTATCCGCATAGCCACTGTAGACGACGGTGACGATGCCAACGACTTGCCCTTGATCTTCAACGATGGAAATCTTCCACACGAAGCAAGGACCCTCAGCCGTAGAAGGGTTCGCAAAGGGAAGACTACCAGAACTACTACTACTGCTACTGTTGATGATGAGGACGATCTTAATTAGTACGTAACTTTTTAATAAATTTTTATATATATGTATATCTATATAAGATATTGACGATGTCAACGTCTCGACCACGACGATCTGCATATTGTTAATTTTCTCTTTTTGCGGTTTAAATGAATTTTAAAAGTTTCTTGCTTATGTTTTTTTCTCTATGGAAATGTCCACGAAGTAATCGAAGTAAAAACTATGCTTTATTTTTACACACTCACTCTCCTTAATTTCTCTATGCTCTGTTCATAAATTTTCCAAAAGGCTACCGGCCGGCAGTTAATTACTGAGATATTAAACTTTTTTTTTTCTTTCAAATAAATGATCACCTAATAAGCTTAAAAATAATTAATTTCAGTCTTTATTAGTGCCATTATACTTTCTTTCTCTATTTTTTTTTTCTTAATCCTTTTCGCTGTGTTTAATTTATCTGCAATATTTATCTCTCATGAGCTGGAGAGTGGAAAGTAATAAAAAGTTCCTTATGAATTTTACTTTAAATAATAGTAATAATAATAACGTTACCGAGTGATTACATTTGTCAACGTTAATAGCATTACTTTGTCGACTAAAATGATGGTATAACAGAGCGGTGATTTATTTTTATTTTTTGATCCAATGATTGATCTTTATTTTTTTTGGTGGGGTTGGGGAGGATGGTTTCATTCTCATTCTAACATTAATTTTACATATTTGAAAATAATTTCTGTAAACTAGAATTTTAAAATATGGTATATGTAAGAATTGCATAAATAAAAATTATATATATAAATATATATTCAATATGAATAAAATTATTTATAGTGATTGCACTCGAAAAAATTATATACGTATTAAGAGAAATTACGTAAAATTGAAATAAAAATATGACGTGAAATTAAAATGGAAGCATATATTAAAATGAAATAAACTGAAGAAGAATCTGAAAATGAAGTGTGTATATATATATATATATATATATATATATATATATAAATATAGAACAATAGTTGTATGTTTCAAGTCATGAGAAAAGCTAGATTTATAAATGTTGCGAAAGGTAGCTAATTAGTGTGAGATGCTTTCAGAGTAATGGTGTCATTTCGTAAAATGATTATGTTGTTTCATTTAAGGCAAAGTTTCTTTTCTTTTTCTCTTTATTTTACTTTCCGTTGCCCACTTTTTACGAATTACAATCAAAGATGGAGTAGGAAACCCCACTCCCACCATTATAATTATATATATATAAATAAATTTTTTGAAAGGGAATTTTTTTAAAGAAATTTTTACACTAAAAATATAAAGAGAAAATTACACTTACTTTGAAATTTTAAATTTTAAAGATTCTTATTATCATATGACACATTTAAGTTTGATCAATTTATATGGTATTTTTTTTTTAGGTCTTTTTATGGTACTTGATATACCATATATATGTAATTAGGGTTTCAAATCCCATATTTAATATTTTTATTTGTTTAGAAAGTTTTATTTGTCATTGATGCCGGAAATATCACCGGAGTTTGATGACGGTGCCAGAAAAGTTGCCGAAGTAGCGGTCGGTGCTGGAAAAGTCGTCGGAGTTGCTGCCGGCACTGGAAAATTCGTCGGAATTGGCATTGTCGCCAGAAAAATCATTGAAAAATCACCAAGAAACTGGTTTCTTTTTCAAGAAATAGGTTTCTTGATGAAGAAACCACAATTTCTTGGTGATTTTTCCGTTGACAATGCCAATTCTGACAACTCTTTTGACGACTTTTTCAGCACCGAAACAAACTTCGGAAAAGTCATCAGAATTGGCATAGTCGTCAGAAAAAATTACCAAGAAACTGGTTTCTTGATGAGGAAACCAGTTTGTTAATGAAGAAACCAGTTACTTGATGAAGAAACCAGTTTCTTAGTGATTTTTCCGATGATTTTTCTGACGACAATGGCAACTCTGACGACTATACTGGCGTTGGTAGCAACTCTGACGACTAATACACCAGCAGCTACTCCGGTGAATTTTTCAGTACCAATAGTAAACTCTGGGAAATTCGTCGGAATTGGCATTGTCGCCGGAAAAATTACCGAAAAAATCACCAAGAATCTAGTTTCTTTTCTTCATCAAGAAACAAATTTCTTGATAATTTTTTTTTTTTTTGTAATTTTTCCGGTGATAATGCCAATTCTAATGACTTTTTTAGCGCCCGTAGCAATTCCGGTGACTTTCCCAGTGCCGGTAGCAACTCTAGCGACTATGCCAATTTTGATAACTTGTTTCAGTTAACTTTATTGTTTAACATTTATATTTCGTGATGATTTTTCATAGTGTCGAATCTGGTTTCACAGAGTTCATAAGTTCGAAACTAGTTTTATAAGTTTTTCTGTAATGAGGTTGCTCTATTTTATGATGTTATTGTATATTTTTTATTTTAAGTTTCTTTTTTATTATTTTGTTTCTAGGTTTGAAACTGGTTTTCACACTTATATTTTGTTTTAGATTATTATTGTGCATTGTGCGTTGTTTTGTTTATATTTTGAGTATTTTTTTGTGTTTTTTTTTCTCTATTTGGTTGATTGATGAAACTGGTTTCAATTACTTTCAATGTATATCATTTTTATTTTATTTTCATAATCTTTATTATTGTTGTGTAACGAAACTAGTTCCTTAATGAAAAAACCACTTTCTTGGTGAAGAATCTGGTTTCTTAATGAAGAAACCACTTTCTTGGTAATTTTTCTAGTGATTTTGCTGGTGACAATGCCAATTCTGACGA
Organism: Cannabis sativa; assembly: GCF_029168945.1. NCBI lineage: Eukaryota > Viridiplantae > Streptophyta > Magnoliopsida > Rosales > Cannabaceae > Cannabis > Cannabis sativa. The sequence continues at coordinate 23,636,991 of NC_083610.1, forward strand.
TTTTTTTGATGCTGGCAATAACTCTGGCAATTTTTCAGACAACAGCAACTACTCTGGTAACTTTTCCGGCACCGACATCAAACTCCAGAATAGTCGTCGAAATTGGCATTGTCATAGGTAAATTTACCGAAAAAATCACCAAGAAACCTGTTTCTTCATCAAGAAATCGATTTCTTGAGTTTCTTGGTGATTTTTCCTGTGTTTTTTACGGCGACAATGCTGATTCTAATGACTTTTTCGGCGCCGGCAATAACTCCGACGACTTTTCCGGCACCAACAGCTACTCCCACGACTTTTTCGGTGCCGACAGCAAACTCTGGTGACTTTTCCGGCACGAGTGATAACTCCGACGTTCACTATAGTTTTATTTGTTTTATTTTTTTAAAAAAAATTAATATGAAGAGAATTTTAATATTTTTTGTGGTAATTTAATTAACTTTTTATTTTTTATGAATCTTAAATTCAGATTTTCTTTTTAATGTTTTATATGGTTTTTTTTTTTTCTTTTTGTAAAAATCATACTTTTAGTTTGATTGGTTAGATAATGCAATATTTAGTAGGATTTACTTTATATGCCATATTTATCATAACCTTAATAATTTTCCCATATTTTTGAAAATAGCCCAAATATAAAATGAAATTTTTATTACATATATACTTACACACGCGTGTACTTATTTTTTTACACTTCAAGTTATTTATTTACAATTATACCACCTACACACACATTACATGCAACACAAGTGTTAAAACACGTCATGTGATAGACCCTTGACCCCTATTAATCACTCCATGCTTTCCCTCTCTATTTTTATTCTTTTTATTCTTTTTCTTTTCAATTTTGTTTCAGTTTTTTTTTTCAAAAAATAAAATATTCATAACTGAACTTCGTCTCCACCCACGATCAAAACCCATTTTTTCGCACCCAATTTTCTGCAATTTTTCAAACTTCCATTAACTAATTTCCATAACCGTTTGTACTCTATTTTTCTTGTTGTGAATCTATATATAATCTGTTATATTATTTGTAACACCTTAACTAGCATAGGCGTGTTGACGTGATTTTTAATGTACTGTGCAGCTCGTTGCTAATCAACGAGGTTAATGAAAAACGTGATTAATTAAAATTTTACTTATTTAATTAAATACTTGTAATGTAGCATACAAAATACTTTGGGATCCCATTTACAAAACACTTTACAAAAAGTTTGCTATTCAATACAAAATATTTGTCGCCCAGCGACTAACTACAAAAGCCCTGATGTCCCGAGGATCGTACGCTCCAGGCCTAACCGCGTCGACATGTACAATCTTCATCTGCTCGTCCTCACGGTTCCTCAACTTTGGCCTTGCCCTTACCTACACATAAACATAGCACTGTGAGTCGACAGACTCAGTAAGAAAAGCATAATATAATAAACATACTAAATCTCGAGGTATAATCAAGTGCCCATACACTTGATCATAACCACAACTGAATCAAGAACGTCCATGACAAAGTATGATTAACCGCGAATCTAGCCTATACTCGGTACTCTAATCGTACCGATGTGGTAGCAATTAATCCATACTATCTGATAGCCTAGCATATATCTGTTGGCATCTCGGTGCAACTCTATGTACACCTCACTGTTGCCCTGATATGCTAATCAGACGGCTATATAAAATTTGCCTAACATATATCTAATATGTTAATCTGATGACAACTAACATGTAAGCTAAACATATATATACATATGCATACTGTTATACTAATCTTACCTCGATTCTGAATTCAGGTGTGCCGGTCAACCTGAGTGGAACAATCTGCTCGGCAAATTACAGGCTCCTAAATCATAATAATCACAACACTGATAAGTGATACGCTAAATCACTTCTCGGGGACTTAAACTCGAAACTAAAAGTTTCCCTATCGATAAACAACATGGCAATACCCTAAATAACACAAACAACACCCACAGCTACCAAATCCTCAAGCATGCAAAATTTCTCAACTCTTAAACTTCAAGAAAACAAAGAACAAGTTACAAAAAGCTTACCAAGAACTTGAGCTTACTAAAACCTTGAGAAAACAGCTTGAATTACAAAGGAAAACACCAAATCCCTGCTGCTCAAAGAGGGGCCGAAAGAGAGAGAGCTTTAAAGAAAATGGTTTTGCTTCTTTTCTTTTATTTTTTTTCCAATTTTGTAAAATGAAAGATAAAATTGTTTTTGTTACATTACTTCAGCCAAAAACAATTAAATATATCAACAAAAATTCATTTAATTGACTCACATAAACACAAAACACCAAAAGGTGCAAAAAGACCAAAATACCCTTGCCCACACCAAACTAATTTAAAGGGTACTAAGGGTATTTTGGGAAAACTCTGAATTCCCGACTAATCCCGACATTCTCAATGTCTAACAATACCGTCCCGCTATACTAAAATATTAGATTGTGATTCTACTGAGCCATACACCGCGTTCCATGTTACCGGGCACCGAAAATGTAAAATTATAAAATTTCACTATACGACATACAAAATGCATTCTGAATTCAAATAAATCAACATAAATAGTTATTTAAATATCAATAAATAATTTTCATAATTAAACCCTAATTATCTGCTAATTTCCAAATTTAAACTAAGCGATCTTTATAACTATCCCCTTTAAAAGGATTTCGTCCTCGAAATCCAACCTGAACAACTCCGGATTCTGGGCTCTCATATCTGATTCCAATTCCCAGGGGGCTTCCTCTACCTTGCTGTTTCTCTAGAGTACTTTGACCAAGGCTATGGTCTTATTCCGAAGGACTTTATCCTTTCTATCAAGGATCCGTACTGGTTGTTCCTCGTATGACATGTCTGGCTGCAGCTCAAGGTCCTCATAACTAAGTATATGAGTAGGGTCTGAAACGTATTTTCTCAACATAGAGACATGGAATACGTTGTGAATTGCAGAAAGAGCTGGAGGCAAAGCTAACCGATATGCCACTTGACCAACATTCTCGAGAATCTCGAAAGGTCCTGTAAACGTAGGGCATAACTTGCCTCTTTTCCCGAAACGTTTAATCCCCTTCATTGGAGATACTCGTAAAAACACACGGTCCCCTACTTAGAATTTAACATCTCTGCGTTTCGGATCTGCGTAACTCTTTTGCCTACTCTGAGAGGCAAGCATTCTAGCTTTAATCTTCTCAATTGCCTCATTGGTCTGCTGCACTGATTCTGGACCTTGGTACTTTCTCTCCCCTGTCTCATCCCAGTGGATGGGAGATCTACACTTCCTACCGTATAATAGTTCATAGGGAGCCATCCCTATCGTACTCTGATAACTATTGTTGTACGAAAATTCTATCAGCGGTAGATATTTACTCCAAGAGCCTTCAAAAACCATAACACAGGCTCGTAACATATCCTCCAATAGCTGAATCGTCCTTTCGGACAGCCCATCTGTCTAAAGATGGAATGCTGTACTGAATTTTAGTTTTGTACCCATTGCTCGTTGCAAACTCTACCAAAACTTGGAGGTGAACTTCGGATCTCTATCCGAAACTATAGACTTTGGTACCCCGTGAAGTCTTACTATTTCTTTAATGTACAACTCTGCCAGTTGATCCACTGAATAGGTTGTTTTAACTGGTAGAAAATGAGCAGACTTCGTGAATCGATCTACCACAACCCAGATAGAATCGAGCAATCCTGTGGTTCTAGGTAACCCAACCACAAAATCCATCGTGATGTCCTCCCACTTCCATTCAGGTAGGGTTAAAGGCTGTAACAACCCTGCTGGTCTCTGATGTTCAGCCTTAATCTTCTGACAAGTTAGACATCTCGATACAAATTCTACCAAATTCTTCTTCATACCACTCCACCCGAAGTAAGGTTTAAGATCCTGATACATCTTGGTGGTGCCGGGATGCAAGGAATATGGGGTAGTATGAGCCTCCTCAAGGATTTTATTTCTGAGTTCCAATACTATTTGGAACACAAACCCTAGCTTTAAATAATAACATCCCACTGTCTGACAGTAAAAAATCTCTAGCTTGACCAGCTGAAACTTCTTCTCTGATTTTTACTAACTCCGGATCAGTCATCTGAGCAACCTTAATTCTTTCTAACAGATCAGATTGCAGCGTCAAATTGTGAAGCTTGCCTACCACAAATTCAATGCTAGATCTGACCATGTCCTATGCTAACTGGGGTGAGATCTGAATCATGCTAGCTACGTGCCTGGGACCCTTCCTGCTCAGGGCATCAGCCACTACATTGGCCTTCCCAGGATGATAAAAGATCTCACAATCATAGTCTTTTACTAACTCCAACCAACGCCTCTGTCTCATATTCAAATATTTCTGAGTAAAGAAATATTTGAGACTTTTATGGTCAGTATAAATTTCACATCTTTCTCCATAAAGATAATGCCGCCAAATTTTCAAGGCAAATACTACCGCGGCCAATTCTAGGTCATGGGTCGGGTATCGCTGTTCATAATCTTTTAACTGACGGGAGGCATAAGCGATAACCCGATCAGCTTGCATCAGTACACACCCCAGACCCTCTCTGGATGCATCACAATAAACCACGAACTTTTCTTTGTCAGAAGGCAAAGCTAGCACTGGAGCTGTAATCAACCTCTGTTTCAGCTCCAGAAAACTAGCTTCACATTTATCTGACCATACAAACCGCTGATTCTTTTTGGTGAGCTCGGTTAAGGGTGTTGAAATTTTAGAGAACCCTTCCATAAACCGACGGTAATAACTAGCTAGACCCAAGAAACTTCTAATTTCTGTCACTATTTTCGGTCTAGGCCAATCCCTGACGGATTCTATCTTTCCTGGATCCACCTTGATCCCATCCTTGCTAACAATGTGCCCTAAGAAGGACACCTGAGATAGCCAAGATTCACATTTCTTAAATTTGGCATAAAGCTTGTGTTCCCGAAGCCCTTGTAGACCATTTGAAGATGTACCTTATGCTCCTCTTCTGATTGAGAGTACACAAGGATGTCGTCGATAAACACAATTACACAGATATTGAGGAAATCCTTGAATACTCTATTCATCAAGTCCATAAATGCTGCAGGAGCATTGGTTAGTCCAAACGACATAACCAGAAATTCTTAATGTGCATACCTAGTACGGAAAGCTATCTTCGGAATGTCCTCCTCTCGGATTCTCAACTGATGAAAGCCCGATCGGAGATCAATCTTTGAGAAGACCGTCTTCCCCTAAAGTTGATCGAAAAGATCATCGATCCTAGGTAATAGATATTTATTCTTAACTGTTAGCTTATTTAACTCCCGAAAGTCGATGCACATTCTCAGAGACCCATCCTTCTTCTTGACAAATAATACCGGAGCTCCCCAGGGTGACACACTAGGCCGGATAAACCCTATGTCAAGTAACCCTTGGAGCTGAATTTTTAATTCTTTAAGCTCAGCTGGAGCCATTCTATAAGGAGCCTTGGAGACTGGTTCCACTCCGAGTGCCAAATCAATAATAAAATCAATTTCCCGTTGAGGTGGTAAACCCAGAAGTTCCTCGGGAAAACATCTATAAATTCCCGAACCACCTTGATGTCTTCTGGCCGAACAGAGTCTGGCCGAGTGGTGTCTAATACCACGACCAGAAACCCTAGACATCCATCACACAACAATTCTTTAGCTGACAAAGCCAAAACCACTAGGATCCGAGATTCCTGAACCGAACCGACAAAAACAAACGGTTCCTCACCTTCTGGTTGGAAGATTACCATCTTCCTCTTATAGTCAATACTGGCTGAATATTTGGATAGGAAATCCATTCTCAGAATAATATCAAAATCTGCTAAACTCATCTCTATTAGGTCAGCACTTAACTCCCTATCGTCAATCCTGATCGGCATAGACCTTAATCACCTTTTGGAGATAACTAACTCTCTGCCGGGTAATAGGGTTCCAAACCCTGATTCATAACTATCACGTGGTCTATCCAATTTACTAAAAATTCTTGCTGCCACATAAGAATGAGTGGCCCCAGAATCATACAACACAGAGTAAAAAGAGTTGTTGACCGAGAGCTGGCCTGTTACAACTGAAGGGCTAGCCTCTGCATCAGCCTGAGTAATCGCGAACACCCTAGCTGGAGTGGGTTTCGTCGGAGCCTTTGGTGCCTCGGTTCTGAGTTGAGGACAATCCCTATTATAATGTCCTGGCATGCCACATTGGAAGCATCCTTGTCCTCTACACTACCCCAGATGGTGCCTTTTACAACTGGGGCACTCTGGGTAAGTGTATTGGGTCTCAGAACTACCCTGACGACTGCCTCGACCCTGGTTCCCTCGGAACCTCTTGTTCTTACCCGAGCCACCAGTTAGTGGATGCTTTCCTTTTCTGATCCATGGCCGAGCAACTACCTCCCCTGCTAAAGCCTGATGCAAGAGGGGTAGGAGCCCCGCCAACCACTGGAGTCCTAGCAGACTCAGTCATGCACCCAACTGCGCCCTCAGCTCGCAGTGCCTTTTCCACCATTTCAGCATAGGTGGTTTTGTCGTCTGTAGTAATCATCAGATCATGTCAAATCTTTGCACTCAGCCCATCCAGGTATTTTTCCTTTTTAATGAAATCGGTTAGCACAATTCCCAAGGCCAACCTTGCCAACCGGTCAAACTGCGTTGTGTACTCAGTTACGCTCATATTTTCTTTCTGGGTCAGGTGGGTGAACTCTTTTCTCTTGGCACTTCTGACGGCCTCATTGTAGTACTTGGCATTGAAAAGTTCCTGGAACTTTTCCCAGGTCATCGTAGTGACGTCTGTTGGAATTAATTTTACCAGGAACTTAGATCTACTCACAAGTATGTTGATTAACAACCTAAATATGAACTTCTAAAACGATAAAAGGAAAACACATATAAAGTTAAGAAAACCTTACATTGATTGCACCAGAATAATATGACTTCTTCCACTCAGATCACTAACCCTTGATTCCTTTCTGTTGCAGAGTATAATCAAGATCCGAGCCCGAATGTCCTTCAGTTGGATGTGATCCTTCACAGTCTTCCAATCTATGATTGAGGTACTGTTTGCTGTGTGTGGGCACTACTCTCTCACTAGGGAATTGAAAATTGTATCTCTCTCTCTTGTGTGTTGTGTTGATTTCGTGTGTCACAAGAGGAAGAGGAGAGGGCGACTATATATAGAGAAAAGGGAAGCTCAACTTTCTGAAAGAGGCAGTTTCTTGAATAATTGCTTAATTGCCTTATTTGGTGTGAGCCACCACTTTCCTTTTATAGATAACTGCTAGGTTTAGTTTAGTAATTGTTTGGCATTTAAAAAATTGAAAATAATAATTGGGAAACACACTCAAGTGGCCGGCCATAGGTGTGATTGGGCCTCACTTGGATTTTGCAGTTTCCACAATTTTATTTCTATTTTCCCAAAAATGCCAATTTTCCAATTCTAACCATTTAAATGCCAAAACTAATTATTTAATAACTAAAATAGATTATTAAATAATATTGTCATTTAATATAATTATTGATTAGACATATAGAGTCTCTTAATTAATAAATAAACCTAGAATCTCTTTTCTTTACAATTTCTCCCCTGCTTAGTGAAAATTCACAAATTAGACATAGTCTAACTTTTAGAATTATAATTGATTAAACATAAATCAATTACTGAGTCTTACAAACAGTATGGTCTCAACTAGAATGGGGACCATGGATCTATATTGCTGAGCTTCCAATAAGTTGAACCGAATTTACCAAGTAGATCCCTAACTTATTAATTCCTTGTTGAATCCACTCTTAGAACTTGGAATTGCACTCTCAGACTTATATAAAGCATTCTATATGTTCCATGATATAGATATGCTATCTCATTTAACCATTGTTATAATCTTAATGTGATCAAAGATCCTCTATATAGATGATTTACATCGAGATGGGATAAATTTACCGTTTTCACCCGTCAATGTATTTGGCCCCTTAAAACACTTAGCTACCTGTAAATGATGTTTTAGTGATCTAAGATATAGTCACTGAAACAAGAGCTCATCCATTTACTTCTATTTAGCTAAGCTCGAAGGGAATCATCACTTGACTTCTATACACCAGTAAAAGCTATAGATTCCATATTTATGTTCAGCGCTCCCACTCAATCATACTATCATGTTCCTAAAATATACGTATCACCCTGACCCAAAAGTAGGCTTAACTAATAAATCAAAGAACATGAATAGCACTCCTGAGATTGAGCCTAAGCATATCAGGATTTTGATTCTTTTAATCTAAGATCAACTACTGATATTGACTTGGAAAGATACAATGGTAAATTTATAATATCTTCACCAAGTTCAATATCGGTCCAGTCAAATGCATACTCCATACATTCGAAACTAGTATACTTTACCAATGTCCTACAAAGAACATAACACTTACTCCAAGTGTAAGTATACTTCATCGCTCATTATCACATTAGTGTAAATCCAAAACACTGATGAACAGGGACTTAGTCTTTTGAATCATATAATCACAATCACATTCCACTGTGTTGAAAATAATGTAATTGTGAATAAATATATGTTCTGGACTTAACTGATTTTGTGCATATATTAAATATGTATATTAAACCATAAGCATGTAAAATACATTAACATAATCTGTTCAAAACTCTTAAATTGATAACTATCAGATTGTAATGGGTTTTATTTAGGGCACAAAACCCAACAAACTCCCACTTGCACTAACATAAAACAAGTTGTGCATTACAATCAATCTTTTGTCTTGATCTTCAGATCAAGTATATTATATTTGAATCCACCCAAATTTTTGGAACTAGGTTCTTAAAACATTATGAAACATCCTTAACTATATGCTTTACTCATCAAGGGATACTGAAATCCTTACTGCTTATTAAGTACATCTGAACAAACAGAAGACATATCTCTCCTATTTTAAAATTTGGAAATGAGATAATGCAGTGTAGAATTTTTCTTCAGTAAAATAACTTTCTGGTAATTTTTAATTTACAAAGTTATATATATCTTCTCTGATGGAGCTTGAATTATTATAGATGGGTTTTTACACTCTTCTAGAATAACTCCTCCACCCCAGAGTAACCACCATCTCAAATTCTTAATGAGTTGGTGTGGATATTAGGATAACTAATATACAGATCCTTAATATCTAACATATAGGTCACTTTCATAAATCTTTCTTGATTGTCCCCTAATGTTCCTTATTTGATTATATCTCAGATGGCTCGCACTCAATAGTAGATGTCTGGTTAATACTTTTAACCTCTTATTATTGTTTTGAGGGGTATCTAGTTGTGACTTATTATCTTAGTCTGAAACTATGAGTTTCTTTAAGACTAGGTCATCAACATAGCAGTCTAGTATTTTAAGTGTAAAATACTTGCTAGAGATTAAGCAATCAAATTAAGATACCATAAAATGTTATGAGGATTAGAAATCTTGACTCAAGTCATTCAAATAGACTATGCCAGAATTCTTCTATCTTATTCTCATAATTCTGATAAGTTATTTATATTAACATGAATGGTTAGATTTGTTTTATCAGTAGTGTTCTTAAGTTCCTATCACAAGTGTCAACCTAATGAAGATGGGTAAAGAATTTTAAAATTCTCCCATTCAATTAAGGTATTGTGATACATTATCAAAGAACTTTATTGGTATCATTATCTATTACAACAGTAAATCTAAATTGGAACATATAATCAAGATCAAGGATTTATTCTGATAATAGCTAATTTATTATATTATATCCATGTTTAAAATTATGTGTCATAAAGAGTGCTGTGGAATAAAGTCCACCCCTATTTATATAGAGACTATGATCCACCCTTAAAGGTTGTAGAGATCATGATTATCTAAGTGTTATAGATATTATGTGGAGTTGAATATAATCCAGAGTTCATTAGATACAAAAGATCGTTGAACTGCATATTATTCTTAATTTTTCTCCACCCCTATCAGATCAAAAGATTTTTTTATTAAACAAATGCTTAATAATTGTTTTAGAATTAACAATTATTCATAGACATAGAAATTGTTTCTAATGTTTATGTAGTAATAACTCTGCAAAGAGTTTAAATAACTATATAATTTGTATCAATAATAAAAATACGTACACATACAAACATAATAAATATAATAATTGGTAATTGATTTATAAGATAAAGTAATGAAGCTCAACTCATAGATTGCAACATCATGAGAAAATAACAGGGAATAAAATCCCAAACTTGAAATCCAAATTGTTTTAAAATTGAAACAATTAATTCAAAATTAAATAAATAAATGAGCTTAATCTTTATCTTGGACGAACTCCACCCTTTTTTCCAGCTTTCAAATCCAACTCGCTAAGACAGCACTTGAGTTTAAGAAGCTTGAGCTGTAAGAAGAAAAACAAATAAACAAGGTTAGTAGTCCAAAATTAATAATCCAAATGGATAATAATTCAGTAAAACACATCAGTTTATAGAAAGAAATACCTTGTTTCTTTGCAAGAAGCTTAGGACATTGGGGTTTCCAATGGCCGTTCTCATTGCAGTAGAAACACTTTCCTTTCGGTGTATCACTAGAAGCTGCAACCTTTTTGTTCTTAGCTGTTTTCACAGCTTGAGCTTGCTTCTTGGCATTTTTCCATTTCTTCTTATTCTTGGGTTTGGAAGTAGAGGCTGTTGGGTTTTATGCCCTAAATAAAACTCTTTACAATCTGATTAGTTATCAATATAAGAAATTTGAAGTGATTGATGTTTGCATGAATTTTACATGCTAATGGTTTAATATGTTTAATATGTTTATTACATTCATACACACAAAATCAGTTAAATCCAGATCATATATTTATTCACAATTACAGTATCGTCAACACAGTGGAATGTGATTGTGATCATATGAATCAAAAGTTTTGGTCCCTGTTTCATCAGTGTTATTGGATTTACACTAATGTGATAATCAGCGATGATGTGTACTTACACTTGGAGTAAGTGTTATGTTCTTTCCAGGACATTAGTAAAGTATACTAGTTTCGAATGTATGGAGTATACATTGGACTGGACCGATATTGCAACTAAGTTAAGATATTACAAACTTACCGTTATACATATCTTTCCAAGTCAATATCAGTAGTTGATCTTAAGATTAAAAGAATCTAAATCCTGATATGCTTGGGCTCAACTCAAGAGTGCTATTCATGTTCTTTGATTTATTAGTTAAGCCTACTTTTGGGTCAGGGTGATACGTATATTTTGGGAACATGATAGTATGATTGAGTGGGAGTGTTGAACATAAATATGGAATCTATAGCTTCTACTGGTGTATAGAAGTCAAGTGATGATTCTCTTCGAGCTTTAGCAAATAGAAGTAAATGGATGAGCTCTTGTTTAACTGACTAATTATTAGATCACTAAACACCATTTACATGTAGCTAAGTATTTTAAGGGGCAAAATACATTGAGGGGTGAGAACGGTAAAGAAATCCCATCTCGATGTAGATCATCTATATAGAGGATCTTTAAATCACAATAAGATTATAACAATGGTTAAATGAGATAGCATATTGATATCGTGGAACATACAATATGCTCTATATAAGTCTGAGAGTGCAATTCTAAGTTCTAAGAGTGGATTCAACGAAGAATTAATAAGTAGGAATTTACTTGGTAAATTTGGTTCACTTATTGGAAGCTCAGCATATAGATCCATGGTCCCCATTCTAGTTGAGAACATTCTGCTTGTAAGACTCATTAATTGATTCGTGATTGATCAATTATAATTCTAAAGTTAGACTATGTCTAATTTCATGAATTTTCACTAAGCAGGGGTGAAATTGTAAAGAAAAGAGTTTCTAGGTTTATTTATTTATTAATGGACTTTATATGTCTAATTAATAATTAAATTAAATGACAATATTATTTAATAATCTATTTTAGTTATTAAATAATTAGTTTTGGCATTTAAAAGGTTAGAATTGGAAAATTGGCATTTTTGAGAAAATAGAGATAAAATTTGATAAAACTGCAAAATCAAGTGAGGCTCATTAACACACCATGGCCGGCCACTTAAATAGGTTTTTCAAATTGATATTTAATGCCAAATAATTCCTAACCTAAACCTAGTAGTTGCCTATAAATAGAAAGTGATGGCTCAGTCACATAATATGCTTTCATATGCTTTTAGTAATCTGACAGAAATTTCTCTCTTCAGAAAAACTGAGCCTTCCCCACTTTCTATACCTGGCCGAAATCCCTCTCTCTTTTCTCCTTCATCTTTTTCGACCCTAGTGAAAGAGTAAGTGCCCACACACAGCAAGCAGTAACTCAATCATAGATCGGAAGACTGTGAAGGATCAAACTTGAAGAAGAAGGACATTCAGGCTTAGATCTTGATTATACTCTGCTACAGAAAGGATACAAGGGTTAGAGATCTGAGTGGAAGGAGACATTAATTCCGCTGCATCAATGTAAGGTTTTCTTAACTTTATATGTGTTTATTTATCGTTTTAGAAAGTTCATATTTAGGGTGTTTAAACAACATACTTGTGAGTAGATCTAAGATCCTGGTAAAATAAATTTCCAACAACTGGCCTCAGAGTCATGGTAATTGATTTACTTGCATGAAATTTGAACTTTAAAACGATTGTTTGTTTGTTTTTGGATGATATCATGTTGTATTGAGTGTTATTTGATGATTGATTGATGTTTGTAAATTTTCGTGAAAAATAATTGCGATTCTGTTTCTGGAATTATTTTTATTGGATAGTATGGAAAAAATTAAGCAAGTTAGCCTTTTACAGAATTCAATTTCGATTTTATTTGAATTAGTTATGATTTTTTGAAGATTAGAAAAAAACGGAGCTGTGCTGAAATTTTCCTGCGATCGCGAAAACTGTCCGTACAGCTCACAATTTTTTCGTTTTTCTTCGTTTTTTCATGCTTTTTCATGGAATTAACTTCCGATTTTTTGTATAGTTTTGTATATATACTATTACTATTCCTAATTCAATTCTAATTATCATTTTGAATTAATTTAATATTTTTTAAATTTAATTCAAGATACTAGTGTAATTTGAATATGAATAGAATTAGTATCTATCTTCTTGCTTAAAAATCTATCTTATTTTTAAATTTGATTATATCTTATCTTATTTTTAAATTTAAGGTCAGATTTTATATATATTTTTTAAATTAAATCTTTTTTTTAGATATTTTTGACCTTATTTAAATTTAAAATAAGATAATTATAATCATGTAATTTTAAATAGATGTAAGATATTTTGCTAACTTTTAAATTTTGTTATTTTATTTATTTAAATTAAATTTAAAATCTGAAAAAAATATTTAACTTATCTTTTCTAATTTTTATTTAATTTTTATTTATAAAATAACATTTAAATTTTAAAAGTAGTTAGCAAATTTTGAAATGATATTTAGGTTGGTTGAAACCTAATTTTTCTAAATTGTAGGTTTAATTTTAAATTGTTTTTTAATAATTTCGAAATTTAAATTAATAATTTTTTTTAAAAATTTCGAAAATAAATATTATTTTATTTTTTTTATTTTCGAAAATTAAATTATTTTTAAATTATTTTTTTTAATTATTTATTTTTTGAAATTATTTATTTAAAATTAAATAAATCCTACTTCCAACTATCCAGCTAACCTTGTTGCAGGAGTATGTTGTTTTAGCTTGTGTGTAAGTTTTCAAAACCTATTATTACTTGATTGCAAATAGCCATGGTTACCTTTTGCCAGATCTAATGATCTGATGGCTCCCTTGGTCAAGTTAATAATTTGTAACAGGTAAATTTTACAATCTTCTTTCATCTGTGTATGACCTAGCAACATGATAGGATCCATCCAAAGTGTGCCTGTGTGAGCCTATATGTTTATTTTTTTTTAATATAGATACATATAGGTTGTTGCTAAATAAAATGTCACACCATGATAGATTTTATTTAGGTCCATTTAGTTATTGGACCTATTCAATTAATAACAGTTATTTATTTTAAGGTTAAATTCCTCTCTTTTGGGCCTTGTGTGAGAGTTGGGAGCCATAGAAGTGGGTACGACATACTGAACCCGCCCCTCACATGAACTACCCCAATTGTGAAGGCCCATTTGCCTGATTTGAATAACTGTACTAGGTTAATTATATTAGTTTGACCTAATAAAATTGAATTAGCAACATAATTAACTTTTAAAATATATGAAATTTATTTTCATTTTAATATTTTAAAGTTAATTTTAAGAAAAACACTTTTAGTTTTAGATATTATTTCTAGACAAACTATTTGTATTTTTCTTGTATTTAATTAAATATAGAATTTTAACTAACTAGATTCTTTCTGGAGCTTGTTTAATTAAATATTCATATTTAAGTTATAAATTAGTTGTATCAACTGATTTTTCTTATCTAACTTAAATTTGAATATTTGATTTAAATTTTAAATCAAGTTGAGGAATCCTAGGCATTAGTTTATTAAAGATTCTTAAGATATTTTTTAAGTTAATATCTTTTCGAATATTAACTTAAAATGGAATATTTTAGATATTTTTTTAGGTTAATATCTTTTCGAATATTAACTTAAAAAGATATCTTCAAATTAAGTGGTTACAACTTAATTTTTGATATTTAATTAAATCTAAATTTGAAATTATTTAAGTTTTAGATTTTTTCTATCTAACTTAAATTAGATATTTTTCAAATTTTTTGAAAAGATACTTAGTCAAATAAGATATTTTCTAGATAGTTATTTGTAGACTACTTATTATTTCTAATATTTAAATAGGAAAATATAATACTTTGTGAAATTAATTATTTAATAATTAATTTTGGTACAATTTTATTAAGTATATTTTTCCTAGTATTAAATAGAAATTAATAATTAAGCCTTCCCTACACTTAATTATTATTTCTTGAATTTAATACATTTAATTAACTTGAAAAATCTAAATATCTAAGTTGATTTTCATCATGATACTTAAATATTTATTGATTTTTCATGACACTTAATTAAATAGAAAATTATTTTTAGGTTGAAATTTAATTTTTCAACTTAAATTTAAAAATTTTCAATATATATATTTTTCTTTATTTTATTAATCAATTTCGAAATTTGCATTTTAATTATGCAATATTTTTGAATTTTTTTTGAAAAATAGATTGAGTTGTAAATTAATTATTTATTTTAATTAATTCTTGGACCAACTACAATCAATGATTTTTTCATTTAATTGATTAATTTAAAATAAATGAATTTAAAATATATATATATATATAATATTAGAAATTGAATTAATTAGTCAAAAGAAAATCTAGATAGGTGATATTTTTGCTTGAAGTATTTCTTTTCAATTTTTATTAATTTTCGAAAATTGTATAGTTTTTATACTTAATTTTTGAACTCAATAAATATATTCTCAAAGGAAATTTTTAAGTTGCTAATTATTTAATTTAATTCAACTTAAATTAATTTCCTTAATGTTTATATTTAAGATTATTACTAAGATTGAAATAATCAATTTTATTTCAATCACCATCTAAGTATAATTTTATAAATATTATATTAAATTCTTATTTTTGAATTTCAATTCTAAATTTCGAATTTAATGAGAATTTATTTATTAGAATAATAAAGAAAATACATTTTAAAGAATGAGCTTTATTATTATTAAGATATTCGATCTCCATTGTGGGTTTTACACCGTGTTTGTTTTAGTGAGTAATCCTCCCTGATGGAGGAACGTTCATTAGCAATTTCGCACCGTTTAATCTCGCATGATAAGTGGTTTGTAAGTGTTTTATATGGTATAGATCACCCTAATGGTGGCGGCCATATTTGACTTGCAAATTGCGAAATAATGGTAGAAGCTCATGAGATAGAATAGCCTTGACTCTCGCCTAAACGGGAGAACGCTGGATTCCAATCTTGATCGAATAAAAGGTTGCTAGAATGTTTAACATTTTAGATGAGCTGACAACTCTATTCAATGGATGGTAGCTTTGACTCTCGCCTAAACGGGACACTGATATCAGTTTGTTGAAAAATCTTGGAAATTATTTAGGATTGAATTTTCTAAGTATTTTCTCATATCATTCCTACTTGCTATGTGCTTATAATTTCTGAATTGATTTTGTGTTAAACCATTATTTATTTCTATTTGTTGATTTCTATTATTTTGTAGTATCTTGTATTATCAAAATGAATCCCATGTTATCACTGTTGACTGAAAACAAACTGAATGGATCTAACTTTAATAAGTGGAATGAGAACATTAATATTGCTCTCATAGGAGAAAGTGCCTTGTTTGTTTTAACTGAGCCGTTACCTGAAGTGTCTGGGGATAATGCATCCAAAGCTGTGAAAGAAAAGTATGAGCGTTGGCAGAAAGCAAATGACAAAGCTCTATACTTTATGCTTTCTAGCATGGTTGACACCCTCAAAACTCGGTTTTCTAAAACCGAGAAGGCTGCTGAAGTTATGACGAAGTTAAATGAGCTATTCGGTAAGGCATCACTTCAGTCACGCTTTGACGCGACTAAGAAGTACATTAATGCACGGATGGAACCTCATCAAAACGTGCGTGACCATGTTCTCCTCATGTCTAGTTATTTCCAAGAAGCCCAGGATCATGGTGCTGAAATGGACAGTGCTACTCAAGTAAGTCTTATCTTGAATAGCCTGACTCCAGCATTTCTACCATACACATCAAATTATGTCATGAATAAGAAAGAAATTGACTTTCATGAATTAGTCAATGACCTTCAAACTTATGAAAATTTGATTGGAGGACCCAAGAAGAAAGGGAGTAAACCTCACAATCCTGGGAATGGTAATGGGACGATAAAACCTGAAGCAAATGTTGCCTCTGCTTCAAAGCCCAAATCGAAGAGGAAGTGGCACAACACCAAGAAGCGAACAAAAGCCAATAAAAAGGCTGCTCCTTCCAGTGATGCTACACTTAAAGGAAAGTGTTTCTACTGCAATGAGAAAGGTGATTGGAAACCCCAGTGTCCTAAACTTCTTGCAAAGAAACAAGGTATTTCCATTTATAAACTTTAAGAGTTTTAGTGAATTATTATCCAATTGGACTTATGATTCTGGACTAACTTTGTTTATTTGTTTTTCTTCTTCTTATAGGCCAAGCTACTTGAACTCAATTGAGTTGGATCAGAAAGCTGGACCAAGGGTGAAATCGTCCAGATGAAGATGAAGCTCTTCAATTTTTTTTTTGAATTAATTGTTTTAGTTTAAAGACAATTTAGATTTCAAATTTTAGTCAGGGATATTTATCCCTGTTTCTCTCATATTGTTGCAATACATTTTTTTATTAATAAAGTTTCTTTATTTTCGAAAACAATATTGCAAATTATGAGATTGAGCTTCATTCAATTTATCTTCATCAATTTTTACCACATTATATTTGTATGTTTGTATGTGTAAGTGTTTTTATTATTGATGCAAATTCTACAATATTTACAACTCTTCATCGAGTTATATTAAATAAACACTAGAAATTATTTCTATGTTTATCAATAATTGTTCATTCTCATACAATTATTAAGAATTTATTTAATAAAAGGATCTTATGATCTGATAGGGGTGGAGAAAAGTTAAGAAAACTATGCAGTTCAACGATCTTTTATATCTAATGAACTCTGGATAGTATTCAACTCCACATAAACTCTATCACACTAAGAGAATCATGATCTTTACTACCTTTAGGGGTGGATCATAATCTCTATATACTTAGGGGTGGAGGTTATCCACAAGTACCCTATATGTATATTCTTAGGGGTGGAGTCCATTCCACAATTCCCTATGAAACACATATCTTGTTTAAACATGGAAGTAATATAATGAGTCAGCTATTGTCAATATAAATTCTTGATCTTGATTGTATGTTCCATTTCGTTTTTACTGTTGTAAGTAAAAGTTTGATACCTTTGAAAGTTCTTTGTTAAAGTTTCACACTACCTTAATTGAGTGGGAGAATTTTAAAATTCTATACCCATCTTCATTAGGTTGATACTTGTGATAGGTACTTAAGAACAATACTGAAAAGCAAATCTAACCATTCACATGGATAGGAATAGCTTATCAGAATTATGAGAATAAGATAAAGAACTCTAGTTCAGTCCATTCGAATGACTTGAACCAAGAATTCTTAATCCTCATAAAATTTTATGGTATCTTAATTTTGATTACTTTATCTCTGGCATGTATTTTTCACTTCAAAATACTAGTCTGCTATGTTGATGACTTAGTCTTAACTTAAAGTTTCAGATTAATACAAAAGTCACAACTAGGTAACTCTCTAAACAATCAGAGGTTAAAAGTATTATTTAACCAGACATCTGCTATTGAGTGGGAGCTATCTGAGATGTAATCAAATAGGGAACATTAGAAGATATTTAAGAAAGATTTATGAAAGTGATCTATATGTCAGATATTAAGGAACTGTGTATCAGTTGTCTTTGTATCTCACCATCTAATTTCGAAATTCTTGAGATGGTGCTTACTTTGGGGGTGGAGGAATTATTGTATAATAATTCAAGCTCTACCAGAGAAGAACTATAACTTGGTCTATTCGAAAATACCAGAAAGTTATATCACTGAAGAAAAGTCTACACTGTATTATCTCAATTACATATTTTAAAATATGAGAGATATGTCTTCTGTTAATTCAGATGTACTTTTAAAACAGTAAAGATTTCAGTATCCCTTGATGAGTAAAGCATATAGTAAAGGATGTTTCATAAGTGTATTTATGAACTAGTTTCCAGAAGTTTGGGTGGATTCAAATATACTACACTTGATGCGAAGATCAAGACATCGATTGACCTATTTGCACAGTTTGTTTTATATTAGTGCAAGTGGGAGTTTGTTGGGTTTTATGCCATAAATAAAACTCTTTACAATCTGATTAGTTATCAATATAAGAAATTTGAAGTGATTGATGTTTGCATGAATTTTACATGCTAATGGTTTAATATGTTTAATATGTTTATTACATTCATACACACAAAATCAGTTAAATCCAGATCATATATTTATTCACAATTACAGTATTGTCAACACAGTGGAATGTGATTGTGATCATATGAATCAAAAGTTTTGGTCCCTGTTTCATCAGTGTTATTGGATTTACACTAATGTGATAATCAGCGATGATGTGTACTTACACTTGGAGTAAGTGTTATGTTCTTTCCAGGACATTAGTAAAGTATACTAGTTTCGAATGTATGGAGTATACATTGGACTGGACCGATATTGCAACTAAGTTAAGATATTACGAACTTACCGTTATACATATCTTTCCAAGTCAATATCAGTAGTTGATCTTAAGATTAAAAGAATCTAAATCCTGATATGCTTGGGCTCAACTCAAGAGTGCTATTCATGTTCTTTGATTTATTAGTTAAGCCTACTTTTGGGTCAGGGTGATACGTATATTTTGGGAACATGATAGTATGATTGAGTGGGAGTGTTGAACATAAATATGGAATCTATAGCTTCTACTGGTGTATAGAAGTCAAGTGATGATTCTCTTCGAGCTTTAGCAAATAGAAGTAAATGGATGAGCTCTTGTTTAACTGACTAATTATTAGATCACTAAACACCATTTACAGGTAGCTAAGTGTTTTAAGGGGCAAAATACATTGAGGGGTGAGAACGGTAAAGAAATCCCATCTCGATGTAGATCATCTATATAGAGGATCTTTAAATCACAATAAGATTATAACAATGGTTAAATGAGATAGCATATTGATATCGTGGAACATACAATATGCTCTATATAAGTCTGAGAGTGCAATTCTAAGTTCTAAGAGTGGATTCAACGAAGAATTAATAAGTAGGAATTTACTTGGTAAATTTGGTTCACTTATTGGAAGCTCAGCATATAGATCCATGGTCCCCATTCTAGTTGAGAACATTCTGCTTGTAAGACTCATTAATTGATTCGTGATTGATCAATTATAATTCTAAAGTTAGACTATGTCTAATTTCATGAATTTTCACTAAGCAGGGGTGAAATTGTAAAGAAAAGAGTTTCTAGGTTTATTTATTTATTAATGGACTTTATATGTCTAATTAATAATTAAATTAAATGACAATATTATTTAATAATCTATTTTAGTTATTAAATAATTAGTTTTGGCATTTAAAAGGTTAGAATTGAAAATTGGCATTTTTGAGAAAATAGAGATAAAATTTGATAAAACTGCAAAATCAAGTGAGGCTCATTAACACACCATGGCCGGCCACTTAAATAGGTTTTTTAAATTGATATTTTCATTATTTTAATGCCAAATAATTCCTAACCTAAACCTAGTAGTTGCCTATAAATAGAAAGTGATGGCTCAGTCACATAATATGCTTTCATATGCTTTTAGTAATCTGACAGAAATTTCTCTCTTCAAAAAAACTGAGCCTTCCCCACTTTCTATACCTGGCCGAAATCCCTCTCTCTTTTCTCCTTCATCTTTTTCGACCCTAGTGAAAGAGTAAGTGCCCACACACAGCAAGCAGTAACTCAATCATAGATTGGAAGACTGTGAAGGATCAAACTTGAAGAAGAAGGACATTCGGGCTCAGATCTTGATTATACTCTGCTACAGAAAGGATACAAGGGTTAGAGATCTGAGTGGAAGGAGATATTAATTCCGCTGCATCAATGTAAGGTTTTTTAACTTTATATGTGTTTATTTATCGTTTTAGAAAGTTCGTATTTAGGGTGTTTAAACAACATACTTGTGAGTAGATCTAAGATCCTGGTAAAATAAATTTCCAATAGAGGCAACGTGTGCCTCAGGATTACTCGTCCCATTACCATTTCAAGAATTCTGAGGTTTACTCCCTTTCTTCTTGGGTCCTCCAATAAAATTTTCATATGTCTGAAGGTCATTGACTAACGTGTGAAAGTCTTGTTCCTTCTTATTCATGACATAATTTGATGTATAGGGCAGAAAAGCTGGAGTTAGACTATTCAAGATGAGACTCACTTGAGTAGTCTGATCCATTTCAGCACCATGATTCTGGGCTTCCTGGAAATAACCTGCCATTTGGAGAAGGTGATCACGCACATTCTGATGGGGTTCCATCTGTGCGTTGATGAATTTTTTAGTCGCGTCAAAGCGAGACTGGATTGATGCTATACCGAATAGCTCAGTTAACTGCGTCATGATTTCTGCAGCCGTGACA
Source organism: Cannabis sativa (assembly GCF_029168945.1). NCBI lineage: Eukaryota > Viridiplantae > Streptophyta > Magnoliopsida > Rosales > Cannabaceae > Cannabis > Cannabis sativa. Next base: position 23,658,191 of record NC_083610.1, read on the forward strand.
GCGTTAGCAAACCTTGTTTTCAAGGTGTCAACCATGCTGGAAAGCATGAATTATCGAGCTTTGTTGTTAGCATTCTGCCAACGCTCGAACTTCTCTTTAACAGCTTTGGTTGTATTGTCACCTGGCTGTTCAGGAGACGGCTCAGTCAACACAAACAGGGCACTTTCACCTATGAGAGCAATATTAATCTTCTCTTTCCATTTAGGGAAGTTAGATCCATTTAGCTTATTTTCAGTTAACAGTGACAACATGGGATTTGACATGGCAATACAGGATACTACAAAATAATAAATAGAAATCAATTATGGTTTAACACAAAACCTTATTCAGAAATTATTAGCACATACCAAGTAGGAATGACAAGAGAAAATACTAAAAAATACAATCCTAAATAATTTCCAAGGTTTTCAACAAACTAATATCAGTGTCTCGTTTAGGCGAGAGTCAAAGCTATCATCCATTGAATAGAGTTGTCAACTCATCTAAATAATAAATATTCTAGCAACCTTTTATTCGATCGAAAAGAGAATCCGACGTTGTCCCGTTTAGGCTAGAGTCAAGGTCATTCCTATTTCATGAGCTTCCACCATTATTTCATACGTTTGTAAGTCTTATACAGTCGCCACCATTAGGGTGATCAATACTAACATAAAAAACTTACAAATATACTTATCTTTCGAGATTAAACGGTGCTAACTTGCTAATGAACGTTCCTCCATTAGGAATGATTACTCACTAAAACAATAGCTATGTAAAACCAACAATGGAGATCGAATATCTTAATAAAGCTCATTATTTAAAATGTATTTTCTTCTACTCTTTATTTATTTTAAATATATATTTATTTAATTAAATTTAAATTTAGAATAAAAAATTCTAAATAAAATTTAATTTAATATTTATAAAATTAAACTTAGATGGTTAAGAAAACAAAATGAATTATTTCCATCTTAGTATTAATTTTCCAATAAATATTAAGAAAGTTGTTTAATTTAAGTTGTATTAATTTAAATTAATTTGCAACTCAAATTTAAATTTTCTATAAAAATATAAAATATTATATTTCGAAAAATTAAAGTATAAAATTATACAATTTTCGAAATACTTAAAAAATAAATTAATCTTTACTAGAAAAAATACTTCAAGCAAAATATTATCTATCTAGATTTTCTTTAACTAATTAATTCAATTTCTAATAATAATATATTTTCGTTTATTAATCAAGAAATAAAAAAAAATCATTGATTTAAGTTGATTCAAAAATTAATTAAAATAATTAATTTACAACTTTAATCTATTTTTCAAGATAAATTCAAAATCATCTTGCATAATCAAATGCAATTTCAAAAATATTGATTAATAAAATAAATAAAATATATTTTGAAAATTATTCAAATTTAAGTTGTTATAAAAAAAATACCCAACTTAAAATAATTTTCTATTTAATTAAATGTCATGAAAATAACAATATTTAAGTATCATTATGAAAATCAACTTAGATATTTAATTTTCAATTTAATTAAATGTATTAAATTCAAGAAATAAATAATTAAGTATAGAGAAGGCTTAATTATTAATTTCTAGTTTAATACTAGGAAAAATATTCTTAACTAGAATTGTACCAAAATTAATTATTAAACAGTTAATTTTACAATCAATAATATTTTTCTATTTTAATATTAGAAATAATAATTAGTATAGAAATAACTATCTAGAAAATATCTCAATTTAACTAAGTATCTTTCAAGATTTGGAAAATATCTGATTTAAGTTGTTATAGAAAGAATCTATAATAAGCAACTTAAAATTTTCCAAATAAAATTTAATTAAATATCAAAATTTAGTGGTAACTACCTAATTTAAGAATATTCCATTTTAAGTTTAAAATCAACTTAAAAAATATCTTAAGAATCTTCAATAACCAATTCCTAGAATTCCTCAACTTAATATTAATTTCAAAAGATATTCAAATTTAAGTTGATAAGGAAAATTAGTTAGTAATAACTAATTTATAACTTAAATAGGAATATTTAATGAAATAATAAAAGTAAGTTTCAGAAAGAATCTAGTTAGTTAAAATTCTTTATTTAATTAAATACAAGCAAAATACAAATAGTTTATCTAGAAATAATATCTTATACTAAGAGTGTTTTTCTTAAAATTAACTTTAAAATATGAAAAAAAATTTCATATATTTTAAAAGTTAATTATGTTGCTAATCAATTTTATTAGGTTAAACTAATTTAATTAACCTAGTACAGTTATTCAAATCAGGCAAATGGGCCTTCACAATTGGGGTAGTTCATGTGAGGGGGAGCTGGGTTCAGTATGTCGTACACACTTCTATTGGCCCCCATCTCTCACGCAAGGCCCAAAAGAGAGGAATTTAACCTTAAAATAAATAACTGTTATTAATTGAATAGGTCCAAAAACTAAATGGACCTAAATAAAATCTATCAGGGTGTGACATTTTATTTAGCAACAACCTATATGCATCTATAATAAAATAAACATATAGGCTCACACAGGCACACAGATTTGGATGGACTCTATCATGTTACTAGGTTATACACAGATGAAAGAAGAATGTAAAATTTACCTGTTACAAATTATTTACTTGACCTATTGACAATTGAACCATGGGTTATGTAAAGGCCGCTTAGTTAATTTGGAAATTATCAGTTGAATATGATTAATTATGAAATTATTTATAGCTATTTAAATAATTTATTACTGTTATTTATGTATTCAGTAGCTTGCCTATTTTGTAATTCCGGTGCCCGGTATTTGGAACTCGGCGTTTGGCTCAGTAGAAATCACAACTTAGTATGTTAGTAATTTGGGGACGGGTTTTAGACATTGGGAATGTCGGGAATGGCCGGGAATTTAGAATTTCCCAAAAATACCCCTGTAGTATGATTTATGTGATTTTATGGTGGAGGGGCAAAATGGTCTTTTTGCCCCAATGACTTTTTGTCTTTTAGTGACTTTTTATTTGGAAATTAAATGTTTATTTAATTGTTATTTGGCTGAAATAAATGAGATAAATGGCTTTGCTTTATTCTCCAATTTTTACAAAATTAGACTAAGTGTTGAAAATAGAAACTTTTAAAAAGAAACTCTCTCTTTCTTTCCCTTCCATTTTCGGCCATGCATTGAGCAGCAAGGAGTGGGTTTTTCTCCTTTGATTTTTACTTGTTGATTCATCTCATCTTAAGATCCTTTGCAAGCTAGGTTAGCTCATCTTCTCCCTTCCTTAATTTCTTGAGTTTTTGATGAAAAATATGAGTAAATGCATGTTAATTTGGTTGTTGTTGCTGCTGCTTTTGATTGTTGTTTTTATGTTCAAAATGTTGGATTAATTATGTTTAGTTAGGTTGGAATGCATGCTAGTTGTGTTGTTCAAAGCTTTGAGATTTTTTTAAGCTAAATATGTGATTTTGGTGAAAATATTGTGAATCTGTTGCTGGGTTGTTGTGTATGATTTTACTTGATTTCAGAGGCTTGTTTATGCATGATTTAGTAGATTCTAGCTTGTTTGATTGCATGATTGTGGGAATTGCTCAAGTTTGAGTTTAGAACTCAAAGCTTGAGCTTTAATGGCAAGTTGTGTACCTGTGTTTTCTGGGTGGTTTTGAGGCCTTAGAAATGTTCTAGGGAAGGTATAGAACAGGTCTGGAAAGTTTGAGGTGATTTGGGGTTGAATTGGTCGAGTTATGAAAATTTGATGTTCTTGCTGCGAGGAACCGAATTCGGTTGTGCATCGGAATTCGGATGGGGGTCTGAATGTCCGTAGCCGGAATTCGGTTGGGCAAGCTGATCTCTCGGTTGGGGAATTTTCAGAACCCGTGTTTTTCCTCGTTTTTATGTTTTTAGGGGTATTGCCATGCTTTTTATCGATAGGGAAACTTTTAGTTCATAGTTTTAGTCCCCGGGAAGTGATTTAGCGTGTCACTTATAGCGTTGTGATTTTTATGGTTTAGGAGCCGATGTCCGTAGCTCGGCTTCGGTTCCGGTCGGGTTGGCCAAGCACACTGCATTCGGAATCCGAGTAAGATTAGTATAACGGTATGCATATGTAGATTACATGTTTAGCGAGCATGTAGGAAGCCTATTAGATTACATTAGTTGTATGTTGGCTTCGAACCATCCAACCTGTCACGTCGGTACGAGTGGAGTATGACCGGCGGCGGAGTATGACCGGTTTGACCGATCAGTGACACTTGGTTGGTGGTTCCGTACTATTGACGTATCCCGTCGGTACGGTGGAGTATGACCGACGGCGGAGTATGACCGGTTCGACCGATCGGGGAGGATATAGTAACACGTCGGTACGAGTGGAGTATGACCGACGGCGGAGTATGACCGGTTCGACCGATCAGGTTGTTACGTGTCAATAGTACCGTCCCTATGAACGTTCAGAACTCAGTACCATGTTGGACATGGCAGTAGTGGCTCAGTACCATGTTGGACATGGTAGTAGCGGGACTCAGTATCGTGTTGGACACGGCAGTTAGTATTATGTATGAGTATTATTATGCTTTTCTTACTGAGTCTGTCGACTCACAGTTCTACGTTGATGTGTAGGTAAAGGCAAGGCTAGAGCTGATGGACCGTGAGCGAGCTTATGAAGGTTGTACATGTCGGGGCGGTTAGGCCTGGAGCGTACGATCATCGGGACAGCGAGGCTGATTTTTGTAACTGGTCGTTAGACGACTTTTATTTTATGTATCAGTTAAACAGTTAAACTTTTTGTAAATGTTTTTATAATCGGGATCCCGAGTCTTTTGTAATATTGTTTTATAAGTTTAATTAAAAAGCAAAATTTTAATTAATCACGTTTTTCCATAAACCTCGTTGATTAGCAACGAGCTGCACAGTATGTTTGAAAATCACGTAATACGCCTAAGATAGTTAGGGTGTTACAATTTGGTATCAGAGCCGCCAGGTTGTCTTCCGAAGATCGTCACGACATGTACAATCATCATCAGCAGTTAGCTCGTTTCACGGTTCAGTAAGCCTTTATTGCTTTAGTAGTTTATTTTATTCAGTTATGAAAAAGAAAAGCTTGTTAGGAAGCATGTTAGTAGCCTGATAGTAGAATAGGCGCATGTTTCGTTTTTAATTTCCAAATAAAGCGGCATTAGTAAGCTCTCGATGATCGTGACCTGAAGTGCCAACTCGGGATTTTGAGGCGGTTCAGACTAGATGGACGCCAGGTGAAATATTAGGAGTCAGGGCATCTCGGTCGGGTCAGATCAAGGTCGAGGAGCTGAGTTCCCCTCAAGTGTTTTGGGCCGAGGTAGAGGTCCCAGGGGCAGGGTTCGCGGTTGGAGTGATGTTAACTCGCCGCAGGCTGCCCAAGTCAATCAGGAAGCCCAGAATTGGGAAGTTACGGTTTGCGGAAACGCAAACCCGGATAGAAGAGCAAGATCTCGAGGTTCAGAGGTTGAGACAGCAGGGTGCTCTTGCAGTTCCAGTGCCCGTAGTTCCAGTGGCACACCTGCTTGCCGCCAGGCCGAGATAGTGGTGGCGGCCAGTAGATTGGAACCTTTGTACGAACGGTTCTGGAAGCAGGCACCTCCAGTTTTCCTGGGAGGTCCGGACGTGATGAAAGTCGAGCAGTGGCTGACGGTGATCCCCAAGATTCTAAACTTTATGGGTTTCACCGGGAACGGCAGAGTGGTGAGTGCCACTTTTCAGTTTTAAGAAGACGCTCTGGTCTGGTGGGACGTGGTGTCTCAGATCCATGACGTCATCACTATGACCTGGGAAAGGTTTTAGGAACTCTTCAGCGTTTAATGTTATAACGAGGCGGTCAGAAGCGCCAAGAGGAAAGAGTTCGCCCACCTGACCCAGCGAGAGAATATGAGTATGACGGAATATATTACTCAGTTTAACCGGTTGGTGAGGTTAGCCTCGGGATTTGTGCCAACCGATTTCAGTAAGAAAGAAAATATCTCAATGGACTTAATGTGAAGATCAAGTATGACCTTATAATCACTACCGACGATAAGACCATCTAAGCTGAGATGGCGAAGAAAGCATGGTGAGCTGTGGGCGCATCTAGATGTATGTGGAATCAGTTAGGACTCCGGAATGTGGCGGGGCTCCTACCCCTTCTGCGTCAGGTTTCAGCAGGGGAGGTAGTGGTTCGGCCATGGACTGGAGGAGGAATCATCCACTGCATCAGGTGGCTCGAGGCAGAACAAGAGGTTCCGAGGGAACCAGAATCAAGACGATCGTCAGGGTAGTGTTAAGACCCGTTATTCCTACTGGAGTGTCTTATTAGTAAGAGGCATTCTCCGGGTGAGTGCTTGGGTCAAGGTTGTTTTTGTGTGGCTGCTAGAATCTCTAGTAAATTGGGTAGACCCTATGTTAGATATGAATCAGGGTTTGGAAAACTGTTACCTGGCGGAGAATTGGTTATCTCCAATAGGTGGATTAGGTCTATGCCGATCAGGATCGATGGTAGAGAGTTAAGCGCTGATCTGATAGAGATGAGTTTAGTCGAATTCGATATTATTTTAGGAATGGAGTTCCTATCTAAATATTCGGCGAGCATTGACTGTAAAAGGAAGATGGTGGTCTTCCAACCGGAAAGTGAGGAACCGTTTGTATTTGTTGGTTCAATTCAGGGATCTCGGATCCCGTTGATCTCGGCTATGTCAGTGAGAGAATTGTTACACGGCAGTTGCTTAGGGTTTCTGGCTGTGGTGGTGGACACCACTCGGCCAGATACCATTCGGCCAGAGAACATCAGAGTGGTTCAGGAATTTTTGGACGTTTTTCCCGAAGAACTTCCAGGGTTACCACCTCAGCGGGAGATCGATTTCGTGATTGACTTGGCACTAGGGGTGGATACGGTTTCTAAAGCCCCGTATAGGATGGCTCCAGCTGAACTTAAGGAATGAAAGATTCAGCTCCAAGGGTTGCTTGACATAGGGTTCATTCGGCCCAGTGTGTCACCCTGGGGAGCCCCGGTTTTTGTTCGTCAAGAAGAAGGATGGATTTATGAGGATGTGCATCGACTACAGGGAGTTGAACAAGCTGACGGTGAAGAATAAATATCCATTACCTAGGATCGATGACTTGTTCGATCAGCTTCAGGGGAAGACGGTCTTTTCTAAGATTGATCTCCGTTCGGGTTATCATCAGTTGAGAATCCGAGAGGAGGACATTCCAAAGACGGCTTTCCGCACTAGGTATGGACAATACGAATTTCTGGTTATGTCATTCGGACTAACCAATGCTCCTGCAGCATTCATGGACCTGATGAATAGAGTATTCAAGGATTTCCTCGATATATGTGTGATTGTGTTTATCGACGACATCCTCGTGTACTCTCAATCAGAAGAGGAGCATGAGTTACATCTTCAAATGGTACTGCAACGGCTTCGAGAACATAAATTTTATGCCAAGTTCAAGAAATGTGAGTTCTGGCTATCTTAGGTGTCCTTCCTAGGGCACATCGTAAGCAAAGATGGGATCAAGGTGGATCCCGGGAGGATTGAATCCGTCAGGGATTGGCCGAGACCGAAGACAGTGACAGACATTAGAAGCTTCTTAGGTTTAGCTGGGTACTACCGTAGGTTCGTGGAAGGGTTCTCCAAAATTTCAATGCCCCTAACCGAGCTTACAAAGAAGAATCAACGGTTTATCTGGTCAGATAAATGCGAAGCTAGTTTTCAGGAGCTGAAACAGAGGTTGATTACTGCTCCGGTGCTAGCTTTGCCTTCGGACAAGGAGAAGTTCGTAGTCTACTGTGACGCATCCAAACAGGGTTTGGGGTGTGTATTAATGCAAGCCGATCGGGTTATCGCTTATGCCTCCCGTCAGTTAAAGGATTATGAACAGCAATACCCGACTTATGATTTAGAGTTGGCCGCAGTGGTTTTTGCACTGAAGATTTGGCGGCATTACCTTTATGGGAAGAAGTGTGAGATCTATACCGACCATAAAAGTCTCAAGTATTTCTTTACTCAAAAAGATTTGAATATGAGACAAAGGCATTGGTTGGAATTAGTGAAGGATTATGATTGTGAGATCCTCTATCATCCCGGAAAAGCCAATGTAGTGGCCGATGCCCTGAGCAGAAAGGGTCCCGGGCAAGTAGCTAGTATGGTTTAGATCTCACCTCAGCTAGCAGAGTATATGATTAGATCCAACATTGAGTTTGTAGTAGGTCAGCTTCACAACTTGACGCTGCAATCTGATCTGTTGGAAAGAATAAAAGTCGCTCAGATGACAGATCCGGAGTTAGTGAAAATCCGAGATGAGGTGTTGGCGGGTCAAGCCAAGGACTTTTCAGTGTCAGATAGTGGGATGCTTTTGTATAAAGCCAGGGTTTGTGTTCCGAGCAGTGCGGAACTTAGAAATGAGATCTTTGAGGAGGCTCATTCTACTCCATATTCTCTGCATCCCGGCACCACCAAGATGTACCAAGATTTGAAACCGTACTTCTGGTGGAACGGTATGAAGAAGAATTTGGTAGATTCGTATCGAGATGCCTCACTTGTCAGCAAATCAAGGCTGAACATCAGAGACCAGCAGGGTTGTTGCAGCCTCTAACCCTACCAGAATGGAAATAGGAGGATATTACGATGGATTTTGTGGTCGGGTTACCTAGGACCACGGGTATGTATGATTCCATCTGGGTAGTGGTGGATCGATTTACGAAATCTGCTCATTTTCTGCCGGTTAAAACAACATTTTCAGTGGATCAGTTGGCAGAACTGTACGTCAGAGAGATAGTGAGACTTCACGGGGTACCGAAGTCTATAGTTTCGGATAGGGATCCGAAGTTCACCTCCAAATTTTGGCAAAGTTTGCAACGGGCAATGGGTACAAAGCTAAAATTCAGTACATCATTCCATCCTCAGACAGATGGTCAGTCCGAAAGGACATGTGACAGTCAGTAGTCCCGTGATCCGTAAGGGGAAATACCGGGTAAGCTGTGCAATCCCACACCGCCTGGGGAAGGTCAAGTGGGATGATTCTAAGACTGTGTAGGTATGGGACTACACAGTTGAAGAGAGCTTAAATGGATTGATTGGTACTACCTATGTCAACAAGGTGCATCTTGTTTTTCGGTAGCCCATCACGAAAGAACTCCACAGTTAAGCGTGCTTGACCTGGGAGCAATTTCAGGATGGGTGACCTCCTGGGAAGTTTTCCCCGGACGCGTGCGAGTGAGGACAAAGCACGCTGGAAACACTCGTGTTGGTCTGTAGGGTCAGTCATCGATCCAGGAAGCAGCCAGAGTGACGTACTCGTGTATAAGAGCCATTCATTCCGTGGGTGTAAGGGCCCAATGGAGGCTTGAAGCGGGGACGTTACAAATGGTATCAGAGCCTTGACCCAGCCGGAAGTGTGGTCGACGAGGACGTCGGACCCCGTAAGGGGGGGTGATTGTGACAGTCAGTAGTCCCGTGATCCGTAAGGGGAAATGCGGGTAAGGCTGTGCAATCCCACACCGCACAGGGAAGGTCAAGTGGGATGATTCTAAGACTGTGTAGGGATGGGACTACACAGTTGAAGAGAGCTTAAATGGATTGATTGGTACTACCTATGTCAACAAGGTGCATCTTGTTTTTCGGTAGCCCATCACGAAAGAACTCCACAGTTAAGCGTGCTTGACCTGGGAGCAATTTCAGGATGGGTGACCTCCTGGGAAGTTTTCCCAGGAAGCGTGCGAGTGAGGACAAAGCACGCTGGAAACACTCGTGTTGGTCTGTAGGGTCAGTCATCGATCCAGGAAGCAGCCAGAGTGACGTACTCGTGTATAAGAGCCATTCATTCCGTGGGTGTAAGGGCCCAATGGAGGCTTGAAGCGGGGACGTTACAGGACAATTCAGATATTGGAGGACATGTTGAGAGCCTGTGTTATGGACTTTGAAGGCTCATGGAGTAAGTATCTACCGTTGATAGAATTCTCGTACAACATCAGTTATCAGAGTACGATAGGGATGGCTCCCTATGAACTGTTGTACGGTAGGAAATGCAGATCCCCTATCCACTGGGATGAGACAGGGGAGAGGAAATACCTAGGTCCAGAGTCAGTTCAGCGGACCAATGAGGCGATAGAAAAGATAAAAGCTAGAATGCTTGCCTCACAGAGCAGACAGAAGAGTTACGCAGATCCGAAACGCAGGGATGTTGAGTTCCAAGTAGGGGAACATGTGTTTTTATGGGTATCTCCGATGAAGGGGATTAAACGTTTCAGGAAAAGAGGCAAGTTATGCCCTAGATTTACAGGACCTTTCGAGATTCTCGAGAAGATAGGTCAAGTGGCATATCGGTTAGCATTGCCTCCAACCTTATCTGCAGTGCACAACGTATTCCATGTCTCAATGTTGAGGAAATACGTTACAGACCCCTCTCATATACTCAGTTATGAGAGTCTTCAGCTTCAGCCAGACATGACATATGAGGAACAATCAGTGCAGATCCTGGATAGAAAGGATAAAGTCCTTCGGAATAAGACCATAGCATTGGTCAAGGTACTCTGGAGAAACAGCAAGGTGGAGGAAGCCACTTGGGAGCTAGAGTCAGATATGTGAGCTCAATATCCAGAGTTATTCAGGTTAGATTTCGGGGACGAAATCCTTTTAAGGGGGGGATAGTTGTAAAGGCCGCTTAGTTAATTTGGAAATTATCAGTTGAATATGATTAATTATGAAATTATTTATAGCTATTTAAATAATTTATTACGGTTATTTATGTATTCAGTAGCTTGCCTATTTTGTAATTCCGGTGCCCGGTATTTGGAACTCGGCGTTTGGCTCAGTAGAAATCACAACTTAGTATGTTAGTAATTTGGGGACGGGTTTTAGACATTGGGAATGTCGGGAATGGCCGGGAATTTAGAATTTCCCAAAAATACCCCTGTAGTATGATTTATGTGATTTTATGGTGGAGGGGCAAAATGGTCTTTTTGCCCCAATGACTTTTTGTCTTTTAGTGACTTTTTATTTGGAAATTAAATGTTTATTTAATTGTTATTTGGCTGAAATAAATGAGATAAATGGCTTTGCTTTATTCTCCAATTTTTACAAAATTAGACTAAGTGTTGAAAATAGAAACTTTTAAAAAGAAACTCTCTCTTTCTTTCCCTTCCATTTTCGGCCATGCATTGAGCAGCAAGGAGTGGGTTTTTCTCCTTTGATTTTTACTTGTTGATTCATCTCATCTTAAGATCCTTTGCAAGCTAGGTTAGCTCATCTTCTCCCTTCCTTAATTTCTTGAGTTTTTGATGAAAAATATGAGTAAATGCATGTTAATTTGGTTGTTGTTGCTGCTGCTTTTGATTGTTGTTTTTATGTTCAAAATGTTGGATTAATTATGTTTAGTTAGGTTGGAATGCATGCTAGTTGTGTTGTTCAAAGCTTTGAGATTTTTTTAAGCTAAATATGTGATTTTGGTGAAAATATTGTGAATCTGTTGCTGGGTTGTTGTGTATGATTTTACTTGATTTCAGAGGCTTGTTTATGCATGATTTAGTAGATTCTAGCTTGTTTGATTGCATGATTGTGGGAATTGCTCAAGTTTGAGTTTAGAACTCAAAGCTTGAGCTTTAATGGCAAATTGTGTACCTGTGTTTTCTGGGTGGTTTTGAGGCCTTAGAAATGTTCTAGGGAAGGTATAGAACAGGTCTGGAAAGTTTGAGGTGATTTGGGGTTGAATTGGTCGAGTTATGAAAATTTGATGTTGCTGCCTGCGAGGAACCGGAATTCCGGTTGTGCATCCGGAATTCCGGATGGGGGTCCTGAATGTCCAGAACCGGAATTCCGGTTGGGCAACTGGTCTACCGGTTGGGGAATTTTCAGAACCCGTGTTTTTCCTCGTTTTTATGTTTTTAGGGGTATTGCCATGCTTTTTATCGATAGGGAAACTTTTAGTTCATAGTTTTAGTCCCCGGGAAGTGATTTAGCGTGTCACTTATAGCGTTGTGATTTTTATGGTTTAGGAGCCGATGTCAGCGCTCGGCTTCGGTTCCGGTCGGGTTGGCCGCACACACCGCATTCGGAATCCGAGTAAGATTAGTATAACGGTATGCATATGTAGATTACATGTTTAGCGAGCATGTAGGAAGCCTAGTAGAATACATTAGTTGTATGTTGGCTTCGAACCATCCAACCTGTCACGTCGGTACGATGGTGGAGTATGACCAAGCGGCGGAGTATGACCGGTTTTGACCGATCAGTGACACTTGGTTGGTGGTTCCGTACTATTGACGTATCCCGTCGGTACGAGCTGGAGTATGACCGGACGGAGTATGGCCGGTTCGACCGATCGGGAGGATATAGTAACACGTCGGTACGAGCTGGAGTATGACCGACGGCGGAGTATGACCGGTTCGACCGATCAGGTTGTTACGTGTCAATAGTACCGTCCCTATGAACGTTCAGAACTCAGTACCATGTTGGACATGGCAGTAGTGGCTCAGTACCATGTTGGACATGGTAGTAGCGGGACTCAGTATCGTGTTGGACACGGCAGTTAGTATTATGTATGAGTATTATTATGCTTTTCTTACTGAGTCTGTCGACTCACAGTTCTACGTTGATGTGTAGGTAAAGGCAAGGCTAGAGCTGATGGACCGTGAGCGAGCTTATGAAGGTTGTACATGTCGGGGCGGTTAGGCCTGGAGCGTACGATCATCGGGACAGCGAGGCTGATTTTTGTAACTGGTCGTTAGACGACTTTTATTTTATGTATCAGTTAAACAGTTAAACTTTTTGTAAATGTTTTTATAATCGGGATCCCGAGTCTTTTGTAATATTGTTTTATAAGTTTAATTAAAAAGCAAAATTTTAATTAATCACGTTTTTCCATAAACCTCGTTGATTAGCAACGAGCTGCACAGTATGTTTGAAAATCACGTAATACGCCTAAGATAGTTAGGGTGTTACAGGTTAAAATCAGATCATTGGATCTATCAACTAGTTAACCATGGCAATTTAGATCAAGCAATAATAAGTTTTAGAAAAACTTACAAACAATCTAAAACACATACTCCAGCAACAAGTTAGATTTGGATAGTTGGATGTAGGATTTATTTAATTTTAAATGATTAATTATATTTCAAAAATAATAATAATAAAAAATTTGGATTTTAAAATGAAATAAAATAACATTTAAAATTAAATCTACAATTTTGAAAAATTAGGTTTCAAGTAACCTAAATATAATTTCATAAAAAATTTGCCAACTTACCTTTTAAACTTCATATTATTTATTAAATTAAATATTCAATAAAATAGAAAATGATAAATACATACCCTTTTCTCATTTTATAATTTAATTAAAAGAAAATAACAAAATTTAAAAGTTAACAAAATTATCTTATTTCCTTTTTAAAATACCATGATTATAGTTATCTTATTTTAAATAAGGTCAAATTACTTAAAAAGAAATATTTTATAAAAAGAATTTAATATCTGACCTTAGATTTAAAAATAAGATAAAATAATCAAATTTTAAAGAAAATAAGGAAAGAGGTAAACAAAAATGATTTTTACCTATTTTCAAATTCAAATTACACTAATATCTAAAATTAATTTTGAATAATCAAATTAATTTATTTCTAATAATTAGATTTGAAAAATGAAAAGTAAAAATTAAAATACAAAACTACACAAAAAATCGGAAGTTAATTCCTTGAAATAGCATGAAAAATCAAAGAAAACGAAGAAAATTGCACGCTGTACGGATGGTATACCATCCGCGCGCGCATATGGGGTGATCTACCGAGTTTCCACGGCGCTGGGAGGCTGCAAGCAGCCATTCCGCGCGCGTGGGAAGGGTGATCACCATCCTGATTTTTCCCAATTTTCAAAAATTCATAACTAATTCAAATAAAATCGAAATCGAGTTCTGTAAAAAAGTAAAGTGCTTAACTTTTTCAAAACTATCCAATAAAAATAATTCCAGAAATAGAAAATCGATTATTTTTCTCAGAATTTCACAAACATCAATCAATCATCAATACAACACACAAAACAACATGATACCATCCAAATCACATACAAATCGTTTTAAGTCTAAATTCCTTGCAAGCAAATCAATTACCATGGCTCTGGTGCCAGTTTTTGGAATTAATTTTACTAGGATCTTAGATCTACTCACAAGTATGTTGATTAACAACCTAAATATGAACTTCTAAAACGATAAAAGGAAAACACGTATAAAGTTAAGAAAACCTTACATTGATTGCAGCAAAATAATATGTCTCCTTCCACTCAGATCTCTAACCCTTGATTCCTTTCTGTTGCAGAGTATAATCAAGATCTGAGCCGAATGTCCTTCAGTTGGATGTGATCCTTCACAGTCTTCCAATCTATGATTGAGGTACTGTTTGCTGTGTGTGGGCACTACTCTCTCACTAGGGAATTGAGAATTGTATCTCTCTCTCTTGTGTGTTGTGTTGATTTCGTGTGTCACAAGAGGAAGAGGAGAGGGCGGCTATATATAGAGAAAAGGGAAGCTCAACTTTCTTAAAGAGGCAGTTTCCTGAATTACAGAGTAATTGCTTAATTGCCTTATTTGGTGTGAGCCACCACTTTCCTTTTATAGATAACTGCTAGGTTTAGGTTAGTAATTATTTGACATTTAAAAAATTGAAAATAATAATTGGGAGACACACTCAAGTGGCCGGCCATAGGTTTGATTGGGCCTCACTTGGATTTTGCAGTTTCCACAATTTTATTTCTATTTTCCCAAAAATGCCAATTTTCCAATTCTAACCATTTAAATGGCAAAACTAATTATTTAATAACTAAAATAGATTATTAAATAATATTATCATTTAATATAATTATTAATTAGACATATAGAGTCTCTTAATTAATAAATAAACCTAGAATCTCTTTTCTTTACAATTTCACCCTTGCTTAGTGAAAATTCACAAATTAGACATAGTCTAACTTTTAGAATTATAATTGATTAAACATAAATCAATTATTGAGTCTTACAAACAGTATGGTCTCAACTAGAATGGGGACCATGGATCTATATTGCTGAGCTTCCAATAAGTTGAACCGAATTTACCAAGTAAATCCCTAACTTATTAATTCCTTGTTGAGTCCACTCTTAGAACTTGGAATTGCACTCTCAGACTTATATAAAGCATTCTATATGTTCCATGATATAGATATGCTATCTCATTTAACCATTGTTATAATCTTAATGTGATCAAAGATACTCTATATAGATGATTTACATCGAGATGGGATAAATTTACCGTTTTCACCCGTCAATGTATTTGGCCCCTTAAAACACTTAGATACCTGTAAATGATGTTTTAGTGATCTAAGATATAGTCACTGAAACAAGAGCTCATCCATTTACTTCTATTTAGCTAAGCTCGAAGGGAATCATCACTTTACTTCTATACTCCAGTAGAAGCTATAGATTTCATATTTATGTTCAGCACTCCCACTCAATCATACTATCATGTTCCCAAAATATACGTATCACCCTGACCCAAAAGTAGGCTTAACTAATAAATCAAAGATCATGAATAGCACTCCTGAGATTGAGCCTAAGCATATCAGGATTTAGATTCTTCTAATCTAAGATCAACTACTGATATTGACTTGGAAAGATACAACGGTAAGTTTATAATATCTTGACCAAGTTCAATATCGGTCCAGTCCAATGCATACTCCATACATTCGAAACTAGTATACTTTACCAATGTCCTGGAAAGAACATAACACTTACTCCAAGTGTAAGTATACTTCATCGCTGATTATCACATTAGTGTAAATCCAAAACACTGATGAACAGGGACTTAGTCTTTTGAATCATATAATCACAATCACATTCCACTGTGTTGACAATACTGTAATTGTGAATAAATATGTGTTCTGGACTTAACTGATTTTGTGCATATATTAAATATGTATATTAAACCATAAGCATGTAAAATACATGTTAACATAATCACTTCAAAACTCTTAAATTGATAACTATCAGATTGTAATGGGTTTTATTTAGGGCACAAAACCCAACAACGTCATGTATCATGGACACCATGTCCCACCAGACTAAGGCATCCTCCTAAAAATGGAAAGTGGCACACACCACTCTATTGTTACAGGTGACGCCCATGAATTTCAGAATTTTGGTGATCACCGTTAGCCATTGCTCGACTTTCATAACATCCGGACCTCCCAGAAAAACTGGAGGTGCCTGCTTATGGAACCTTTCATACAGAGGTTCCATCCGATTTACTGCAACTATAGGTTCGGCCTAGACAACAGGGGCAGGTGCCACTGGAAGTTTTGGAACAGGCACTGCAGGAGCACCTTGCTTTCTTAATCGCTGGATTTCATTATCTTATTCCTCAGCCCCGTGTATTTGGGGGAAACTGAGCTCCCTGACCTTCATTTGACCCGACCGAGTTGCCCTGGCTCCTGGTATTTTGCTTGGCGTCCATCTATTCTGAACAGCCTGCGTAACCAAGAGCTAGCATGGTCAGATCATGATCAACGAGAACTTACTAACGCTGCTTATTTGGAAATTAAAAACATGCACCTATTCTACTATCAGGCTACTAACATGCTTCCTAACAGGCTTTTCTTAAATCATACTATTAAAATAAACTACTAAAGCAATGAAAGCTTACTGAACCGTGAAACGAGCTAACCGCTGATGATGATTGTACATGTCGTGACGATCTTCGGAAGACAACCTGGCAGCTCTATTACCAAATTGTAACACCCTAACTAGCATAGGCGTGTTGACGTGATTTTTAATGTACTGTGCAGCTCGTTGCTAATCAACGAGGTTAATGAAAAACGTGATTAATTAAAATTTTGCTTATTTAATTAAATACTTGTAATATAGCATACAAAATACTTTGGGATCCCATTTACAAAACACTTTACAAAAAGTTTGCTATTCAATACAAAATATTTGTCGCCCAGCGACTAACTACAAAAGCCCTGATGTCCCGAGGATCGTACGCTCTAGGCCTAACTGCCCCGACATGTACAATCTTCATCTGCTCGTCCTCACGGTTCCTCACCTTTGGCCTTGCCCTTACCTACACATAAACATAGCACTATGAGTCGACAGACTCAGTAAGAAAAGCATAATATAATAAACATACTAAATCCCGGGGTATAATCAAGCGCCCATACACTTGATCATAACCCTAACCGAATCAAGAACGTCCATGACAAAGTATGATTAACCGCGAATCTAGCCTATACTCGGTACTCTAATCGTACCGATGTGGTCGCAATTAATCCATACTATCTGATAGCCTAGCATATATCTGCACACCTAACTGTTGCCCTGATATGCTAATCTGACGGCTATATAAAATTTGCCTAACATATATCTAATATGTTAATCTGACGGGAACTAACATGTACGCTAACACATGTATACACATATGCATACTGTTATACTAATCTTACCTCGATTCTAAATTTAGGTGTAAAGATTGCTTAGTTTAATTTGGAAATTAGCAGATATTTAAGGTTTAATTATGAAAATTATTTATTGATTTATTTGAATTCATAATGCATTTTTATGTCATATAGTGAAATCTCATAATTTTTCATTTTCGGTGCTCGGTTACATGGAACGCGGTGTATGGCTCAGTAGAATCACAATTTAGTATTTTAGTATAGTGGGACGGTTTATTTAGACATTGGGAATGTCGGGATAGGTCGAGAATTTAGAATTTCCCAAAATACCCTTTTAGTGCCTTTTAATCCTTTTAGTGTGGGAGGGGCAAAATAGTCATTTTGTCCCATAAGCTTTTGTCCTTTAGTGGACTTAATATTATGGAATTATTTGGCTTATTTGATTTATCTTAGCTGAATTAATGGAGAGATTATGCATGTTTTTTCATTTATTCAAAAAATTGGAAATTTGGAAAAATAAGGAAGCTTCTCTCTCTCTCTCTCTCTCTCTCTCTCTCTCTCTCTCTCTCTCTCTCTCTCTCTCTCTCTCTCTCTCTCTCTCTCTCTCTCTCTCTTTCGGTTTTGCTTGGGCTGCTAGGGCTGGGAGTTTTTCTTTGCAATTCAAGTATTTTTTCAGCAATTCTAAGTGTAATTCAAGCTAAGGTACAAGTTCTAGTAACCCTCTTGGTGTGTTCTTGAATTTTAAAGAAAAATAATTGCATGTTTGGTGAATTTGATGTTGGTAGCTGCTGTGCATGTTTGTTGTTATTTTTTGAAGTTTAAATATGTTTATTTAAGGTGATCAAAGCTGGTTTTGTTGTTAGTTGGTGGGATTTAACCATGTGTACAGTTTTAGACTCAAAATCTTAAAGTTCAATGGTGGAATGTTGAAATAGCTTGCTGTGCTTCTTGTGTTTGATTGTTGTTGTTTTCAGAGGCTTGTTTATTCATATTTGAGTAGATTTAGGCAGGTTTTGATGCATGTGAATGGGGTTTAACCAAGCTTGAGTTTTGAACTCAAAGCTTGGAGCTTTAATGACAATTTTTGTATTTGTGCATGAAGCTTTGTTTTCTTGCTTTGGATATGTTCTTTGGGATGTATAGAGCAGGTCTGAAAAGTTTGATATGGTTTGGGGTTGTTTTGGTTAAGATATGAAATTTTTATGGTTTCCTGCACTGAACTGGAATTCCGGTGCAGTATGGCCTGTAGGAACTGGAATTCCGGTTGTAGAACTGGTCTTCCGGTTGTGGAAAAATTGGGAACCTTAGTTCCTCCAATTTTTGTGTTGTTTAGGGTATTTCCATACTTTTTATCGATAGGGAAACTTTTAGTTTCTAGTTTAAGTCTCCAGGAAGTGATTTAGCGTGTCACTTATCAGTGTTTTGATTATTATGGTTTAGGAGCCTGTAATTCGCCGAGCAATTCGTTCCACTCAGGTTGACTGGCACACCTGAATTCGGAATCGAGGTAA
The DNA here is from genome assembly GCF_029168945.1 of Cannabis sativa. Classification (NCBI taxonomy): domain Eukaryota; kingdom Viridiplantae; phylum Streptophyta; class Magnoliopsida; order Rosales; family Cannabaceae; genus Cannabis; species Cannabis sativa. Next base: position 23,677,086 of record NC_083610.1, read on the forward strand.
GATTAGTATAACAGTATGCATATGTATTTACATGTTTAGCGTGCATGTTAGGAAGCTTGTTAGATTACATTAGATATGTATGTTGGCTTCGTACCATCTGACAGTATCACATCGGTACAGCTAGAGTATGACTAGCGTACCGAGTATAGGCTGATATTATGGTTGATGGTACTGTACTGTTTGACTGTATCACATCGGTATGTTCAGAGTATGACTGACATACCGAGTATAGGCTAATACTATAACACATTGGTAAGGCTAGAGTATGACTAGCGGCTAGAGTATGACTAGCGTACCGAGTATAGGCTGTTACTCTGTCAAAAGTACCGTCGTACGAATGTTAGAGACTCAGTACCGTGTGGGACACAGGGATTAGGGTTGTGGTCAGGGGTATGGGCGTCTGATCATAACCCGAGATATATGTATGTTTTATGATTTATGCTTTTCTTACTAAGTCTGTCGACTCACAGTGCTATGTTTATGTGTAGGTAAGGGAAATTCCAAAGCTGAGGAGCCGTGAGGATGAGCCGATGAAGATTGTACATGTCGGGGCGGTTAGGCCTGGAGCGTACGATCCTCGGGACATCAGGGCTTCTGTAGTTAGTCGCTGGGCGACAAGTATTTTGTAATGAACAGTAAACTTTTTGTAAAGTATTTTGTAAATGGGATCCCAAAGTATTTTGTATGACATGTTATAAGTATGTAATTAAATAAGCAAAATTTTAATTAATCACGATTTCTATAAACCTCATTGATTAGCAACGAGCTGCACAGTACGTTTAAAAATCACATAAACACGCCTATGCTAGTTAGGGTGTTACATTAGGTGTGCCGGTCAACCTGAGTGGAACAATCTGCCTGACGAATTACAGGCTCCTAAATCACAATAATCACAACACTGATAAGTGATACGCTAAATTACTTCTCGGGGACTTAAACTCGAAACTAAAAGTTTCCCTATCGATAAACAACATGGCAATACCCTAAATAACACAAAAATGGGAAGAACTAGGGTTCCCAAATTTTCCCCAACCGGTAGACCAGTTCCCCGACTGGAATTCCGGTTGTGGGAAAAATTCCTGGAAGCCAACCGGTAGACCGGTTCCGACAGGCCTCCCTGAACCGAAATTCTGGTTCAGTGCAGGAATTTTTCAAAAATTCATAAGTCATGCAATTCAACCCCAAATCAAACCAAACTCTCCAGACCTGCTATTTAGACCATAATGAACATATTCCAAGTGATAAAACAATCATCCATTCACAGAAACGAATTTCACCATTAAAGGTTCAAGATTGAGTTCAAAAACTCAAAACTTGACTAACCCTTCAAACAACCTCTAATTCATGCATTTAACAACATAAAAATTCATATCTAAACCTCAGAATACAACAACAACTAACCACAACAACTATAGCAAGCTAAACAACATTTCACTCATAAAATCAAAGTTTGAGTTCAAAACTCCATACTTGCTTAAAATCAACAAACAACCACGAAACCCAGCTTGAATCATCAAAATAAAACATAATTAAGCTTTAGAGATCAACACTAAACACAAAAAACACCCACTGCCACCAAATCCTAGAGCATGCAAAATTTCTCAACTCTTAAACTTTAAGAAAACAAAGAACAAGTTACAAAAAGCTTACCAAGAACTTGAGCTTACTAAAACCTTGAGAAAACAACTTGAATTACAAAGGAAAACACCAAATCTCTGCTGCTCAAAGAGGGGCGGGAAGAGAGAGAGCTTGAAAGAAAATGGTTTTGCTTCTTTTCTTTTATTTTTTTTTTCCAATTTTGTAAAATGAAAGATAAAATGGTTTTTGTTACATTACTTCAGCCAAAAACAATTAAACATATTAATAAAAATTCATTTAATTAACTCACATAAAGACAAAACACGAAAAGGGGAAAAAAGACCAAAATGCCCTTGCCCACACCAAACTAATTTAAAGGGTACTAAGGGTATTTTGGGAAAACTCTAAATTCCTGACTAATCCCGACATTCCCAATGTCTAACAATACCGCTCTGCTATACTAAAATATTAGATTGTGATTCTACTGAGCCATACACCGCGTTCCATGTTGTCGGGCACCAAATATGCAAAATTATGAAATTTCACTATATGACATACAAAATACATTCTGAATTCAAATAAATCAACATAAATAATTATTTAAATATCAATAAATAATTTTCATAATTAAACCCTAATTATCTGCTAATTTCCAAATTTAAACTAAGCGGTCTTTACATTATTTGTTATAATATAATATAGATTAAAATATTTCAATAAGACATATTATATATTAATATGAGATTAATATATATTATGTGTTGGAGGCTGTATTATATCATATATAGTATAATTATACACATAAAAGTTGTAACATATGAGGAGTTACAAATTTGAAAATAAATAATAACTTAAGGATCACATGTAACTAAGTGAGTTATTACATATGGAAGTTATGGAATTAATGGAATAAGTTTCTTGTTGTTAGAAACTGTTACAGTACTCAATTATATTATTTAAATGAGTATTGGGACGTTGGAGGAAGATTTAATTCGAAGAGGAGTTACAAAAACTAAATTTTGAGTTTTCTGGAAACAATTGTTTTATGGTATTGTTTTACGAACACCTAGAACAAGTTTTTGAAAACGTCCATAAACATAGATGAATTGATTGAGCATGTTTCTAGCTCTCTTGTCTAACGTTTTTATACCATTAAATACCAATTAAAGTGCTGGTAACAACCATGTGGTGAAGAGACTTTGATTTTCATATGTGATACTCAAAATACTATAAATAGAGATCTTGGGTTCATTTTGGAAGACAAGAAGTTTCTATCAAGAGACCACATTACTCGAAACACTTTAGGCTTGATAAATCTAGAAAGCTATTTCCATTCTTTTCTTTTCTGTACGTGCTTGTGGTAGGGGAAAATAAGCTTTTGGACAAAGGTGTAAGACCTTGTTCAAGTTTAGTGATTCCCCTATTAATTATACACTACTGGTGTATGTGATGTTGAGATTGATCTCACATCTCTTATATATACATGTTATTTATATATTGTGTTTATGTGTAGCTTATTGCCTTGAGTTGTAATGTAAAGACCGCTTAGTTTAATTTGGAAATTAGCAGTTAATCACGTTTAATTATGAAAATTATTTATAGCTATTTAAATAATTATTATACTGTTATTATTGAATTCAGAGATGCATTTTTATGTCATGTAGTAGTTTTCATAATTTTGCATTCCGGTGCCCGGTATTTTGGAACTCGGTGTTTGGCTCAGTAAAATCACAACTTAGTATGTTAGTAGTTTGGGACAGTTTATTAGACATTGGGAATGTCGGGAATGGCCGGGAATTTAGAATTTCCCAAAAAAATACCCCTTTAGTGTTATTTATGTGATTTTAGTGTGAAGGGGCAAAATGGTCATTTTGCCCCATTGTTAGTTTGTCTTTTGTGACTTAATAATTGAAAAATAAATGTTTATTTTATTATGTTTTGGCTGAAGTAAAATAGGAGTAAGTGACATTTCATTTTCATTTTCATTTCAAAAATCAAAGTTAGAAAAGAAAAAAATAGAAAATTTCAAAAAAAGGCTCTCTCTTTTCCTCTCTCTTTCTCTCGGCTGCATGGGGATTCTAGGGCTGAGTTTCCCTTGATTTTCAAGTTATGCAGATCCGAAACGCAGAGATGTTGAGTTCCAAGTAGGGGACCATATGTTTTTACGGGTATCTCCAATGAAGGGGATCAAACGTTTTGGGAAAAGAGGCAAGTTATGCCCTAGATTTACAGGACCTTTCGAGATTCTCGAGAAGATAGGTCAAGTGGCATACCGGTTAGCGTTGCCTCTAGCTTTATCAATAGTTCACAACGTATTCCATGTCTCGATGTTGAGAAAATACGTTTCAGATCCCTCTCATATACTCAGTTATGAGAGCCTTGAGCTCCAGCCAGATATGTCATATGAAGAACAGCCAGTGCAGATCCTGGATAGAAAGGATAAAGCCCTTCGGAATAAGACCATAGCATTGGTCAAAGTTCTCTAGAGAAACAACAAGGTGGAGGAAGCCACCTAGGAGCTAGAGTCAGATATGAGAGCTCAATATCCAGAGTTATTCAGGTTAGATTTTGGGGACGAAATCCTTTTAAGGGGGGAATAGTTGTAAAGACCGCTTAGTTTAATTTGGAAATTAGCAGTTCATCACGTTTAATTATGAAAATTATTTATAGCTATTTAAATAATTATTATATTGTTATTATTGAATTCAGAGAGGCATTTTTATGTCATGTAGTAGTTTTCATAATTTTGCATTCCGGTGCCCGATATTTTGGAACTCGGTGTTTGGCTCAGTAAAATCACAACTTAGTATGTTAGTAGTTTGGGACGGTTTATTAGACATTGAGAATGTCGGAATGGCCGAGAATTTAGAATTTCCCAAAAAAATACCCCTTTAGTGTTATTTATGTGATTTTAGTGTGATGGGGCAAAATGGTCATTTTGCCCCATTGTTAGTTTGTCTTTTGTGACTTAATAATTGAAAAATAATGTTTATTTTATTATGGTTTGGCTGAAGTAAAATAGGAGTAAGTGACATTTCATTTTCATTTTCATTTCAAAATCAAAGTTAGAAAAGAAAAAATAGAAAATTTCAAAAAGAGGCTCTCTCTTTTCCTCTCTCTTTCTCTCGGCTGCATGGGGATTCTAGGGCCGAGTTTCCCTTGATTTTCAAGCTAGCTTCAATCTAATTTTGTGAACTCTTGTTGTGGTATGTTCTCTCTTGCTCTTCTTTTTAGTTTTCTTGAAAATTTGATGAAAAATGAGTAAATGCATGGATGATTTGAAGATGTTGCTGCTGCTTGTTGCTGCTGTTGTTTCTATGTTTTAAATGTTGATTTAAGTATGTTTAATTAGGTTGAATTGCATTCTAGTTATTCTTGTTCTAGTTGGATAGGTTTCTTGTTAAAAAGTTTGGTTTTCAAAGAGAAATTTTGTGAATTTGTGGCTGTAGTGTTTGCATGAATTAGGGTTAGTTTTCTGCAGTGTTATTATGCTTGAATATGAGTTTGAATCATAGTTTGGATGCATGTTAGTTGTTATTAGCCAAGTTTGAGTTTGGAACTCAAAGCTTGGGCTTTAATGGTGATTTTCATTTCTGTACATTCTGGGTGGATTTGATGCTTTAGAAATGTTCCAGGGGATATTTAGAACAGGTCTGGAAGGTTTGAGGTTGTTTGGATGAGATTTGAGCATTGTGTGAATTTTTGAAGTTCTGCCTGCGAGGAACCGAAATTCTGGTTGTGCATCCGGAATTCCGGATGGGGTTCTGAAAATTCCCAGAACTAGAATTCTGGTTGGGCAACCAGTCTACCGGTTGGGTGATTTTCAGAAACCCTAGTTCTCCTCGTTTTTTCGTTATTTGGGGTATTGCCATGCTTTTTATCGATAGAGAAACTTTTAGTTCCTAGTTTAAGTCCATGGGAAGTGATTTAGCGTATCACTTATAGTGTTGTGATTTTTATGGTTTAGGAGCCTGTAATCCGCCGCGCAGATAGTTCCAGTCAGGTTGACCGGCGCACCTGGATTCGGAATCCAGGTAAGATTAGTATAACAGTATGCATATCTAGATTACATGTTTAGCGTGCATGTAGGAAGCCTGTTAGATTACATTAGATATGTATGTTGGCTTCGAACCATCCAACTGTGTCGCGTTGGTACAGGCTGGAGTATGACCAGCAGCCGGAGTATGACCGGTTCGACCGATTAGGCTGACACTGTATCACGTCGGTACATGCTGGAGTATAACCAGCAGCCGGAGTATGACCGGTTCGACCGATTAGGCTGAGACTTAGGTTGGTGGTTCCGTACTATTTGATGTATCACGTCGGTACAGGCTGGAGTATGACCAGCAGCCGGAGTATGACCGGTTCGACCGATCAGGCTGATAGTGTAACACGTCGGTACAGGCTGGAGTATGACCAGCAGCCGGAGTATGACCGGTTCGACCGATCAGGCTGTTACTTGTCAATAGTACCGTCCCTATGAACGTTCAAAACTCAGTACCGTGTTGGACACGGCAGTTAGGGGGACTTAGTATCGTGTTGAACACGGCAGTTAGGGTTATGGTCAGGGGTATGGGCGTCTGATCATGACCGGGATTTATGTATGAGTATTATTATGCTTTTCTTACTGAGTCTGTCGACTCACAGTGCTATGTTTATGTGTAGGTAAAGGCAAGGCTAGAGTTGATGGACCGTGAGCGAGCCGGTGAAGATTGTACATGTTAGGGGCGGTTAGGCTTGGAGCGTACGATCATCGGGACAGCGAGGCTATGTTTGTAACTAGTCGCTAGGTGACATTTATTTTGTATAAACAGTTAACTTTTGTAAATGGTTTTGTAATCGGGATCCCGAGTCTTTTGTTTAAATATTTTTCAAGTTTAATTAAAAAGAAACTTTTTTAATTAATCACGTTTTCCATAAACCTCGTTGATTAGCAACGAGCTGCACAACATGTTTAAAAATCACGTAATACGCCTATGTTAGTTAGGGTGTTACAATTTGGTATCAGAGCCGCCAGGTTGTCTTCCGAAGATCGTCACGACATGTACAATCATCATCAGCAGTTAGCTCGTTCCACGGTTCAGTAAGCCTTTATTGCTTTAGTAGTTTATTTATTTATTTTATGAATAAGAAAAGCCTGATAGGAAGCATGTTAGTAGCCTGATAGTAGAATAGGCGCATGTTTTGTTTTTAATTTCCAAATTAAGCGGCATTAGTAAGCTCTCCTTGAATACGACCTGATATGCCAACTCTTGGTTTCGCAGGCGGTTCTAACTAGATGGACGCTAGGCGGACTACCAGGAGCCAGGGCAATTCAGTGGGGTCGAATTAAGGTCAGGGAGCTCAGTTTCCCCCGCCAGCTAGGGGCCGAGGTAGAGGTCCCCTGGGCAAGGCTCGTGGTCGAGGTGATGAGAACCCGCCACAGGCTGCCCAGGCTCCCCAAGCCGATCAGGGAGCCCAGAATTGGGAGGTTAGGTTTGCTGAAATGCAAGCCCGGATAGAGGAACAAGACTTAGAGATTCAGAGGTTGAGACAGCAGGGTGCTCCTATAGTTCCTGTGCCAGTAGTTCCAGTGGCACCTGCCCCTGCTGCTCAGGCCGAATTAGTGGTGGCGGCCAATAGATTGGAACCTTTGTATGAACGGTTCCGGAAGCAAGCACCTCCGGTCTTTCTGGGAGGTCCAGATGTGATGAAGGCCGAACAGTGGCTAACGGTGATCACCAAAATTCTAAACTTTATGGGTGTCACCGGTAATGACAGAGTGGTGTGTGCCACTTTCCAGTTCCAGGAGGATGCTCTGGTCTGGTGGGACATGGTGTCTTAGATTCACGACGCCACCACCATGACCTGGGAAAGGTTTCAGGAACTCTTCAACGCCAAGTATTATAATGAGGCGGTCAGAAGCGCCAAAAGGAAAGAGTTCGCCCACCTGACCCAGCGAGATAATATGAGCGTGACTGAGTATACTACTCAGTTCGACCGGTTGGCGAGGTTAGCCTCGGGAATAGTGCCAACCGACTTCAGCAAGAAAGAGAAGTACCTGGATGGGTTAAATGCGAAGATTAAGCATGATTTGATGATCACCACAGACGACAAGACCACCTATGCTGAGATGGTGGAGAAGGCACTGCGAGCTGAGGGCGTAGTTGGGTGTATGTCGGAGTCGGCTAGTACTCCAGCGAGTGGCGGGGCTCCTACCCCTCCTGCATCAGGCTTTAGCAGGGGGGTAGTGGTTCGGCCATGGACCAGAAGAGAAGAGCATCCACTGCATCCGGAGGCTCGAGTCAGAACAAGAGGTTCCGGGGGAACCAGAATAGAGGTAGTCGTCCTGGTGGTGCAGAGACCCAGTTCTCCTATCCCGAGTGTCCCAGCTGCAAAAGGCACCATCGGGGTGAATGCAAGGGTCAGGGATGCTTTCACTGTGGCATGCCCGAACACTTCAAGAGGGATTGTCCCCAGCTCCGCTCAGAGGCACCGAGGGCTTCGGCGATACCCACTCCAGCTAGGGTGTTCGCCATCACTCAAGCTGATGCAGATGCCAGCCCATCAGTTATGACAGGTCAGCTTTCTGTTAATAACTCGCTTTACTCAGTACTGTTTGATTCTGGGGCTACACATTCTTATGTGGCAGCCAGAGTCTTTAGTAAATTGGATATACCGTATGATAGATATGAATCAGGGTTTGGAACCCTATTACCTGGCGGAGAGTTAGTTATCTCCAAAAGGTGGATTAGGTCTATGCCGATCAGGATAGATGGTAGAGAGTTAAGTGCTGACTTGATAGAGATGAGCCTAGTAGAGTTCGATATTATTTAGGAATGGATTTCCTGTCTAAATATGTGGCGAGTATTGATTGTAAAAGGAAGATGGTGATCTTCCAACCGGAAAGTGAAGAACCATTCGTGTTTGTTGGTTCAGTTCGGGGATCTCGGATCCCGGTGATTTCGGCCATGTCAGCTAGAGAATTATTACATGGTGGATGCTTAGGGTTTCTGGCCGTGGTAGTGGACACCACTCGGCCAGATACCATTCGGCCAGAGGACATCAAGGTGGTTCGGGAATTTTTAGATGTTTTTTCCGAAGAACTTCTAGGGTTACCACCTCAGCGGGAGATTGACTTCGTGATAGATTTGGCACCAGGGGTGGAACCGGTTTCCAAGGCTCCATATAGAATGGCTCCAGCTGAACTTAAGGAATTAAAGATTCAGCTTCAAGGGTTGCTTGACATAGGGTTCATCCAGCCTAGTGTGTCACCCTGGGGAGCCCCGGTTTTATTCGTCAAGAAGAAAGATGGAACTATGAGGATGTGCATCGATTACAGAGAGTTGAACAAGCTGACAGTGAAGAATAAATATCCATTACCTAGGATCGATGATTTGTTCGATCAGCTTCAAGGGAAGACGGTCTTTTCTAAGATTGATCTCCGCTCGGGTTATCATCAGTTGAGAATCCGAGAGGAGGACATTCCGAAGACAGCTTTCCGCACTAGGTATGGACATTATGAATTTCTGGTTATGTCGTTTGGACTAACCAATGCTCCTGCAGAATTTATGGACTTGATGAATAGAGTATTCAAGGATTTCCTCGATATCTGTGTGATCGTGTTTATCGACGACATCCTTGTGTACTCTCAGTCAGAAGAGGAGCATGAGTTACATCTTCAGATGGTACTGCAACGGCTTCGGGAACACAAGCTTTATGCCAAGTTCAAGAAATGCGAATTTGGGCTATCTCAGATGTCCTTCCTAGGGCACATTGTAAGCAAAGATGGGATCAAGGTGGATCCCGGGAAGATAGAATCCGTCAGGGATTGGCCGAGTCCGAAGACAGTGACAGAGATCAGAAGCTTCTTGGGTTTAGCTGGGTACTACCGTAGGTTCGTGGAAGGGTTCTCTAAAATTTCAATGCCCCTAACCGAACTCACAAAGAAGAATCAGCGGTTTGTCTGGTCAGACAAGTGAGAAGCTAGTTTTCAGGAGCTGAAACAGAGGTTGATTACCGCTCCAGTGCTAGCTTTGCCTTCAGACAACGAGAAGTTTGTAGTTTATTGTGATGCATCCAGACAGGGTTTGGGGTGTGTGTTGATGCAAGCCGATCGGGTTATCGCTTATGCTTCCCGTCAGTTAAAGGATTACGAACAGCGATACCCGACTCATGATCTAGAATTGGCCGCGGTGGTTTTTGCATTGAAGATTTGGCGGCATTACCTTTACGGAGAAAGGTGTGAAATCTATACCGACCATAAAAGTCTCAAGTATTTCTTTACTCAGAAAGATTTGAACATGAGACAGAGACGTTGGTTGGAGTTAGTGAAAGACTATGACTGCGAGATTCTTTATCACCCTGGGAAGGCCAATGTAGTGGCCGATGCCCTGAGCAGAAAGGGTCCCGGGCAAGTAGCTAGTATGGTTCAAATCTCGCCTCAACTAGCAGAGAATATGGTTACATCCAGCATTGAGTTTGTGGTAGGCCAGCTTCACAACTTAACGCTGCAATCTGATCTGTTGAAAAGAATAAAAGTCGCTCAGATGACGGATCCAGAGTTAATGAAGATCAGAGATTAGGTTTTGGCTGGTCAAGCCAAGGACTTTTCAGTGTCAGACAATGGGATGCTTCGGTATAAAGCAAGGGTTTGTGTTCCGAATAGTGTGGAACTCAGGAATGAGATCTTTGAGGAGGCTCATTCTACCCCGTATTCTCTGCATCCCGGCACAACTAAGATGTACCAAGATCTTAAACCGTACTTCTGGTGGAGCGGTATGAAGAAGAATTTGGTAGAATGCGTATCGAGATGCCTCACTTGTCAGCAGATTAAGGCTGAACATCAGAGACCAGCAGGGTTGTTGCAGCCTCTAACCCTACCAGAATGGAAGTGGGAAGATATCACGATGGATTTTGTGGTCGGGTTACTTAGGACCACGGGTTTGTTTGATTCCATCTGGGTAGTGGTGGATCGATTTACGAAATCTGCTCATTTTCTGCCGTTTAAAACAACATTTACAGTGGATCAGTTGGCAGAATTGTATGTCAGAGAGATTGTAAGACTTCACGGGGTACCGAAGTCTATAGTTTCGGATAGGGCTCCGAAGTTCACCTCCAAATTTTGGCAGAGTTTGCAACGAGCAATGGGTGCAAAGCTGAAATTCAGTACAGCATTCCATCCTCAGACAGATGGTCAGTCCGAAAGGACAATTCAGATATTGGAGGACATGTTACGAGCCTGTGTTATGGATTTTGAAGGCTCATGGAATAAATATCTACAATTGATAGAATTTTCTTACAACAACAGTTATCAGAGTACGATAGGGATGGCTCCCTATGAACTGTTATATGGTAGGAAGTGTAGATCTCCCATTCACTGGGATGAGACAGGGGAGAGAAAGTACTTAGGTCCGGAGTCTATGCAACGGACCAATGAGGCAATAGAGAAGATAAAAGCTAGAATGCTTGCCTCACAGAGTAGATAGAAAAGTTATGCAGATCCGAAACGCAGAGATGTTGAGTTCCAAGTAGGGGACCATATGTTTTTACGGGTATCTCCAATGAAGGGGATCAAACGTTTCGGGAAAAGAGGCAAGTTATGCCCTAGATTTACAGGACCTTTCGAGATTCTCGAGAAGATAGGTCAAGTGGCATACCGGTTAGCGTTGCCTCTAGCTTTATCAGCAGTTCACAACGTATTCCATGTCTCGATGTTGAGAAAATACGTTTCAGATCCCTCTCATATACTCAGTTATGAGAGCCTTGAGCTGCAGCCAGATATGTCATATGAAGAACAGCCAGTGCAGATCCTAGATAGAAAGGATAAAGCCCTTCGGAATAAGACCATAGCATTGGTCAAAGTTCTCTGGAGAAACAGCAAGGTGGAGGAAGCCACCTGGGAGCTAGAGTCAGATATGAGAGCTCAATATCCAGAGTTATTCAGGTTAGATTTCGGGGACGAAATCCTTTTAAGGGGGGAATAGTTGTAAAGACCGCTTAGTTTAATTTGGAAATTAGCAGTTAACCACGTTTAATTATGAAAATTATTTATAGCTATTTAAATAATTATTATACTGTTATTATTGAATTCAGAGATGTATTTTTATGTCATGTAGTAGTTTTCATAATTTTGCATTCCGGTGCCCGATATTTTGGAACTCGGTGTTTGGCTCAGTAAAATCACAACTTAGTATGTTAGTAGTTTGGGACGGTTTATTAGACATTGGGAATGTCGGGAATGGCCGGGAATTTAGAATTTCGCAAAAAAAATAGCCCTTTAGTGTTATTTATGTGATTTTAGTGTGAAAGGGCAAAATGGTCATTTTGCCCCATTGTTAGTTTGTCTTTTGTGACTTAATAATTGAAAAATAAATGTTTATTTTATTATGTTTTGGCTGAAGTAAAATAGGAGTAAGTGACATTTCATTTTCATTTTCATTTCAAAAATCAAAGTTAGAAAAGAAAAAATAGAAAATTTCAAAAAAAGGCTCTCTCTTTTCCTCTCTCTTTCTCTCGGCTGCATGGGTATTCTAGGGCTGAGTTTCCCTTGATTTTCAAGCTAGCTTCAATCTAATTTTGTGAACTCTTGTTGTGGTATGTTCTCTCTAGCTCTTCTTTTTAGTTTTCTTGAAAATTTGATGAAAAATGAGTAAATGCATGGATGATTTGAAGATGTTGCTGCTGCTTGTTGCTGCTGCTGTTTCTATGTTTTAAATGTTGATTTAAGTATGTTTAATTAGGTTGAATTGCATGCTAGTTATTCTTGTTCTAGTTGGATAGGTTTCTTGTTAAAAAGTTTGGTTTTCAAAGAGAAATTATGTGAATTTGTGGCTGTAGTGTTTGCATGAATTAGGGTTAGTTTTCTGCAGTGTTATTATGCTTGAATATGAGTTTGAATCATAGTTTGGATGCATGTTAGTTGTTATTAGCGAAGATTGAGTTTGGAACTCAAAACTTTGGCTTTAATGGTGATTTTCATGGATTTGATGCTTTAGAAATGTTTTAGGGGATATTTAGAACAGGTTTGGAAGGTTTGAGATTGTTTGGATTAGATTTGAGCATTGTGTGAATTTTTGAAGTTCTGCCTGCGAGGAACCGGAATTCCGGTTGTGCATCTGGAATTCCGGATGGGGTTCTGAAAATTCCCAGAACTGGAATTCCGGTTGGGCAACCGGTCTACCGGTTGGGTGATTTTCAGAAACCCTAGTTCTCCTCGTTTTTTTGTTATTTGGGGTATTGCCATGCTTTTTATCGATAGAGAAACTTTTAGTTCCTAGTTTAAGTCCCCGGGAAGTGATTTAGCGTATCACTTGTAGTGTTGTGATTTTTATAGTTTAGGAGCCTGTAATCCGCCGCGCAGATAGTTCCAGTCAGGTTGACCGGCACACCTGAATTCAGAATCCAGGTAAGATTAGTATAACAGTATGCATATCTAGATTACATGTTTAGCGTGCATGTAGGAAGCCTGTTAGATTACATTAGATATGTATGTTGGCTTCGAACCATCCAACTGTGTCACGTCGGTACAGGCTGGAGTATGACCAAGAAATGAGTATGACTGGTTCGACCGATTAGGCTGACACTGTATCACGTCGGTACATGCTGGAGTATGACCAAGAATGAGTATGACCGGCTCGACCGATTAGGCCGATACTTAGGTTGGTGGTTCCGTACTATTTGACGTATCACGTCGGTACAGCCGGAGTACGACCAGCAGCAGGAGTATGGCCGGTTCGACCGATCAGGCTGATACTGTAACACGTCGGTACAGGCTGGAGTATGACCAGCAGCCGGAGTATGGCCGGTTCGACCGATCAGGCTGATACTGTAACACGTCGGTACAGGCTGGAGTATGACCAGCAGCCAGAGTATGACCGGTTCGACCGATCAGGCTGTTACTTGTTAATAGTACCGTCCCTATGAACGTTAAAAACTCAGTACCGTGTTGGACACGGCAGTTAGGGGGACTCAGTATCGTGTTGGACACGGCAGTTAGGGTTATGGTCAGGGGTATGGGCGTCTGATTATGACCGGGATTTATGTATGAGTATTATTATGTTTTTCTTACTGAGTCTGTCGACTCACAGTGCTATGTTTATGTGTAGGTAAAGGCAAGGCTAGAGCTGATGGACCGTGAGCGAGCCGGTGAAGATTGTACATGTCGGGGCGGTTAGGCCTGGAGCGTACGATCATCGGGACAGCGAGGCTATTTTTGTAACTAGTCGCTAGGCGACATTTATTTTGTATAAATAGTTAACTTTTGTAAATGGTTTTGTAATCGGGATCCCCAGTCTTTTGTTTAAATATTTTACAAGTTTAATTAAAAAGCAAAAATTTTAATTAATCACGTTTTCCATAAACCTCGTTGATTAGCAACGAGCTGCACAACATGTTTAAAAATCACGTAATACGCCTATGTTAGTTAGGGTGTTACATGTAATTCTTCTCTTCTCTCTATATTCTCTATTTTATGTGTATATTTTGTTTAGTGTTGTAACATTATTTAATCTATATTTTTTCCTTTGTATAATTTGTCATAGAGTTGTAATCTTGTTGATATGATATTTCTATTGGAGCACAATAATTTCTAACAGTCAAAAATTTATTCTTTCCTACCTTGCTTCAATGGAAGGTAAGAAATTAACACATGGGTAAGAATGGTGATATTTTGTGATTTACTATTTTTTTAATAGTAAAATATATATTAACATATTTTCTTATGTTGAGATATGCAATTTTTTATGTTATTAAATGTGAGATATGTATCAGTGTATATGTCATATTAATATAGTGATATATAATATGATATTTGAATATATTATATGTAAGCATATATATGTGAGATATACATAATATATAACATGTATATGAGTTATATATATTATATATATGTTAAACAAATGATAGTATATATTTATGACGAGAATATTTATGTATGTGATACATATATAATATATATTATGTGAAAATTATTAGAATATTTCTAATTAAGGAAATAAAATAAAGTATTGATTTGTGATAAATGAATATTTTATATTCATTGAATCTGGACAAAATTAATTACGTAATATTCTATATATGGTCAGATTTCTATATTCATTACCTGATTTGATTTCCTGAATTAATTGTCAAAATATTCTGACAATTAATGTGGCGCATATACTGATGGAGTATCTCACCTATAAATATAGGGTCTCGGTCCCCGAGCTTCTCACTCATTCTGTTCATAACAGCAAAATTCTATCTAAAGAGAGTTGAGAGAGCGAGGGAGCCCGATTACCCACATCAACCAGTTTCCTTTGCAGATCAAAACTTATGTGGGTTTGAAGCTCAAGATTCAATGGCTGGAGGTATTTCGATCCTTATTCGTAGTGTACATATGTTTGATTTAATTCCGCATTTTATACATAAACATATATATATTTCAGTTTATACATATAAATGTCTAACAGTTGGTATCAGAGCGGATTATATATCTCTGCCTTGATTTATTTTGAGTTTCATATATATACATACATTTACGGGGTTCTTCATTTATAATATAGTATATATTTTATATATATACTTTCATATTATATAATCTCGATTATATATATATTCATACTCAATTTTTTATATATACATATATATACATTCATATTCATATTCATCTTCATATGTATACATATATATATATTTATATTATATATATTCATATTCATATAATTCTGATCATATATATACATTTTAATTCAATCTACGTATATACATATATATATTCATATTTTAATTTTGTTTATATATTATATATATACTTAAGTATTGTTGTATATATATATACGTATAGATATATTTTTTTTATATATGTTTATATATATATATATTATACGTCTAATATATGATTTTATTGCATAAAAATTTTATGTGATATGTTTAAGATATTTTTATGCGGTATATACATTATATACGTGTATATATAAACATAAAAAAATTGGAGTTTTTGGTCCGTTGGTTGTTTTATTTCATTTTTATTTTTTCGGTGTTTATTTCGAATTCTATTTACATCACTATATTCATATAGTATTATAGATCGATCTAAACATGTGAAAAATCATTGAAATTTGAAAATTTATTTTTTAAGAACTCATACGGACTAGAAATTTTTTATTAAAATTAAAGTCCAATTTTTACTTGTTTTAATTGCCTAAAACCGACATGAATCTCTTTATTTATGCATGGAGATTCAAATGGGAGTGATTCCATGAATTTTTATCGTCGGAATTCGTTTTCCTGTTCGGGTTTGGGTCGGGGCAGTTTTTTCAAAAAAAAAAAAAAGAAAGAAAAACAAAAAAAGAGAAAATTCTAAATTTTTATAAATTTTTATTTATTTGGAATATTAACTATTTTCCTATTTTATGTTAATTTAGTCAATAAATTACATTCATTCAATTTTCATTTTTAATTTAATACATATATTTAGAATTAATATGTTATTTAGTATAAATTAAAAATGGAAATTTGTTTTAAATTGGTAATTAATTACATGATTTATTTAGGCATGTAATAATTGTGCATTTAATTATTTATTACCAAATTTATGTAATTTATTGTTTAAATTAATAAAAGTTGAAAAAATCTACCATTAAGTATATTCTTTAATTTTGCATTTAATTCATATCATATAATTAATTGTACTAATTTGTATATTTATCTTATTTATAAAAATTGATTATTAGTACAAATATTTAAGATATGATATGGTCATAAATGCATAATTAATTATATATTATGGAATTAAGCATTTTGTTTATTATCATACAATAATTGTATTAATTTGTATTTATTTGGCAAATTTATTTTTAATACAATTAATTTTGATTTGTATGATTTAAATGCTATACATAAATTCCTTTTATAGTGTTATATATATTTAGAAATATTCAAACATTAAGATAGGTTGAATATTTTTTATAGCACATTAAGTTTCATAAAACTTTATAAAATTATTCATAAAATATTCATAAAACATTCCCAAAATGAATAAAATATGAATAAAATGTAAGTAATTTTGTGGTTTGACATAAGAAAACATGAACCTGGGACAAATGCTCATATCTAGAACGGTTTTTAATGATCTTCGGACGACCACACTAGGAGCACTGATGTAACACCCTAACTAATTTAGGCGTATTACGTGATTTTTAAACGTACTGTGCAGCTCGTTGCTAATCAACGAGGTTTATGGAAAAACGTGATTAATTAAAATTTTGCTTTTTCATTAAACTTATAAACCATTTTGCAAAAAGTCTCGGGATCCCGATTTATAAAAATATTTACAAACGTTTTCACTGTTCAACTTTTACATCAAAATAAAGTCGTCTAACGACAATTACAAAATCTCGGCGTGCCGTCCCGAGGATCGTACGCTCCGTGCCCAACCGCCCCGACATGTACAATCCCATGCAGCTCGCTCACTTGGTCCATCAAGAATCGCCTTGCCTTTACCTACACATGCAACGTAAACTGTGAGTCGACAGACTCAGTAAGAAAAGCATAATAATATCATACATAAAACTGACTGCCGTGTCCAACACGATACTGAGTCCCGCTACTGCCATGTCCAACATGGTACTGAGCACTACTGCCATGTCCAACATGGTACTGAGTTTTGAACGTTCAGGGGACGGTACTATTGACACGTAACAACCCGATCGGTCGGCCGAACGGTCATACTCCCACTGGTCATACTCCGGCTGTCTGGCGTGTTACTATATCCTCCCGACGGGCGAATCGGTCATACTCCGCCTGGTCATACTCCAAACTCGTCCCGACGGATACGTCAATAGCACGGAACCACCAACCAAGTGTCACTGATCGGTCGAATCCTCATACTCATTCGTCGGTTACTCACCGTACCGACGTGACAGGGGTTGGGTGGTTCGAAGCCTAAATACATATCTAATGTAATCTAACGGCTTCCTACATGCACGCTAAACATGTAATCTACATATGCATACCGTTATACTAATCTTACCCGGATTCCGATTTCAGTGTGCGGCCAACTTGTGAACCGAAGGCGAACGGCGGATTACTGGCTCCTAAACCATAAAAACCACAACGCTATAAGTGACACGCTAAATCACTTCCCGGGGACTAAAACTCGAAACTAAAAGTTTCCCTATCGATAAAAAGCATGGCAATACCCCTAAAAACCCAAAAACGAGGAAAACTAGGGTTCTGAAAAATCCCCCATCACGAGATCGGTTGCCCAACCGGAATTCCGGTTCGGGAAAAATTGAACCCCATCCGAACTCGGATGCTCAACCGAATTCCGGTTCCTCGCAAAAGAACCAAAAATTCCCAAATCTCGACCAATTTAACCCCAATTGATCCCAAACTTTCCAGACCTCCTACATAGGTCCTAACAAACATTTCCAAGGCCTCAAACCTACCCAGAAACCTCACAAGCAAAATTCACCATTGAAGACCAAGCTTTGAGTTCAAGAACTCAAACTTGGTTAAACCCACTAGCATGCACCCTAGCCTAGTTAATTCTACTTAACTAAGCAAGAAAAACCCTCTGCAAACTAACAAGAACACCCAGCAATTATACAGAAACAAAACATGTATTTTCACTCAAAATTTCATAATTTTCACATATAATTTAAAAGCTTGAACAATCTAGCTACTCATGCTTCACACAACTTATTTAATCATCAAAAATCATGCTTTGAACAACATAAATCAACAACAAAATACAGCAGAAACAACTCTCAAAATTCACATGCATTACCATCCAATTTCATCATTTTTCTTCAAAAATTTAAGGAGAAAGGGACAAGGAAACACATACCACACAAGAGATCAATAGAGATTGCAAACCCAACCTTGAATCACCACAAAATCCGACTTCTTGAACCCCAAAGTTCTCACTAGAAAAGAGAGAGAGTTGTGTGTGTGTGAGTTTTTGAAATTTCCTTAAAATTGACTAAGTGTGAAAATGTGAGAAAAAAGGGATTTATTCACATATTAATCATTTACTTTCAGCCAAGAAAAGAATAAATAAAATCAACATATAATTCCATTTACAAGTCACAAAAGACAAAAAGTCATTGGGGCAAAAAGACCATTTTGCCCCTCACTTTCTAAAATCACATAAAAATCACTAAAGGGGTATTTTTGGGACATTCTAAATTCCCGGCCATTCCCGACATTCCCAATGTCTAAAACCCGTCCCCAACATACTAACATACTAAGTTGTGATCTCTACTGAGCCAAACGCCGCGTTCCAAAATACCGACACGGAAATGCGAAATGTAAAACCGCCGATAACATAATTATGCATATCCGAATTCCATAATAAATTATTTACATAGCTATAAATAATTTCCTGATTAACATAAATAATTGCTAATTTCCAAATTAACTAAGCGGGCTTTACAACTATCCCCCCCTTAAAAGGATTTCGTCCCCGAAATCTAACCCGAATAACTACGGATATTGAGCTCGCATATCCGATTCTAGCTCCAGGTGGCTTCTTCCACCTTCAAGTTTCTCCGAGAGAACCTTGACCAATGCTATGGTCTTATTCCGAAGGACTTTATCCTTTCTATCCAGGATCCTGCACGGGCCGTTCCTCATAAGACATATCCGACCGAAGTGAAGGCTCTCATAACCGAGTATATGAGTAGGGTCTCGAAACGTATTTTCTCAACATTGAGACATGAAATACGTTGTGCACCGCGATAAAGCTGGAGGCAATGCTAACCGATATGCCACTTGACCTATCTTCTCGAGAATCTCGAAAGGTCACGTAAATCTAGGGCATAACTTGCCTCTTTTCCCGAAACGTTTAATCCCCTTCATCGGAGATACTCGCAAAAACACATGGTCCCCTACTCGGAACTCAACATCTCTACGTTTCGGATCTCGCGTAACTCTTCGCTCCGCTCCGGGAGGCAAGCATTCTAGCTTTAATCTTCTCTATTGCCTCATTGGTCCGTTGAACTCGACTGCGGACCTAGGTATTTCCTCTCCCCGTCTCATCCGCGTGGATAGGGGATCTACATTTCCTACCGTACAACAGTTCGTAGGGTGCCATCCCTATTGTACTCTGGTAACTGTTGTTGTATGAGAACTCTACTAACGGTAGGTATTTATTCCATGAACCCTCAAAGTCCATAACACAGGCTCTCAGCATGTCCTCCAATATCTGAATTGTCCTTTCGGACTGACCATCTGTCTGAGGATGGTATGCTGTACTGAATTTTAGCTTTGTACCCATTGCCCGTTGCAAACTTTGCCAAAATTTGGAGGTGAATTTCGGATCCCTGTCCGAGACTATAGACTTCGGTACCCCGTGAAGTCTCACTATCTCCCTGACATATAACTCTGCCAACTGATCCACTGTAAACGTCGTTCTGACCGGCAGAAAATGAGCAGATTTCGTAAATCGGTCCACCACTACCCCGGATGGAATCATACATACCCGTGGTCCTAGGTAACCCGACCACAAAATCCATAGTAATATCCTCCCATTTCCATTCCGGTAGGGTTAGAGGCCGCAACAACCCCGTCGGTCTCGATGTTCAGCCTTGATCTGCTGACATGTGAGGCATCTCGAAACGAATTCTACCAAATTCTTCTTCATACCGCTCCACCAGAAGTACGGTTTCAAATCTTGGTACATCTTGGTGGTGCCGGGATGTAGAGAATATGGAGTAGAATGAGCCTCCTCGAAGATCTCGTTTCTCAAGTCCACACTGTTCGGGACACAAACCCTGGCTTTATACAAAAGCACTCCACTATCTGACACTGAGAAGTCTTTGGCTTGACCAGCCAATACCTCATCTCGGATCTTCACTAACTCCGGATCTGTCGTCTGAGCAACTTTTATTCTTCCTAACAGATCAGATTGCAGCGTTAAGTTGTGTAGCTGACCTACCACAAACTCAATGCTGGACCTGACCATATCCTCTGCTAGCTGAGGTGAGATCTGAACCATGCTAGCTACCTGCCCGGGACCCTTTCTGCTCAGGGCATCGGCCACAACATTGGCTTTCCCGGGATGGTAAAGGATCTCACAATCATAATCCTTCACTAACTCCAACCAACGCCTTTGTCTCATGTTCAAATCTTTCTGAGTAAAGAAATACTTGAGACTTTTATGGTCGGTATAGATCTCGCACTTCTCACCATACAAGTAATGCCGCCAAATCTTCGGTCACAAAAACCACTGCGGCCAATTCTAAATCATGAGTCGGGTATCGCTGTTCATAATCCTTTAACTGACGGGAGGCGTAAGCGATAACCCGATCGGCTTGCATCAATACGCACCCCAAACCCTGTTTGGATGCGTCACAATAGACCACGAACTTCTCCTCGTCCGAAGGCAAAGCTAGTACCGGAAAGCAAGAATCAACCTCTCGTTTCAGCCTCCCCGAAAACTAGCTTCGCATTTATCTGACCAGAGAAATCGCGGATTCTTCTTTGTAAGCTCGGTTAGGGGCATTGAAATTTTGGAGAACCCCTCCACGAACCTACGGTAGTACCAGTAACCCCAAGAAGCTTCGATCTCGTCACCGTCTTCGGTCTCGGCCAATCCTCGACGGATTCAATCTTCCCGGGATCCACCTTGATCCCATCTTTACTCACAATGTGCCCTAGGAAGGACACCCGAGACAACCGAACTCACATTTCTTGAACTTGGCGTAGCAGTCTATGTTCTCGAAGTCGTTGCGGTACCATCCGAAGATGTAACTCATGCTCCTCTTCGATCGAGAGTACACGAGGATGTCGTCGATAAACACAATTACACGTATATCGAGGAAATCCTTGAATACTCTATTCATCGTGTCCATGAATGCGGGAGCATTGGTTAG
This sequence comes from Cannabis sativa, assembly GCF_029168945.1. Lineage (NCBI taxonomy): Eukaryota > Viridiplantae > Streptophyta > Magnoliopsida > Rosales > Cannabaceae > Cannabis > Cannabis sativa. Next base: position 23,698,505 of record NC_083610.1, read on the forward strand.
TCCGAATGACATAACCGGGAACTCGTAGTGTCCATACTAGTGCGGAAAGCCGTCTTTGGAATGTCCTCCTCTCGGATCCTCAACTGATGATAACCCGAACGGAGGTCAATCTTAGAAAGACCGTCTTCCCCCGAAGCCGATCGAACAAGTCATCGATCCTAGGTAATGGATATTTATTCTTCACCGTCGGCTTGTTCAACTCTCTCGTAGTCGATGCACATCCTCATACATCCATCCTTTTTCTTCACGAACAAAAAACCGGGGCTCCCCAAGGTGACACACTTTGGGCCGAATGAACCCTATGTCAAGCAACCCCTGGAGCCGAATCTTCAATTCCTTAAGTTCAGCCGGAGCCATCCTATACGGGGCTTTAGAAACCGGATCCACCCCCGGTGCCAAGTCAATCACAAAGTCAATCTCCCGATGAGGTGGTAACCCCGGAAGTTCTTCTAGAAAAACGTCCAAAAATTCCCGAACTACTCGATGTCCTTCCGGCGGCGAACGGTGGCCGAGTGGTGTCCACCACCACGGCCGTAAACCCTACGCACCCACCGTGCAATAATTCTCTCGGCCGACATAGCCGAGATCACCGGATCCGAGATCCCCGAGCCGAACCCACAAATACGAACGGTTCTTCACTTTCGGGTTGGAAGACCACCATCTTCCTCTTGCAATCAATGCTCGCCGAATATTTAGATAGGAAATCCATTCCTAAAATAATATCAAATTCGACTAAGCTCATCTCTATCGGATCGCCGCTTAACTCTCTACCATCGTATCCCCGATCGGCATAGACCTAATCCACCTATTGGAGATAACCAATTCTCCGCCAGGTAACGGGGTTCCAAACCACGACTCATATCTATCAAAGGGTCTACCCAACTTACTAAAGACTCGGCCGCCACATAAGAACGTGTAGCCCCGAGAATCAAACAAAGATCGAATAAAATGAGTCGTTAATAAGAATCGACCCGTAACAACCGATGGGCCGGCATCCGCATCGGCCCTGCGTGATCGCGAATACCCCGTGGAGTGGGCATCGCCGGAGCTCTCGGTGCCTTCGGCCGAGCCGGGGACATTCCCTCTTGAAGTGCTCCGGCATGCCACAATGAAAGCATCCCTGCCCTTGCACTCTCCCCGATGATGCCTCTTGCAGGGTAGGGCATTCGGGGTAGGAGAAGCGAGTCTCATTACCACCGGGACGACTCCTCTGCGTTCCGGTTCCCCGAACCTCTTGTTTCGGCTCGAGCCGCCGAAGCCGGTGGGTGCCCTCTTCCTTCGATCAATGGCCGAACCACTACTCCCCGCTAAATCCCCGATGCGGGGGGCAGAGCTCCGCCACCAATCGAGTACTAGCCGACTCGACATGCACCCCACCGCGCCTCGCCCGGCTGTGGGCCTTCTCCACCATCCGAGCGTAGGTGGTGCCGTCGTCGATGGTAATCATCGTGTCATGCCGATCTTGGGATTCAACCCGTCCGGATACTTCTCCTTCCTACCGAAGTCGGTCGGCACAATACCCGAGGCTAACCTCGCCAACCACAACCGAGTTGTATACTCGGTGACACTCCATGTTCTCCCGCCGGGTCGGGTGAACGAATTCCTTTCTCTTGGCGCTTCTAACCGCCTCGTTGTAGTACTTCGCGTTGAAAAGTTCCCGGAACCTCTCCCAAGTCATGGTGGTGACATCGTGAATCCGAGACACCATGTCCCACCATACCGTGGCATCCTCCGGAACCGAAATGTGGCACACACCACTGCGTCGTTGCGGTGACACCCATAAAGTTCGAATTCGGTGATCACCGTAAGCCACCGCTCGGCTTTCGACACATCCGGACCTCCCAGGAACACCGGAGGTGCTTGCTTCCGGAACCTCTCATACAAAGGCTCCAATCTATGGGCCGCCACTACCATTTCGGCCTGGGCAGCAGGGGCAGGTGCCACTGGAACTACTGGCACTGGAACTGCAGGAGCACCTGGCTTGCTCAACCTCCTCGAATCTCGAGGTCTTGCTCTTCGATCTGGCTTGCATCTCCGCAAACCGTAACTCCCGTTCGGGGCTCCCCGATCGAGCTGGGAGCTCGGCGCTCGTGGCGGGTTCTCATCACCCCAGGCCACGAGCCACCCGCCTCGGGGACCTCTGCGCTCGGCCCTAGCAGTGGGGGAAACCGAGCTCCCTCTCCCTGATTCGACCCCACTGAATTGCCCTGACTCCTCGTGGTCCGCCTGGCGTCCATCTAGTTAGAACCGCCTGCGAAACCAAGAGTTGGCATATCAGGTCGTATTCAGGGCGAGCTTACTAATGCCGCTTAATTTGGAAATTAGAAATGAAACATGCGCCTATTCTACTATCGGGCTACTAACATGCTTCCTAACAGCTTTTCTTTTTCATAATCGAATAAAATAAACTACTAAAGCAATAAAGGCTTACGGGCGAACCGTGAACCGAGCTAACTGCCGATGATGATTGTACATGTCGTGACGATCTTCGGAAGACAACACAGCGGCTCTGATACCAAATTGTAACACCCTAACTAATTTAGGCGTATTACGTGAGTTTTAAACATACTGTGCAGCTCGTTGCTAATCAACGAGGTTTATGGAAAAAACGTGATTAATTAAAATTTTGCTTTTTCATTAAACTTATAAACCATTTTGCAAAAAGTCTCGGGATCCCGATTTATAAAAATATTTACAAACGTTTTCACTGTTCAACTTTTACATCAAAATAAAGTCGTCTAACGACAATTACAAAATCTCGGCCCGTGTCGTCCCGAGGATCGTACGCTCCAGGCCTAACCGCCCCGACATGTACAATCCCATAAGCTCGCTCACGGTCCATCGAATCGCCTTGCCTTTACCTACACATGCAACGTAAACCGTGAGTCGGCCGGGACTCGCAAGAAAAGCATAATAATATCATACATAAAACCGACCGCCGTGTCCAACACGATACCGAGTCCCGCTACCGCCATGTCCAACATGGTACCGAGCACCATCGCCATGTCCAACATGGTACCGAGTTTTGAACGTTCGTGACGGTACTATTGACACGTAACAACTCGATCGGTCGAACCAGGCAATACTCCGCCGGTCATACTCCAGCTCGTACCGACGTGTTACTATATCCTCTGATCGGGCGGCGAACCCGGTCATGCTCATTCATTGGTCATACTCCGGCTGTCCGACGGATACGTCAATAGCACGGAACCACCAACCAAGTGTCGGCTTCGATCGGTCGAACCGGTCATACTCCGCCGCTGGTCATACTCCATACAGCGTACCGACGTGAGGTTGGGTGGTTCGAAGCCTAAATACATATCTAATGTAATCTAACGAAGCCTTCTACATGCACGCTAAACATGTAATCTACATATGCATACTTGTTATACTAATCTTACTCGGATTCCGATTTCAGTGTGCTTGTCAACTCGACCGGAACTCGAAGCCGAACGGCGGATTGCGGCTCCTAAACCATAAAAACCACAACGCTATAAGTGACACGCTAAATCACTTCCCGGACTAAAACTCGAAACTAAAAGTTTCCCTATCGATAAAAAGCATGGCAATACCCCTAAAACCCAAAAACGAGGAAAACTAGGGTTCGAAAAATCCCCCATCCGAAGTCCGGTTGCCCAACCGAATTAGGTTCGGGGAAAATTCGAACCCCATCCGAAGATGGGATGCTCAACCGAATCGGTTCCTCGCAACAACCAAAAATTCCCAAATCTCGACCAATTTAACCCCAATTGATCCCAAACTTTCCAGACCTCCTACATAGGTCCTAACAAACATTTCCAAGGCCTCAAACCTACCCAGAAACCTCACAAGCAAAATTCACCCTTGAAGACCAAGCTTTGAGTTCAAGAACTCAAACTTGGTTAAACCCACTAGCATGCACCCTAGCCTAGTTAATTCTACTTAACTAAGCAAGAAAAACCCTCTGCAAACTAACAAGAACACCCAGCAATTATACAGAAACAAAACATGTATTTTCACTCAAAATTTCATAATTTTCACATATAATTTAAAAGCTTGAACAATCTAGCTACTCATGCTTCACACAACTTATTTAATCATCAAAAATCATGCTTTGAACAACATAAATCAACAACAAAATACAGCAGAAACAACTCTCAAAATTCACATGCATTACCATCCAATTTCATCATTTTTCTTCAAAAATTTAAGGAGAAAGGGACAAGGAAACACATACCACACAAGAGATCAATAGAGATTGCAAACCCAAGCTTGAATCACCACAAAATCCAGCTCTTGAACCCCAAAGTTCTCAGCCGAAAAAGAGAGAGAGAGTTGTGTGTGTGTGAGTTTTTGAAATTTCCTTAAAATTGACTAAGTGTGAAAATGTGAGAAAAAAGGGATTTATTCACATATTAATCATTTACTTTCAGCCAAGAAAAGAATAAATAAAATCAACATATAATTCCATTTACAAGTCACAAAAGACAAAAAGTCATTGGGGCAAAAAGACCATTTTGCCCCTCCTTTCTAAAATCACATAAAAATCACTAAAGGGGTATTTTTGGGACATTCTAAATTCCCGGCCATTCCCGACATTCCCAATGTCTAAAACCCGTCCCCAACATACTAACATACTAAGTTGTGATCTCTACTGAGCCAAACGCCGCGTTCCAAAATGCGGACCTACACCGGAAATGCGAAATGTAAAAACTGCTGATAACATAATTATGCATATCTGAATTCCATAATAAATTATTTAAATAGCTATAAATAATTTCCTGATTAACATAAATAACTGCTAATTTCCAAATTAACTAAGCGGGCTTTACAACTGATCTCAGTGATTGTCTATTATGTTAATAACGAAATTACTTTTAGGTAGAGCCCAATACCTAATGTCAAAGTGAAAATATAATTTTATATAATTAGGGAGTAGCCACAACATCTTTAATTATATAAAATTATATATTAATTAAGATTCACCTTAATGGACATACATTGTAATTAGTTATATAGGTATAATAATTTTACCCCACAGGGATTTTATTATATTTGTATAATTAATTAGGATAATATGTTAAATTAAATTCTCTTAATTTACCCCACAGGGAGTTATGGGGATTTAATTTAATAGTGTTATCACAAATTTAATTAAAGATAGATAATAAACCTTCATTTTCCTAAACTAATTGTTTAATTTAATCTATCATAAGGTTCATCTAATTTTATTAAATTTAAAATTTAGCCCACAAGCAATTTTGGATTTAATAAAATTTTAATCTTCAGTTTATACTTTGGTGTCTAGTGAACCACATAATTTTAAATAATTAGGGAGTAGCCACAGTATCCTTAATTATATAAAATTATATACATTAAGTGGATCAAGATCACATAATGGACATGAATTATGTGAACATAATAATCTTATCCTACAGAGATTTTATTATATTTACATAATTAATATGTTAAATTAAATTCTCTTAATTTATCCCATAGGAAATTATGTAGATTTAATTTAATAATTTTATCATAAAGTATAAAATTTTGAAACATTTGTAAATAATTAAGTGTTTCATACCTTTCATTGAGATAGAAATATTAAAGTTTTTCATAAATTGTGTAAATCTATCATAATCTACATCTAAATCTAATCTTATTAAATTAAAAATTTAGCCCACAGGCAATTTTTCTTTAATAAGATTTCATATTTAAGCATGTTTATTCATTGGTAAAAACATGATTCATTTAAACCTCAAAACTATATATGTAATTTTATTACATCACTATTCATAAATTTCTTCCATACCAGTAGAAATTTCCAAAAATTTATTCTGATAACTTAATCTAAAATGTACAATTTTTACTGTATAATTAAGCAAAATAAATCACACTTTATTATCACCTATAAATTTTAATTTATTGTGTATGAATTCATTCTAATATAGTTAATGAGATTATTAACACATAGTGGATTATTTTAGATTGTTATTCCACATTCATAATTTCTTCCAAGGTTTACAAATAAACCTAAGAAAGTCAGTAACTGTGAGCAAATCTTATCCACAGACAAGATAAGTTCTCACATTTAGAAGTTTAAGGAACAAACAATATTGTAGTGGCTTTGTTTTAAAATTAGCAAAGACCTTTATGTTCCAAGCTTCTTTTGAAACTTGATTTAGACACATTTAAAGGTCTTTACTATAAAATGATGTCACTCATAAAGATATGCAAGTTCAATCTGACAATAAGAAATGTGTTATTAATAAGAATTCTTCTACATTATAGCACCAAATATTATGGAACATATCTCCATAAATAGAATAAATGTTAGTAAATGGTGGAGATATTCATTACACTTGATTTTACTAACTTTATTTAGAACTTGTGTGGAATTCATTAAGAATTTGTATTCCAACAAGTCAAAATCGGTGCATATTAGAATTCTATCATATTAGAAATCATACAAGTCAATTAATTTTGAAGACATGGACTCAAAATTTGCATCTCATTTTTTAATGATTACTCACATAAATTATATTTCTACAAAAGTATAGATTTATATGTTTCAAAGACATTTAAATCTTAAGTAGAGAAATAGTGCATTTTGCATATTAAGATAGTGAGATCAAAAATAAAATGGAGAATACTACATTAAAATTCGTGAGTCCATTTGCAAAGTTTCTTTAAAAGCATGGGTTCATTGCCCGATACATATGCTTGGTACACCCAAATTATAGTGTGTGACATATTTAAGAAACTAAGCATTTTTTGGACATGGGGTGGAGCCTACATAGCAAACTCCAATCTTTCCTAAATCATTGTCTATTGATACTCTTCAATGGGGGTGTACATATCGAATCGTGTTCTAACCAAAGTTGTTTCTCAAACATATTTTGAGTTGTGATAAGGTTGAAAACTGACTTAATGACATGTACACATTTTATAAATACCCATATATAGTTAGAGTACAATTGTTAAAGAAAAAGATTTGGGCCCAAAACCACAAATAAGCATATTTCATCCAAAAAGCTATAAGGTTTAAGGGTTACGTATGTCATTATCCATATCACAACACTAGAACTGTGGAATTAAGAATTGACTTGATCAGTGGGAGTGATCAATCTAGGAACCTAGTTTCTGAGGAAGATCATTCATATTTTCTCAAACATCCACCTCAAGTGTTAGATTAATTATGATTCACAACAACCCTTAAGGTTAATGGTTATTGAGAATTCATAACTAATCATTAATAATCTACAAGTCATTGGTAAAATTCTAATAAGTTATGTTATTTAGTAATTGCTTATAATTTCCAAAATAACATGCATATTGAACCATTTGCTCTTTTAAGAGTTTGTTGGTCCATCCTTAAGATAACTTATTAGAACAATAAGATCAATGTTTTCTAGTGATTACATTTTGTACAATAAGAGTTCAACTACAATATTAATTTGAGACACAAATTAAATTATAGGATGATAAAGAATTGAAGTTGTAGTACAATATACCATGAATGAAGAAATGAATATCTTAAAGAGCAATAAAGTTTATCTTTAGTAAAGTTGCCTAATGGAGTGGAGAACATTAATTAAGCATATGTTTTTTTACCAATAATATTCATTAGGCAACATTGAGAAACATAAAGATATAAAAGAATATTCATTGCTAAGAAGTTCACTTTGAAATAAGAATCAATAACAAAGGAGATTTACATTCTCACTTGTTTTTATAAATGATTCTATTATAGACCTTGGCATTTGTTGCTCGTTTCAATTCATTAATCAATTCCAAACAGTGAACTAGAGGAGAAGGTATATAGACTACCATAAATTTTTCCTCTAATAGTGGTGAACATATGCAAGCTTAAGGTGTCTACCTATAGATTAAAACAAACATCTCACAAATTTGTATTATATGATCTTTTCCTTTAGGTTTGAAAAGAGAATTATGGAAATAATTATATACCAGAAGGTTAGTGGGAGTAATATTTGTTTTATACGTAGACAATATGTTACTTGCAAATGATGATAAAAGTTTTTTTATATAAGTTGAAATAATTCATATCTCAAATTATTATTTTGAGATAAGGAATATAAATAATATATATAATTTTAATTAATTAGAGAGTAGCCACAGCATCTCTGATTAAATAAAATTATGTATTATTCATCTGATATAACTTTTATTTTTAAGTGTGATAAATTCAACTCGAACCAGCATCTGAAAAAATGATCTCGAGTGAGAATAAATTAAGAACATTCATTTGCTTCTATTTTAGAAGCCTGATGTATGCCTAAGAGTCTGAATAAGACTTTGCATTACATTTGTTTCAGGATCGTTAAGTAGTATCAGAATAACTAAAGTTAAGACCACTTTATTCTTCATACAAAGTGATGAGGTGTCTTTAAGATACTAAAAATTATATTCATACATATTTTGTTAAGATGAATTGACCATCTAGAAATATAGTTAACCAATCAGATTCTAACGTACTTCACTGGTTGTATTGATTCACGTAAATCAATATTTTATTACAACCTTAAGATTACCAGTAAGATTATATTGTGGAGAATCTTGATTGTTATTTCCACTATAGAAGTCACATTCATTTATTGTTTCGAGGATACATCTTGTATGATGTATTATAGAGTTTCATAGTAGGCCTAGAGTTCAGAATTATAGTTTCATTAGGCCATTAAGAAAATTTTGCGATAAATTCAGTTACAATAATACTGGTCGAAGCTAGCATATCGACTCTAAGTATTTAGTCATAAAAAGACGTGGTAAGTGGTCATTAATCACGCAAACTGAATTGGGTGATCGCACATCCTTGACTAAAGGCATGCCGTAACACAAATTTAAGGATCCTAAAGTAAATATGAGATTCAGTTAACCTATATGCAGTTTTTTATATTTGTACAACCAAAAATTATTCAATGAAACTCTAATTTTGATATTTTCTCATATTTATGTGCACCTTAATTTTATTTGAGAAAATTATCTTAAGAGGACCTGAATAAACATAAGGGTTAGGGTTTATTCGCTTAAGTATATTACCACATAAAGTACATTGTTATATAGTAAATGTATCGTAATACATGGAAGATAATACTTGACTTATAATGAGGACATGTCGCTATGATTCGTATGTTTATTATATAATGATGAACGTTTGGGTTTGAATGTTTTAGTTTAAATGCTGACCAAGTGGGAGAATATTAGAATATTTCTAATTAAGGAAATAAAATAAAGTATTGATTTGTGATAAATGAATATTTTATATTTATTGAATTTGGACAAAATCAATTACGTAATATTCTATATATGGTCAGATTTCTATATTTATTACTTGATTTGATTTCCTGAATTAATTGTCAAAATATTTTGACAATTAATGTGGCGCAGATACTGATGGAGTATCTCACCTATAAATATAGGGTCTCGGTCCCCGAGCTTCTCACTCATTTTGTTCATAACAGCAAAATTCCATCTAAAGAGAGTTGAGAGAGCGAGGAAGCCCGATTACCCACATCAACCAGTTTCCTTTGCAGATCAAAACTTATGTGGGTTTGAAGCTCAAGATTCAATGGCTGGAGGTATTTCGATCCTTATTCGTAGTGTATATATGTTTGATTTAAACTCGCATTTTATACATAAATATATATATATTTCAGTTTATACATATAAATGTCTAATAGAAATAATATATATTATGATAAGTATATGTTATATGAGATGATAGTAACATACATAATATATTAATTAACATTAAATTTAGAGATTATAATTTATGCATGTGAGTTATATATATTATTGGTATATAATAATATATGAGTAACTAATCATATTTAGTGTATATGATAATAATAATAGTGATGATGATAGAAAATATGTATTCATTATTTTTTGAGAAGAAAGAGTTTTGGAATTAATTTTCCATAAGTGATAATTATCTCATGAGATAAGAAAAGTGAACTATGATAGTTACACTTATGAGATTTGTCTTGTCATAGCAAGAACAAATGGATCAAAAATGGTTCCAAACTTGTAACAATATGTAATAAATTGGAAGAGCAATTTTATTAGACTCAAATCAAAGTGAATCATGGTATATTCAAAAATTGTGAAAAGATAACAAAGTTGGAAAAACAATTTTGAATCTTAAATAATCAAAGCGGTGAACACAATTGATGAGAATTTTGTCAATTTTGGTATAATTTTGGGCTAATCTCAATGAGGAGATAACCTTAAAATTATGGGTAAAAATAATCACATTATTTTGTAAGTGATGATATGAGTTTGATATTTTAGTTTTGTTGAGAAAACTAAAAATGTCAAATGGTATTTTTTAAAGTGACCTTTAAGAGTCATTTTAAGAGAAAAATACAGAAAAAGTGATATTTTATATACACTTTATGGTGGAAATGTGGGGGTGAGCCACAAACTTAATCAAAATGTGATAAGACATTGTTGATTAGTTTATTTGATTTGGAATTCAAATTCTAAATCAATTTTGGTTATGTAAATATGAGAAATTTTGACATATTTTGGTGTCAAATTTTAGTGAAAATAATTTCAAGAATAAAATTAAAGAAAAATTATAAAGACAAAATGGTCATCTATATTTTAAAATCAAGATATTATCTTGATAGTGAAATGTGAGAAAGTGTGGGGGTGATATCCAATATTTATCAAGCAATTTGGTAAAAGAATAGATGATATGTGAAATTTAGGCATGCTTGGTGCCTAAGACTTGAGTGTAACTTAGACATGTTTGGTGTCTAAAGTTAGTGTATATATTTTGATCATATGATTGGTATCAAAATTTGTGAGAAATTGAGTAAGTGTGAAAATTAATCTTATGTGATTTAATTTTCAAAGCTTAAGTATACTTAAGGAGAAAAGTGGTAATGTAATAATGGACACTAATTTTGGCTAGCAAGATTCGCTTGGAATCGAAAAGTGTGTGTTATAAAAAAATTGCTTAATCTCCGTACAAGATTAAAGCATGAAATCTTGAGCGATGGGACCTAAACTCCCTTAGAGTTTTATTCATTGATGGTAGCCTATCTTAACACTAGTAAAAATCTAGTCTTAAGTTCAATAGGTAATACCAAGTCAATATAGTGAAAAAGTAGTACTCTTGTCCCATCTATGAAAGAGTACTAATGGTAAAATTTGGAGGGTTAAAACCGAAAGGTTTTTTAATGGAATGATGTGTCTAAAGAGAAGTTGTGAGACACTGATTTCCACCTATATGGACTAGAGGTGACACTGCCTCTTATGAGAATTGGGAGTTATTCTCTAGAGAGTCCATGAAATAGATGTTGCACATGGCCATTAAAGGCGCACAAGCGAGATATAATGAGGTCTCAAGTGAACTCTAGCAAAGATGTGTGTGCTATCACCAGTTTGTATTAAAGGAAAGTGGTTCAATGCTGCGGCAGCCAAAATTTCAACAAACTTTGTGGTAACTACACTAAGATAAAATTCATGTCGAAAGACATTTTACTTTATGCATCTAGGCAAGATCTCTATAAAAGTATTTAATTTTTTCAATCAAAGTGGGGGATATATGTAATATTTGATTGATTAAATAATATTACAATGGTGTGTCACAAATTTTAATCTAGTGGAGGAATATTATATTATTTGTTCTAATATAATATAGATTAAAACATTTAAATCTGACAAATTATATATTAATATGAGATTAATATATATTATGTGTTGGAGGTTGGATTATATCCTATATAGTATAATAATACACATAAAAGTTGTAACATATGAGGATTTACAAATCTGAATATAAATTGTAACTTAAGGATCACATGTAATTAAGTGAGTTATTAGATATGAAAGTTATGGAGTCAATGGGATAAGTTTCTTGTTGTTAGAATCTGTTACAATACTCAATTATATCATTTAAATGAGTATTGGGACATTAAAGGAAGATTTAATTCGAAGAGGAGTTACAAAAACTAAATTTTGAGTTTTCTGGAAACAATTATTTAATAGTTGTTTTTATGTTGTTTTATAGTTATTTTACGAACACCTGGAACCAGTTTTTGAAATGTCCATAAACGTACATGAATCGATTGAGCATGTTTCTTGAAATTTCGTATTTTAATATTCCCAGTTTAATTATTTAATTAATTGATTAATTAAATGCAGAATAATAAAACTGGTATTGAAAACAGTTTTTCCGTAGTTACAGAATACAACTCTGTAACTCCAGAGAAACCCAGAAAAACAAATAGTGCATAAAAGTAAAAACACACAAGATTTTTATACGTGGTTTCAATAATTCTCTCAGATTGTTACTAGTCCACGGGGCCACGCCCAGAGATAAGATTCATTAGATCGGTATCAAAAATACAAAGTAATTGACTTATGCATAAATAGACTCCCTCTTATTGTATGCTGCAAGCTTGATGCATTCCACCTACTAACCGAATCTTTGATAAAAATCCAAGAGCTCGAAATCCCTTCGATCACCTTGAAGAGTGTTTGAATCCTCCGGATTCAAGACTTAAAGGCGATCTCCGAAAGCCTGTACAACCTTCTCCCGAAAGCCTGTACAACCTTCTCCCGAAGGTTGTGTGCATGTATCCTCCCGATGCAAGACTTCAAAAGAAATCTCCCGAAAGCTTGTAAACACCTTCTCCCGAAGGTTGTGTGCTTGTATCCTCCTGATGCAAGACTTCAAAAGCAATCTCCCGAAAGCTTGTAAACACCATCTCCCGAAGGTTGCACTGATGTTCTTCTTCGATGTAGACTTGAATATAGACTCAAGACAATACAACTACAAATAAACAGAGTAAGAGTCGAACAACTCTTCTCTACATAACAAAGACTGTCTTTTCTAAAGATATGAATGAAATTCAAAGATACAAGATAGGTACAATACAAAGATACAAGAGAGGTACAATACAAAGACACTCTTTCCTTAAGATATGAAAGTGAATGAAAGAGATACAAAACCTAGCGTCTGTAAGGTGTATTTATAATCAATATAAACCTTATTGATAGCTTACACACGGTTTGAACAAGACCTCAGTGTTGGAAATTATTTTACCAGGATCTTAGATCTACTCACAAGTATGTTGATTGACACCCTAAATATGAACTTTCTAAAATGATGAAATAAACACATATAAAGTTTAGGAAACCTTACATTGGGTGCAGCGGAATTAAATGACTCCTTCCGTTCAGATCTCTAACCCTTGTATCCTTTCTGTCGCAAAGTATTATCAAGATCTGAACCTGGATCTCTTTCTCTGAATCTTTGATGCTGAAACTCCTTTTGCTGAAAATCTTTGTTCACGATATTCTTCACTATGATTGAGGTATTGCTTGCTGTGTGTGGGCACTACTCTAATCACTAAGGGTTTCAAAATATTAAGGAAGAAGAGAGAGAGAGAGTGGCGGCCAAAGGTAGAGAGAGAGGCTCAGGTTTTTCTGAATGAAAAGTGTAATTTTCCTAAAGCCTTCACTATCTATTTATAGCATTCCACTAGGGTTAGGTTTGAATTATTTGGCATTAAAATAATGAGAATATCAGAGGATAAACCCTATAAAAGTGGCCGGCCAAGGCTATGTGGATTTGGGCCTCACTTTTTGCAATTTTGCAGTTTTATCACTTTTGTATCTGATTTTCTCAAAAACGCCAATTTTCTAATTCAACCATTTAAATGCCAATTCTAACTATTTAATAACTATAAATAATTATTAAATAATATTGTCATTTATCATAATTATTAATTGAACCATACAAAGTATCATAATTAACAAAAAGCCCATAATAACTATTTCTTTACAATTTCGCCCTTACTTAGTGAAAATTTCACAAATAGACATAGTCTAATTTGAGAATTATAATTGATTAATCAAAATCAATTACATGAGTCTTACAAGCAATATTATCTCAACTAGTGGGGGTACCATGGTGTTGGAAGTTATTTTACCAGGATCTTAGATCTACTCACAAGTATGTTGATTTAACAACCTAAATATGAACTTCTAAAACGATATGGAATTAAACACATAAGAGTATCAGAAATCTTACAGTGATTGCAGCGGAATATATGTCTCCTCCCACTCAGATCTCTAACCCTTGATTCCTTTCCGTAGCAGAGTATAATCAAGATCTGAGCCCGAAAGTCCTTCTTTGTTGTCTCTGAAATCTACACAGCCTTCCTCACTATGATTGAGGTATTACTTGATGTGTGTGGGCACTACTCTAGCACTCATACATTTCGAAACAGTGAAAGGATAGAGAGAGAGAGGGTGGCGACTCAGAGAGAATTTTCTGAGAGAAAATTCGTTCAGAATAATGCTGTGAAAAGGTTGTACAGTTGTGTGTAACTCTGAAGCCTTTGCCTTCTATTTATAGAAGACCACCAAGGGCTATGATTGACATTTTGAATTGAGAAAATCAAAGGGAAAAGGAAGGTAAGTGGGCCGGCCTAGGCAATGTGGAAACAAGGCTTGCCACTTTTCCAACTTTCCTTTTCCAACACTTGATAGTTTCCCTTTTTGTGAAAAATTGCCAATTCCATTGTTCAACCATATTAATGATAAATCTAATTATTTAATAATTAAAAATAATTATCAAATAATATATTATCATTTGATTTATTAATAATGAAACTAATTAAAGTTTCCTAATTAATAAATATGCCCTTCAAAATCTCTATTTACTGTTTTGCACTTAATAAGTGCTAAATTCTCAAACTGACAAGTCCATCTTGAGAATTTTTAATCGATTAATTAAAATCAATTAAATGAGTCTTACAAGTAATATCATCACAACTAGTGAGGGGACCATGGGTCTATATATCCGAGCTTCCAATAATCAGATCTAGAATTTACCACTTAAATTCACTGACTTATTAATTCTTCGTTGAATCCTCACATAGAACTCAGAATTGCACTCTCAGTATATAGAATGCTCTATATGTTCCACCATATAGACACATTATTAGTTATCCATTGTTATAATCCTAATGTGATCAATGATCCTCTATATGGATGATCTACATTGTAAAAGGACTTAAATTACCGTAACACCCTACAATGTATTTTATCCTTAAAACACTTAACCCTGTATAAATGATATTTCAACTAAGTGACATGAGTACTCAATCATTTATCTCGTTTGGTTAAGCTCGAAGGAAATCACCCTTTGCTTACTATTCGCCAGATAGAAGCTATAGATTCCATATTTATGTTAGCGCTCCCACTCAATCGTACTACCGTGTTCCCAAAATGTATGTATTGCCCAGACTAAAGTTTTAGGCTTAACTAACAAATCAAAGAACACGAATAACACTCTTGAAATTAAGCCTAACCATATCAGGATTTAGATCATGTGATCTAGGATCAACTTATGATATTGAATTGAATAGATGTTTACGGTAAGTTTCAAAATCTAATTCAAAGTTCAATATCGGTCCATTCCAATGCATACTCCATGCATCCAACCTGAGCTTTACTTTAACCTATGTTCTGGAAAGAACATAACATTTCTCCAAATGTAAGTAAACTCTGTTGTAGATTGTCATATCAGTGAAACCCAGTGTTCTGATAAATCTAGGAATACTTTATTCACATAGTCATGTTTATTTTCCACTGTGTTGACAACACAATAAATATGTTTAAGTATGTGAAAGGGGTTTGGATGAATTTATAAATCAAATAGACAAGCAATTGATTAAGTGAACCAAAACATACACAAGTGAATGAAAAATTACTTCTGTTACTTTATTGATATAGAATAATCTGGATTACATTGAAACAGAGTTTTATTTAGGGCATAAAACCCAACAAACTCCCACTTGCACTAATATAAAACAAATCAGTACATTTCAATTAATCCTAAATTCTGACGGTGCTTTTCGAATGAAGTTACTGCCAAGACTTTGGTGAATGGATCAGCCAAGTTATCCTGCGTATCCACTTTCTCCACCAGTACATCCCCTCTTGCCACATATTCTCTGATAATATGATACTTTCTTTCTATGTGCTTACTTCTCTTGTGGCTCCGAGGTTCCTTACTGTTGGCTATAGCTCCAGTGTTATCACAAAGCAGGACTAGAGGCCTTTCCATTCCAGGAACTACACCAAGACTAGTGAAGAACTTCCTTAGCCAGACAACCTCTTTAGCTGCTTCAGCCGCAGCTATGTATTCTGCCTCCATTGTAGAATCCGAAATCGCGGTTTGTTTAGCACTTCTCCAAACCACTGCTCCACCCCCAAGAGTAAACACCATCCCAGATGTAGATTTCCTGTCTTCAAGACATCCCTGGAAATCTGAGTCTGTATAGCTTAAGGGATTCAAAGCACCACCCTTGTAGACTAATACATAATCTCTTGTACTCTTTAAGTATTTCAAAATATACTTAACCGCGTTCCAATGTAGCCTTCCTGGATTTGACTGATACCGGCTCACGATTCCAACTGCATAGCAGATGTCAGGTCTAGTGCATAGCATAGCATACATTAGACTTCCAACTGCAGAAGCATAAGGAATTTTTGCCATGTCTTCTATCTCTTGAGGATCAGTAGGACACTGTTCCTTAGATAGATGGATACCATGTCTAGAGGGCATGTTTGCCCCTTTGGTATTGGTCATGGAAAATCTCTCTAGAACTTTGTCAATGTAAGCTGTTTGAGAGAGAGCAAGGGATCTGTTCTTCCGGTTTCTGACAATCTGAATACCAAGAACATAGGCTGCCTCACCCAAGTCTTTCATGTCGAATTGAGTGTCAAGCCATTCCTTGATGTGAGTCATTTTCTTGACATTGTTTCCAATGATCAAAATGTCATCAACATAAAGGACCAGGAATACTACTACTTGATTTTCCTTGAGTTGGTAAACACAAGGTTCATCTTCATTCTGATGAAAGCCGTAGGTCTTGATGATCTCATCAAACCTTTTGTTCCATGAGCGAGAAGCTTGCTTAAGCCCATATATGGACCTATTTAATTTGCAAACTTTATTCTACTGCCCAGGAAGAACATAACCTTCTGGTTGCTCCATATAGATGGTTTCTTCAAGAAGCCCATTAAGAAAGGCTGTCTTGACATCCATTTGCCAGATTTCATAATCTAAAGCGGCAGCTATGGAGAGAAGAATTCGGATGGATTTGAGCATGGCAACAGGACTAAAAGTTTCCTCATAGTCCACACCTTCTCTTTGGGTATAACCCTTGGCGACCAGTCTAGCTTTGAAAGTTTCGACTTCGCCTCCAGCACCTCTTTTCTTCTTGTAGACCCATTTACATCCAATTGGACGAAAATCTTCAGGTGGTTCTACATATTCCCAGACTTTGTTCTTTTTCATGGAATCCATTTCTGAATCGATACCGGCTGACCATCGCTTCCGTTGCAGACTTGCCATTGCCTGTTTATAGGTCAATGGGTCGTCGTCAATACCGTCACCAACGACCATATTGATTTCACCATCCAAGCCATAACGAGATGGTTTCGTAGAAACCCTCCCACTACGACGAGGAGCGGTGACTTTCTGAACAGGAGCTTTAGTAGTAGTTTTCTCAGTTGCTACAACTGAGGGAGTGGGATGTTCCTCTTCTTGAGTAGAAGAAGATGGTACATTTGAAGGAACAGTATCTGTGAGCATTTCCTCTAATACAATTTAACTTTTCGGTTTGTTGTCTTTCATATAGTTATCTTCAAGGAAAGTAGCATTTGTAGAGACAAACACTTTGTTATCCTTGTGACTATAGAATAGTCCACCCCTAGTCTCTTTAGAATTTCCGACAAACATGCAAACCTCAGTTCGCGATTCCAGTTTGCCTTCTCTCTTTCTTAAGACGTGAGCAGGGCACCCCCAAATCCTATAATGGCGCAAACTAGGTGTGCGACCATTCCATAGTTCGACGGGTGTCTTAGGGACTGCTTTAGATGGAACAACATTTAAAATGTCGTTTTCCATTTGAATAGCATATCCCTAGAAGGACGTAGACAGAGTTGAGTAACTCAGCATAGACCTAACCATTTCTAAGAGAGTGCGATTTCTTCTTTCTGCAACTCCATTTTGCTGTGGAGTGCTAGGGGCAGTATATTGGGATTCAATTCCAAGTTCAATTAAATGATCTTTGAACTGCATATCCATATATTCTCCACCCCTATCAGTTCGCAAGATCTTTAATGTTTTACCTCATTGGTTTTGAGCCAAAGCATGAAATTCCTGAAACTTTTCAAACGTTTCAGATTTCTTTTGCATTAGGTAAAGAAAACTATATCTAGAGAAATCGTCAATGAAAGTGACGAAATACTCATAACCTCCTCTGGCTTTTACATTCAGCGGTCCGCAAACATCTGAATGTACTAACCCTAGGGGTTCTTTGGCACGCTCTCCCTTTGCAGAGAAAGAACGTTTGGTCATTTTACCTTCTAGGCAAGACTCGCAGACTGGCAGCTCTCCTAAGACGACATTTTTCAATGGACCGTCTTTGGTTAGCCTATTGAGTCTATCAAAGCCTATATGACCTAAACGTAAATGCCATAGATAAGTTTGATCATCATTATCAATCTCTTTTCTCTTAAGGCTTCTAGGTTTAGCTACATTGAAAAGTTCAGTATTTAGTGAGATTTGAGTATCAGGTCTTAAAACACAAAGCCCTCGTTCCATGTTTGCAACACATATATGAAATCCATTACGAGAAATTGAACAATTTGAATTCGAAAAATTCAATATATAAAATTGTGTCTGTAAACATGAAACACTAATCAAGTTTCTACTAAAATTAGGAATATATTAAACATTCTCTAAAAGTAAAAACTTCTTAGAATTAAACTTGATTCAGACTGTTCCTCTTGCTTTAACTGATACCAACTCGCCATTTCCAACTTTAAGCTTTAACTCATCTGGGTGAAGATTCTCCCAAGTTTCAAGCAGCTGCAATGAAGAACATACATGGTTAGTAGATCCAGAATCAACAATCTAGGAGGATTTGTCGTTCTCTAAAACACATGATTCAAATACAAAAGCATCACCTTCGTTTGAATTGTCTAGAAGCCTGGGACATTGTTCTTCTTTATGTCCCTTTCCATTACAATTCGCACATACAACATGATGTCTGATATTTGTACTTGAAGAAGCAGCTTTGTTAGAGCCCTCATGCTTAATCTTCTTCCTCTGATTAAAACTTGCAATGCTAGAAGGTCTCATTGCAATCAGATCCCGCTCATGGGCCCTCAACTCAGACTCGAGTTTGTCCATGTTGGAGGAGTTAGGATTGTTCAATAAATAATATAGAACAAAACTATTATACTCCTGAGGAAGACTATAAAGTATGAGTTTTACCCATTGTTCCTTTGATAAATCAATTCCTAGTAGATTTGCCTTTTGGAATTTCAGATTCATCAACAATAGGTGCGAGTTAATGCAACTACCAGGATGCATTTTCACACTATTGAGTTCTTTTGCAAAGATACTAACTAGGAGTGGATCGGGATGAGGGTTATTCATATTGGCACTACAACATATCAATAAACAGAAGTAAGGTTTTGGTTCTATAAATTCATACACAGGTTCAGAAAACAAATAATCACTTATGTTATAAAAATACTAAATCTAACATAGTTTATTTTCCAAGGTTTCCAACGAACTGATACAGTGTCCCGTTTAGGCGAGAGTCAAAGCATCATCCATTGAATAGAGTTGTCAATTCATCTAAAATGTCAAACATTCTAGCAACCTTTTATTCGATCAAGATTGGAATTCAGCGTTGTCCCGTTTAGGCGAGAGTCAAGGCAATTCTATCTTATGAGCTTCTACCATTGTTTTGCATTCTTATAAGTCTTACATAGTCGCCACCATTAGGGTGGTCATGAACCATATAAATAAACCTATAAGAATACTTATCTTTCGAGATTAAACGGCGCTAACTTGCTAATGAACGTTCCTCCATTAGGGAGGATTACTCACTAAAACAATAGCTATGTAAAACCAACAATGGAGATCGAATTTCTCTTGATTAAAGCTCATTATTTAAACATGTATTTTGTTTAATCATTTATATTCCATATCTCAATAATGAAATATTACAAATTAAAGTAAAAACTTTAATTAAATTTCAAAAATGGAATAATTTTGAAAAATATCTTATTTAAGTTGTTTAGAAAATCTAAATACCCAACTTAAAATATTCTTCAAACAATGACTTAATTAAATATTACCAATTAAGTAGTAACCACTTAATTTAGAAGATATTCCATTTTAAGTTCCCATATTTAGAAAATATCAACTTAAAAAATATCTAAAGAATCTCAATAACCAATTTCTAAAATTCCTCAACTTAATTTATAATAGGAAATTCATAAATATTCAAATCTAAGTTGATTTGATAGATTTAACTAAATCTCAACTTAAATAGGAATATTTAATGAAATTATAAAATTAAGATTCAGAAAGAATTTATATGGTTATAATTCCATATTTAATTAAAACAAGAAAAATACATATAGCTTTCCAGAATATGACTATTCAAACTATGTTTTTCTTAAATTAATTTCAAGGAAGAATGAAATTAATTATGTTGCTAATCAATCTTTTATTAGGTCAAACTAATATAATTAACCTAGCACAGTTATCCAAATCAGGCAAATGGGCCTTCACAATTGGGGTTGTTCATGTGAGGGGGAGCTGGGTCCAGTATGTCGCACCCACTTCTAAGGCTCCCAACTCT
The DNA here is from genome assembly GCF_029168945.1 of Cannabis sativa. Classification (NCBI taxonomy): domain Eukaryota; kingdom Viridiplantae; phylum Streptophyta; class Magnoliopsida; order Rosales; family Cannabaceae; genus Cannabis; species Cannabis sativa. The sequence continues at coordinate 23,719,204 of NC_083610.1, forward strand.
CACACAAGGCCCAAAAGAGAGGAATTTAACTTAAAATGAATAACTGTTATTAATTGAATAGGCTCACAACTAAATGAGCCTAAATAAAATCTATCAGTTATGATATTTTATTTAGCAACAACCACCTATATGTATCTATAATAGAAATTAAACATATAGGCTCACACAGGCATACACATTTGGATGGATCCTATCATGTTGCTAGGTCATACACAGATGAAAGAAGTTTGTAAAAATTACCTGTTACAAATTATTTACTTGATCTATCGTCAATTGAACCTTTGGTTAAAATTAGATCAACTGATCTATCATCAAGTTAACCAAGGCAATTTAGATCAAGCAATAATAGGTTTTAGAAAACTTACAAACAATCTAAAACACATACTCCTGCAACAAGGTTAGATTTGGATAGTTGGATGTAGGATTTATTTAATTTTAATCATTTATTTCGAAAAATAAAAATAAAATTAAACCTACTATTTTGAAAAATTAGGTTTTGAGTAACCTAAATGTCATTTCAAAATAAATTGCTAACTTTCCTTTTAAATTTCATGTTATTTAATAAATTAAATAATAAAATAGAAAATGGTAAATACATACCCTTTTCTTGTTTTACAATTTAATTTAATTAAAAAATAACAAAATTTAAAAGTTAACAAAAATACCTTATTTCCTCTTTTAAAATTATCATGATTATTATGATCTTATTTTAATTAAGGTCAAGTTACCAAAAAAAATTAATATCTGACCTTAAAAAAATAAAATAATCAAATTTTAAAGGAAATAAGAAAAAGGTAAGCAAAACTTAATTTTTTCCTATTTTCAAAATCAAATTACACTAATATCTAAAATTAATTTTAAAAAATTAAAATTAATTTATTTCTGATAATTAGATTTGAAATTTGAAAAACAAAAATCAACATACAAAACTACACAAAAAAACGGAATTTAATTCCATGAAATAGCATGAAAAATCGAAAAAATTGGAAAGTTGGATGAACTATACGGATGGCATGCTGTGCATGGCCATCCGCGCGCGGATCCAAGGTGCATGACCGAGAGATCACGACGCAGGGAGGCTGCAAGCAGCCATTCCGCGCGCGTGACCTGTTGCTCGTCACCCCGATTTTTTCCTATTTTCAAAAAATCATAACTAATTCAAATTAAATCGAAATCGAGTTCTGTAAAAAAGTAAATTGCTTAGAATTTTCCAAACTATCCAACAAAAATAATTACAGAATAAAAACAGTAACCATTTTTCCCAGAATTCACAAACAACATTCAAACATCAATATGACACTCAAAGCAACATGATACCATCCAAAAAACAAGAAAATCGTTTTAAGTCCAAATTTCTTGCAAGCAAATCAATTACCATGGCTCTGGTGCCAGTTGTTGGAAGTTATTTTACCAGGATCTTAGATCTACTCACAAGTATGTTGATTTAACAACCTAAATATGCACTTCTAAAACGATATGGAATTAAACACATAAGAGTATCAGAAATCTTACAGTGATTGCAGCGGAATATATGTCTCCTCCCACTCAGATCTCTAACCCTTGATTCCTTTCTGTAGCAGAGTATAATCAAGATCTGAGCCCGAAAGTCCTTCTTTGTTGTCTCTGAAATCTACACAGCCTTCCTCACTATGATTGAGGTATTACTTGATGTGTGTGGGCACTACTCTAGCACTCATACATTTCGAAACAATGAACGGATAGAGAGAGAGAGAGGGTGGCGGCTCAGAGAGAATTTTCTGAGAGAAAATTCTTTCAGAATAATGCTGTGAAAAGGTTGTACAGTTGTGTGTAACTATGAAGCCTTTGCCTTCTATTTATAGAAGACCACCAAGGGCTATGATTGACATTTTGAATTGAGAAAATCAAAGGGAAAAGGAAGGTAAGTGGGCCGGCCTAGGCAATGTGGAAACAAGGCTTGCCATTTTTCCAACTTTCCTTTTCCTACACTTGATAGTTTCCCTTTTTTGTGAAAAATTGCCAATTCCATTGTTCAACCATATTAATGATAAATCTAATTATTTAATAATTAAAAATAATTATCAAATAATATATTATCATTTGATTTATTAATAATGAAACTAATTAAAGTTTCCTAATTAATAAATATGCCCTTCAAAATCTCTATTTACTGTTTTGCCCTTAATAAGTGCTAAATTCTCAAACTGACAAGTCCATCTTGAGAATTTTTAATCGATTAATTAAAATAAATTAAATGAGTCTTACAAGTAATATCATCTCAACTAGTGAGGGGACCATGGGTCAATATATCCGAGCTTCCAATAAGCAGATCTAGAATTTACCACTTAAATTCACTGACTTATTAATTCTTCGTTGAATCCACACATAGAACTCAGAATTGCACTCTCAGTATATAGAATGCTCTATATGTTCCACCATATAGACACATTATTAGTTATCCATTGTTATAATCCTAATGTGATCAATGATCCTCTATATGGATGATCTACATTGTAAAAGGACTTAAATTACCGTAACACCCTACAATGTATTTTATCCTTAAAACACTTAACCCTGTATAAATGATATTTCAACTAAGTGAAATGAGTACTCAATCATTTATCTCGTTTGGTTAAGCTCGAAGGAAATCACCCTTTGCTTACTATTCGCCAGATAGAAGCTATAGATTCCATATTTATGTTAGCGCTCCCACTCAATCGTACTACCGTGTTCCCAAAATGTATGTATTGCCCAGACTAAAGTTTTAGGCTTAACTAACAAATCAAAGAACACGAATAAGACTCTTGAAATTAAGCCTAACCATATCAGGATTTAGATCATGTGATCTAGGATCAACTTATGATATTGAATTGAATAGATGTTTACGGTAAGTTTAAAAATCTAATTCAAAGTTCAATATCGGTCCATTCCAATGCATACTCCATGCATCCAACCTGAGCTTCACTTTAACCTATGTTCTGGAAAGAACATAACATTTCTTCAAATGTAAGTAAACTCTGTTGTAGATTGTCATATCAGTGAAACCCAGTGTTCTGATAAATCTAGGAATACTTTATTCACATAGTCATGTTTATTTTCCACTGTGTTGACAACACAATAAACATGTTCAAGTATGTGAAAGGGGTTTGGATGAATTTATAAATCAAATAGACAAGCAATTGATTAAGTGAACCAAAACATACACAAGTGAATGAAAAATTACTTCTGTTACTTTATTGATATAGAATAATCTGGATTACATTGAAACAGAGTTTTATTTAGGGCATAAAACCCAACACATGGGTCTATATAACCGAGCTTCCAATAAGTAGATCAAGAATTTATCACTAAAATTCACTAACTTATTAATTCTTCGTTGAATCCACGCATAGAACTTAGAATTGCACTCTCAGTATATAGAATGCTCTATATGTTCCACCATATAGACACATCATTAGTTATCCATTGTTATAATCCTAATTTGATCAATGATCCTCTATATGAATGATCTACACTGTAAAGGGATTAGATTACCGTTACACCCTACTATGTATTTTATCCTTAAAACACTTGACCCCGTATAAATGATATTTCAGCTTGTGTGAAATGAGTACTCCACCATTTATGTTCGTTTGGTCAAGCTCGAAGGAGATCATCCTTTGCTTACTATTCGCCAGATAGAAGCTATAGATTCCATGTTTATGTTAGCGCTCCCACTCAATTGCACTACCGTGTTCCCAAATACGTATCACCATGACCTAAAAGTAGGCCTAACTAATAAATCAAAGAACACGAATAGCCTTTCAAGATTAAGCCTAATCATAACAGGATTAAGAACATTTGATCTAGGATCAACTAGGCGATATTGACTTGAATAGATTTTACGGTAAGTTTAATAAATCTAAGTCAAAGTTCAATATCGGTCCCTTTCGATGCATACTCCATGCATCCAACCTGAGCTTTACTTTAACTAATGTTCTGGAAAGAACATAGAATTTCTCCAAATGCAAGTAAACTCTTGTTGTAGATTATCCTATAAGTAAAACCCTGTGTCTGATAAATCTAGGAAACTTTATTCACATAGTCATGTTTACTTTCCAAAGTGATGACAACACAATAAACAGTATCAAGTATGTGAAAAGGGTTTAAGGTGAATTTATAAATCAAATAGACAAGCAATTGATAAAGTGAACCAAAACATACACAAATGAATGAAAAATACTTCTGTTTCTTTATTGATGTTGAAAAAAAAATTGCATTGAAATGGAGTTTTATTTAGGGCATAAAACCCAACAAACTCCCACTTGCACTAATATAAAACTAATCAGTACATATCAATTAATCCTTAATTCTGACGGTGTTTTTCAAAAGCTGTCACAGCCAAGACTTTGGTAAATGGATCAGCTAGGTTGTCCTCTGTGTCAACTTTCTCAACTAGTACATCCCCTCTTGCCACCTATTCTCTGATAATGTGATACTTCCTTTCAATATGTTTGCTTCTCTTGTGGCTTCGAGGTTCCTTACTATTAACAATCGCTCCATTATTATCATAAAGTAGGACCAGAGGCTTTTCCATTACAGGAACGACACCTATACTGGTGAAGAACTTTCTTAGCCAGACAAGTTCTTTGCCAGCTTCGGCTGCAGCTATGTATTCAGCTTCCATAGTCAAGTCCGATATCGCGGTTTGTTTTGCACTTCTCCAAACCACTGCTCCACCCCCAAGAGTAAACACTATCCCAGATGTAGATTTCCTGTCTTCAAGACTTGCCTGGAAATCTAAATCAGTGTAGCCTATGGGATTTAAAGCACCACCCTTGTAGACTAACAAAAGATTCCTTGTACTCTTTAAGTATTTCAGAATATACTTAACTGCATTCCAATGTTCATGTCCTGGATTAGACTGATACCTGCTCACGATTCCCACTGCATAGCAGATGTCAGGTCTAGTGCATAACATTGCATACATTAGACTTCCAACTACAGAAGCATAGGGAATTTTCGCCATGTCCTCTATCTCTTGAGGATCAGTCGGAGACTGTTCCTTACATAGACGAATACCATATCTAGAAGGCATGTTTGCCCCATTGGTGTTGTTCATGGAGAATCTCTCTAAGACTTTGTCAATGTAGGTTGTTTGAGAGAGAGCAAGAGATCTGTTCTTCCGGTTTCTGATAATCTGAATACCAAGAACATAGGCTGCTTCACCCAAATCTTTCATATCGAATTGAGTGTTGAGCCATTCCTTGATGTGAGTCATTTTCTTGACATTGTTTCCAATAATCAAAATGTCATCAACATAAAGGACCAAGAATACTACTACTTGGTCTTCCTTGAGTTGGTAAACACAAGGTTCATCTTCATTCTGAAGAAAGCCGTAGGTCTTGGTGATTTCATCAAACCTTTTGTTCCATGAGCGAGAAGCTTGCTTAAGTCCATAGATAGACCTATTTAATTTGAAAACTTTATTTTCCTACCCAGGAAGAACATAGCCTTCTGGTTGCTCCATATAGATGGTTTCTTCATGTACCCCATTAAGGAAGGCAGTCTTGACATCCATTTGCGAGATTTCATAATCGAAAGCAGCAGCTATAGAGAGAAGAATTCGGATGGATTTGAGCATGGCAACAGGACTAAAAGTTTCTTCATAGTCCACACCTTCTCTTTGGGTATAACCCTTGGCTACAAGTCTAGCTTTAAAAGTTTCGACTTCGCCTCCAGCTCCTCTTTTCTTCTTGTAAACCCACTTGCATCCTATCGGATGATAGTCGTCAGGTGCGTCTACATATTCCCAGACTTTGTTCTTCTTCATGGAATCCATTTCTGAATCCATGCCGGCCGACCATCGTTTCCGTTGCGGACTAGCCATTGCCTGTTTATAGGTCAATGGATCGTCTTCAATACCGTCACCTACGACCATATTGATTTCACCATCCAAGCCATAACGAGCTGGTTTTGTTGAAACCCTCCCACTACGACGAGGAGCGGTGATCTTCTGAACAGAAACTTTAGTAGTAGATTTCTCAATTGGTTCGACTGAGGGAGTGGGATTGTCTTCTTCACGAGTGGAAGAGGACGAAACATTGGAAGGACTTATATCTGATAGCAATTCCTCTAGAACAACTTTACTTTTCGGTTTGTTGTCTTTAATATAGTTCTCTTCAAGGAAAGTAGCATTTGTAGAAACAAACACTTTGTTATCCTTGTGACTATAAAATAGTCCACCCCTAGTCTCTTTAGAATTTTCGACAAACATGCATACTTCGGTACGTGATTCAAGTTTGCCTTCTTTCTTTCTTAAGACATGAGCAGGGCACCCCCAAATTCTGTAATGGCGTAAACTAGGTGTACGACCATTCCAAAGTTCGACGGGTGTCTTAGGGACTGCTTTAGATGGAACAACATTTAAAATGTCATTAGCCATCTGAATAGCATATCTCCAGAAGGACGTAGACAGAGTTGAATAACTCAGCATAGATCTAACCATTTCCAAAAGAGTGCGATTTCTTCTTTCTGCAACTCCATTTTGTTGTTGAGTGCCTGGGGCAGTGTATTGGGATTCAATTCCAAGTTCAATTAAATGATCTTTGAACTGCATATCCATATATTCTCCACCCATATCAGTTCGCAAGATCTTTAATGATTTACCTAATTGGTTTTGAGCCAAAGCATGAAACTCTTGAAACTTTTCAAATGTTTCAGATTTCTTTTGCATTAGGTAAAGAAAACTATATCTAGAGTAATCGTCAATGAAAGTGACAAAATACTCATAACCACCTCAGGCTTTTACATTCAAAGGTCCGCAGACATCGGAATGCACTAACCCTAGGGGGATTTTGGCACGCTCTCCCTTTGTAGAGAAAGAACGTTTAGTCATTTTTCCTTCTAGACAGGACTCGCATACTGGCAGTTCACCTAAGACGACATTTTTCAATGGACCGCCTTTGGTTAGCCTATTGAGTCTATCAAAGCCTATATGACCTAAACGTAAATGCCATAGATAAGTTTGATCATCATTATCAATCTCTTTTCTTTTGAGGTTTCTAGGTTTAGCTACATTGAAAAGTTCACTATTTAGTGAGATTTGAGTATTCGGTCCTAAAACATAAAGCCCTTGTTCCATGGTAGCAACACATATTTGAAATCCATTACCAGAAATTGAACAATTTGTACTCGAAAAATTCAATATATAAGATTGTGTTTGCAAACATGAGACACTAATCAAGTTTCTACTAAAGTTTGGAATAAATAAAACATTTTCTAAAATTAAAAATCTTTGTTGAAACTTGATGCGGGCTTTTCCTAGAGCTTTGACCGATACTAACTCGCCATTGCCAACTTTAAGCTTTAACTCTCCTGGAAGCAAATTTTCCCAAGTTTCAAGCAACTGTAGTGAAGAACATACATGGTTAGTAGACCCAGAATCAACCATCCAGACGGATTTGTCGTTCTCTAAAACACATGATTCAAAGACAAAAGCATTACCTTCGTTTGAATTGTTTAGAAGCCTGGGAAATCGTTCTTCTCGATGTCCCTTTTCGTTACAATTCGAACATAGAAGATTATGTCTGATAATTGTACTTGAAGAAGCAGCTTTGCTAGATCCTTCATACCTAGTCCTTTTCCTCTGATTATGAATTGCAAACCCAGGGGGACCTATTGCAATCAAATTCCGTTCATGGGCTCGTAATTCTGCTTCGAGCTTGTCCATGTCGGAGGAGTTGAAATTGTTGATCATGTAAGAAATAACAAATTCATTATACTCCGGAGGAACACTATTAAGGATGAGTTGGACCCATTGTTCTCTTGATAAATCAATTCCTAGTAGATTTACCTTTTGGAACTTCAGATTCATCATCAACAGGTGCGAGTTTATGCAACTACCAGGATGCATTTTCACACTATAGAGTTCTTTTGCTAAGATATTAACTAGGAGAGGATCGGGGTGAGGGTTATTCATAATGACACTACAACACATCAATAAAACAGAAGTAAGGTTTTGGCTCATAAATTCACACACATGTTCAGAAAATAACAAATAATTACATATGTTATAGAAATACTAAATCTAACATAGTTTATTTTCCAAGGTCTTTCAACAAACTGATACACTGTCCCGTTTAGGCGAGAGTCAAAGCATCATCCATTAAATAGAGTTGTCAACTCATCTAAAATGATAACCATTCTAGCAACCTTTTATTCGATCAAGATTGGAATTCAGCGTTGTCCCGTTTAGGCGAGAGTCAAGGCAATTCTATCTTATGAGCTTCCACCATTGTTTCATAATTTGCAAGTCAAGTATGGTCGCCACCATTAGGGTGATCCATACCATACAAAACACTTACAAACTACTTATCTTTCGAGATTAAACGGTGCGAAATTGCTAATGTACGTTCCTCCATTAGGGAGGATTACTCACTAAAACAAACGCGATGTAAAACCAACAATGGAGATCGAATATCTCTTGATTAAAAGCTCATTATTTAAAAAAAAATATATATGTATTTTGTATAATCATTTTATTCGATATTATAATAATGAAAAATTACAAATTAAAGTTGGTTTAAATAAAAAAGAGTAATTTGCGGCAAAACCCCCTCAACTATCAATTTACTTGCAAAAAACCATCCAACCTCATATTTTGGTGGGAAAACCCTCCAAAGTACTGTTTCGTTTACATTTTTAAGGTGTCGTCTATTCAGCCTCGTTAAGTCTTAATTTTGCCCACGTGGCAATGACAGGTCAATAAAAAATTATCCTACGTGGCCATATTTTACAAAATAAAAATTAAAATAAAAACAAAAAATTTAAGAGTAATTTGCGGCAAAACTCCCTCAACTATCAATTTACTTGCAAAAAACCATCCAACCTTATATTTAATTCGAAAAATAAATTCGAATAAATATCGAACAAGTTCCATATTATAATAATGAAAAATTACAAATCAAAGTTGGTTTAAATAAAAAATCAACTTTAATTAAATTTCAATTATTATTTAAATTCGAAAAAAATGGAATAAATTTGAAAATATCTTGTTTAAGCTGTTTTAGAAGAATCTAAAAAATCAACTTAAATATCTTTCAAATCAGATATTAACTTAAAAAATATCTAAAATATTCCATTTTAAGTTAATATTCGAAAAGATATTAACTTAAAAAATATCTAAAATATTCCATTTTAAGTTAATATTCGAAAAGATATTAACTTAAAAAATATCTAAAGAATCTTAATAACCAATGCCGAAAATTCCTCAACTTAATTTTTAAATTTTAAATCCAAAAGATATTCAGATTTAAGTTGGTTAGTTATAGATAACTAAATATCAACTTAAATAGGAATATTTAATGAAAAATTTAAATTAAGCTTCAGAAAGAATCTAGATGGTTATAATTCTAGATTTAATTAAATACAAGAAAATACATATAGTTTAGCTTAGAATATAAAATTCTTTAAACTATGGTTTTCTTAAATTAATTTCAAAATAAATAAAATTAATTATGTTGCTAATCAATTTTATTAGGTTAAACTAATTTAAGTAACCTAGTACAGTTATTCAAATCAGGCAAATGGGCCTTCACAATTGGGGTGGTTCATGTGAGGGGGTGCTGGGTTCAGTATGTCGTACCCACTTCTATGGCTCCCAACTCTCACACAAGGCCCAAAAGAGAGGAATTTAACCTTAAAATGAACAACTGTTATTAATTGAATAGGCCCAAAAACTAAATGGGCCTAAATAAAATCTATCAAGAACTATGACATTTTATTTAGCGACAACAACCTATATGCATCTATAATGAAATTAAACACATAGGCTCACACAGGCACACTTTGAATGGGTCCTATCATGTTGCTAGGTCATACACAAATGAAAAAAGATTGTAAATATACCTGTTACAAATTATTTACTTGACCAAGGGAGCCATCAGATCATTAGATCTGGCAAAAAGGTAACCATGGCTATTTGCAATGAAGCAATAATAGGTTTTGAAAACTTACAAACAAGCTAAAACATATACTCCTGCAACAAGGTTAGCTGGATAGTTGGATGTAGGATTTATTTAATTTTAAAAAAAATTGAAAAAATTCGAAATTAAAAAAAAAAATATTTAAAATTAAACCTACAATTTTGAAAAATTAGGAAAAAATTGCGAGTTGTACGGACGGGATGCTGTGCATACCCGTCCGCGCGCGCAGGAGGGTGATTTGGGCGAGGAACCTCAGCGGCATGAGGATTTGCATGAAATCCGCGCGTGCAGGAGCCCTGCTGCTCAACCCTGATTTTTTCGAAACTTCAAAAAATCATAACTAATTCAAATTAAATCGAAATTGAGTTCTGTAAAAAAGTAATTTTCTTAATTTTTTCCATACTATTCAATAAAAATAATTCCAGAAACAGCTATTCAATTATTTTTCACGAAAATTCACAAACATCAATCAATCATCAAATAACACTCAATACAACATGATACCATCCAAAACATCAAACAATCGTTTTAAAGTCCAAATTTCTTGCAAGCAAATCAATTACCATGGCTCTGAGGCCAGTTGTTGGAAATTATTTTACCAGGATCTTAGATCTACTCACAAGTATGTTGATTAACACCCTAAATATGAACTTTCTAAAACGATGAAATAAACACATATAAAGTTTAGGAAACCTTACATTGGGTGCAGCAGAATTAAATGAATCCTTCCGTTCAGATCTCTAACCATTGTATCCTTTCTATCAAAGAGTATTATCAAGATCTGAATCTGGATCTCTTTCTCTGAATCTTTGATGCTGAAACTCCTTTTGCTGAAAATCTTTCTTCACGATCTTCCTCACCATGATTGAGGTATTGCTTGCTGTGTGTGGGCACTACTCTAATCACTAAGGGTTTTGAAATATTAAGGAAGAAGAGAGAGAGAGAGTGGCGGCCAAAGGTAGAGAGAGAGGCTCAGGGTTTTCTGAATGAAAAGTGTAATTTTCCTAAAGCCTTCACTAACTATTTATAGCATTCCACTAGGGTTAGGTTTGAATTATTTGGCATTAAAATAATAAAAATATCAGAGGATAAACCCTATAAAAGTGGCCGGTCAAGGCTATGTGGATTTGGGCCTCACTTTTTGCAATTTTGCAGTTTTATCACTTTTGTATCTGATTTTCTCAAAAACGCCAATTTTCTAATTCAACCATTTAAATGCCAATTCTAACTATTTAATAACTATAAATAATTATTAAATAATATTGTCATTTATCATATTTATTAATTGAACCATACAAAGTATCATAATTAACAAATAAGCCCCTAATAACTCTTTCTTTACAATTTCGCCCTTACTTAGTGAAAATTTCACAAATAGACATAGTCTAATTTGAGAATTATAATTGATTAATCAAAATAAATTACATGAGTCTTACAAGCAATATTATCTCAACTAGTGGGGGGACCATGGGTCTATATAACCGAGCTTCTAATAAGTAGATCAAGAATTTATCACTAAAATTCACTAACTTATTAATTCTTCGTTGAATCCACGCATAGAACTTAGAATTGCACTCTCAGTATATAGAATGCTCTCTATGTTCCACCATATAGACACATCATTAGTTATCAATTGTTATAATCCTAATTTGATCAATGATCCTCTATATGAATGATCTACACTGTAAAGGGATTAGATTACCGTTACACCCTACTATGTATTTTATCCTTAAAACACTTGACCCCGTATAAATGATATTTCAGCTTGTGTGAAATGAGTACTCCACCATTAATGTTCATTTGGTCAATCTCGAAGGAGATCATCCTTTGCTTACTATTCGCCAGATAGAAGCTATAGATTCCATGTTTATGTTAGCGCTCCCACTCAATTGCACTACCGTGTTCCCAAAATGTACGTATCACCATGACCTAAAAGTAGGCCTAACTAACAAATCAAAGAACACGAATAGCCTTTCAAGATTAAGCCTAATCATAACAGGATTAAGAACATTTGATCTAGGATCAACTAGGCGATATTGACTTGAATAGATTTTACGGTAAGTTTAATAAATCTAAGTCAAAGTTCAATATTGGTCCCTTCCGATGCATACTCCATGCATCCAACCTAAGCTTTACTTTAACTAATGTTTCGGAAAGAACATAGAATTTCTCCAAATGCAAGTAAACTCTTGTTGTTGATTATCATATCAGTAAAACCCTGTGTCTGATAAATCTAGGAAACTTTATTCACATAGTCATGTTTACTTTCCAAAGTGATGACAACACAATAAACAGGATCAAGTATGTGAAAAAGGTTTAAGATGAATTTATAAATCAAATAGACAAGCAATTGATAAAGTGAACCAAAACATACACAAATGAATGAAAAATACTTCTGTTTCTTTATTGATGTTGAATAAAATAGATTACATTGAAATGTAGTTTTATTTAGGGCATAAAACCCAACACTCAGCCCACTAGAAACTTCCCTAAAACAATTCTTCAACCAATCCAGGAATTTCCGTTTCTGTACCTACAGAATCGTGGGCAGTAAGTACAACTTTCCTTTTATAGAGAAGGAAAGTTTAGCTCCTGTTTTCTCTTCAAGAAATCTGATATGAGAAAATGGGAAAATCATACAAGATCAGAAAATACCAGCTTGTAAGATAAAAAAGAAATGAGTAACCAAACTTACCATTTTTACCCTTTTTCCAAAAATAGGAAAGCTAGATAACTTTTCTTCTATGTTTGAATACACAAAATAAGAAAACCATATTAATTACTCCATCCAAAATTAATAAAAAATAATAAAATATTTTTGTCAATTAAATATGCCAAAAATGGAATTAACATTTCCAACTCTTTGTTCTAATATTTTTATCCCATTAAACACCAATTAAAGTGCTTGTAACAGCCATGTGGTGGAGAGACTTTGATTTTCATATTTGATCCTCAAAATACTATAAATAGAGATCTTGGGTTCATTTTGGAAGACAAGAAGTTTCTATCAAGAGAGCACATTTCCAGAAACACTTTAGGCTTGATAAATCCAAAAAGTTATTTCCATTCTTTTCTTTTCCCTAAGTGCTTGTGGTAGGGGGAAATAAGCTTTTGGAAAAAGGTGTAAGATCTTGTTCAAGTTTAGTGATTCCCCTATTATACACTTGTGGTGTATGTGATATTGAGATTGATCTCACATCTCTTATATGTATATATGCTATTTATATATTGTGTTTATGTGTAGCTTATTGCTTTGAGTTGTAATTTTTCTATTCTCTCTATATTCTCTATTTTATGTGTATATTTTGCTTAGTGTTGTAAGATTATTTAATCTATATTTTTATCCTTTGTATTATTTGTCATAGAGCTATAATCTTGTTGATTTGATATTTCTATTGGAGCACAACAATTTCCAACATAATCATGGCTATTACTCGTTCTTCATCCTCCCTTTCTCTATTGCAAAAAAAAATTCGATAATGGGTGTTAAATTTGTAGCAAATAAGTCCAAAGGAAAACTCCCAATTGTAGAAGATGATGACTCCGACTTTGCTCCTCCTTTATTGAAACAAGATTGTAGACCTGCGAAGAAGAAATCTAAATTTTCTGTTCCTCAAAAATTTTTCCCAACTTCTAAGAACAAGAAGGAGAATGTTTAAGATGATCATGGGTTGGAGGTTTGTTTTTAGTTTCTTTTTAGTTTTTCCCCAACTTTGTTTCTTTTTTTGGTTGTATTTTTTGGTTTTTTGTATATTATTTTGATTTTTTAGGGTTTAGATTTTCTAAGTTATTTTTTTTATATTGTTTTTATGCTTTTTTGTTATTTTTAGTTTTAATCATTCCGTTATTTTAATTTGGTTTATGTTTAGGTTATTATGTTCTTCCTTTTTGTTTTTCCAGATTTAAATTTTCTTATCTGTTTTGTCGTTTATATTTTGCTTTGATTTCTATATGTGTTTGTGTGTTTATTTTCATTTTGTTTATTTGATTTGTGCGTCCGTTTCTGTACAGTTTTTTTGTAGTTTTTTTACAGTTTAAACACTATAAATTAATAGACAATATTTTTTAGTATTGATCATGTTTCTCTTTATATTTTTCACATCTTTTAATCATTTATGTTCTGTGTGGTATCCATATATATATAACATCAAGTAGTAAATATAAGAATTACCTTAAGGAGCTTTATTGGGGCGGTCTACTCCTTTTGTTTTATTTTTATGATTTTTACGTGTTTTATATATTTTGTTTTCATCTATGTTTATGTTATGTATTTTTTTTTTACTTTTTCTATGTATGATTGTTTTTTCATGATTGCTTTTTAGTTGTATTACAGTTTTGAAACTTCTATTTGTCTATTCATTATTTTATCTTTCGTTTTTTTTGTATACAGGATTGGGTATACAAATTTAGTCCTAGAGATTATTATCGATCCAAGTGTGTTTCTACATGCACTTACTCTGTTATTCTTAACATTAAGAACACTATCTCGGGTACTTTGTTGAAGATGTTCGAAGATACCCAGTTTGGTCATTTTTGGATATTCCCGAGTTCGGATTCCATCCCCAAATTTTGCACAGCCATCTTTTACGGGAGGTTAATCAGCCCAATTCGAAAGAATTTTGGGCTAAGGTTGCTGGCTGTTGTATACAGTTTAATGTAGTAGAGTTTTATTTGATTTCTGGTCTGGAATGTTTTGATGATTGCAATAAATTATTTACCCAGGAATCAAACCAATTGGTCGATGTATGGTTTCTTGTAACTAAAACAATTGACCATACATCTTGAGGATGCTTTTTGGGCACTAGGTGGGGCCATGATGAATTTGTTGGTTTGAAATTGATCGTTATGTATTTCATTCACTGTTTCTTCTAAGTAACACTGTTGAAAAAGAAGTTCTTAGGTCAGAATTAGATATCATTGATAGCGGTCGGTGGGATGATTATTGCTGGGGTAGGGAGTCGTTTGAATTAACAATTGATTCATTCAAGGGTAGAGTTGAACATAGTATCAAGATGAAAAATAAGAAAGAGAAAAAGGGGGTTCAGTCTTATGATGGTTGGTACAGAGCTTTGGGGTGCCCGTGGGTGTTTATTGTATGGTTTTATGAGTGTTGTCCCGCGATGCTAAATTTTTTTTTGCAAACAAGTTGCTTCTATTATTCCCACAATTCTCAATTGGATCAATGATATCGGGCCTAAAAATCGAACTTTTAGGGATTTCAAAGGCAAGATATTTTATTTGTCGTTAAAGCAGGTGATGTTTAATTTCTTCATTGTTTTATTATTGTTTTTTCCCATTCTGTTAATTTCTTTTGTTTATGTTTTTGTTGTTTTTGATTTTTAATTTTTGCAACTTTTTTATGTACTTAAAGTTGAAGAACATTTGTCCTTCTAATAAAGAAATGAAGTCTTTGAAATTGGATTGATTATTTTTGGATGAATCTCTAGATGATCGTGCTCCATTAAAGCCAACCTTTGAGACTGATTCTTCAAAACAATCTAATTCTGACAATATAGAAATGTTAGAAGCTAAGTTGGAATTAGTTATTTCCAATCAAGAATCGTTGGCCGAAGATTTTATTTCGTTAAGGTGTTTTGTTGATCTTAACTTCAAGTCTTTGTTAACTGTTACTCAAGGTATTTAGAAAAAGGTTACTGTCATTTATGACCGACCTTCTGTTGAGGTATATCTTTTCATAGTTTTAGTTGTTTTTATTCTATTTATTATTCTATTATGGTTGGTTTCTTTCTTGTTTTATTTCAGTTACATTACTGTTTTTAAACAGGTAAAGACTTTTTATCATATTGATGACCCTAATTCTGAGGATGCTAATGATGACAAAGGATTACCAAATTCAGAGAATATTGAAACTGAGTCTATTGATGGTGATGAATTGGGTGAAGATGGTGGTGCTGGCTCTATTGATGAAAATCAGTGTGATGATAAGGTTGTTGCAGATGCTTCTACTATTGGGGAGGTTCAAGGTGATGTTATTGTAAGTAGTGAAGATAAGTCCAAGGATGTTGATAATGTCAAGGACAAAGAAGTTGATGTAAAGGGAGATGATTTTTTCAAGAGCTTAAGCTTGCATGAGATTGATGATGACCAAGTTGTTTCGGTTGGTTTGGAGGTTGTTGAAAAAATCAATGTAAGTTGATTTTTTTTTTATATTTATTTATATTTTTTCAGATTGTGTTTTGTCTAGTAGTTGTTTTACAGTTGTTGTAGAGTTTTGAAACTTTTAATTTTTTCTTGTTATCTTTCTTTTCATCAGGTTCCAGATTCCATTCATGCTGAGGTAATTCAAAAATGAGATGCCAATGTTTCTAATGAAGAAGAGGATGACACTGTCGCTTGTAATCCTCTATTGGACAATAGAAAGTGTGCCCTGACATTAAAATCTCCTTTTATTGATTTTGGGTCTGCTGATTTGAAGAGCAGTCCAATAGAGGTAATGTCCTCAAGTTCTTAATCTACAGGAGATGAGATGGATGTTAAGATTGTTACGTATGTGAAGGCCTTTATGCTCTTACTGATTCTTTTTTCGATCTCGTCTCTCCTGAAATTGAGACTAAGTTTGATGATTGGATTAGCAAAGGATTGCTTAAATATCCTACGTGATAATATCTTTCTTTGTATGAATTTGATTTTATTTTGCCAATTATTTGAATCATCTTTTTTCATATTCATTTGTTTTTTATATGGGGCTTATAATGTTTATGAGGATGGTGCGAAGAAGTTTTCCCCGGGGTTCAGATTAGGTGTAGATTATGTTGAAGATAAAACTTAGTTTTATCTTGCTGTGACATGTTTATCAATGACTCGGTAATATTTTTAAATCCATTTATAGTTTTTGTAGTTTTAATATAGTTGTTTTATCATTTTTTTTTCAGTTTTGCTTTTGTTATTATGTTATTGGAATGTTTGTTCACGTTCATACTATGTTTCTTTATTGTGTTGTTTTAGCACATGAACACTATATTCTATTACCTTAGAAAAAAAGAAAAATATTCTTCTACTATTACTGAAAATTTTGCTACAGTAGATTGTCTTTTTGATGATTCTATTTAGTCTTTATACCATAGATTCTACAAGGCTAAGTCATTAAAAACGAAAATGTCTCACATTCATGTTGCTCACCCAATAGCCCATTATATTAGAAGCTTACAAATTCCTTGTTCTAAGCCTTGGTATGAAGTCAACCATATCTTATTCATTATAAATCTTAGGAAAGAGAGCCATTGGGTTTTTGGCCGTCTAGATTTGAACGAGGAAATGATATTTGTTTTTTATAATTCTTTGAGGACTGCCAAAATAATTGTTGCGGCAAGGAATGCAATGAATGCTTATTCTATTCTATTCCCATTGTTTTTTTATCTTCTTGGGTTTTGGAAGAATAGGTCTGTTGGGTTTTGTGCCCTAAATAAAACCCATTTCAATATAATCAGATTTACTTATTAATAAAGATCAGAAATAACATTTTATGTTGCATGGTTCACGTGATTTATTTCATGATTATATATATAATGTATGAATTCCATTTAAGCACAGAACATATGAATTTGTTAATGATTATAGTGTTGTCAGCACAGTGGAATATAATCTTAATTATATGTTCGAAAGTTTATTCCCTGATTTGTCAGAATACTGGATTTAGACTGACATGGTATAATCAGCGATAGGTATTCTTACACCTTGGAAAAGTGTTATGTCCTTTCCAGGACATTGCCAAAATTTACCAGTATCGGATGTATGGAGTATACATCGGAAGGGACCGATATTAAACTTTGATTAGATATATTAAAATTTACCGTACTATCTATTCAATTCAATATCACCTGTTGATCCTAGATCAAATGATCTTAATCCTGATATGATTAGGTTCAATCTCAAGAGTGTTATTCGTGTTCTTTGATTAGTTAGTTAAGCCTACTTTTGGGTCAGGGTGAATCGTACATTTTGGGAACACGGTAGTGCAATTGAGTGGGAGCGCTAACATAAATATGGAATCTATAGCTTCTATCTGGCGAATAGAAAGTAAAGGATGATTTCCTTCGAGCTTAACCAAACGAAAATAAATGGTGGAGTACTCATTTCACTTAGCTGAAATATCATTTATACAGGGTTAAGTGTTTTAAGGATAAAATACATTGTAGGGTGTTACGTTAATTTAATCCCTTTACAGTGTAAATCATCTATATAGAGGATCATTGATCAAATTAGGATTATAACAATGGATAACTAATGACGTATCTATATCGTGGAACATACAGAGGGTTCTATATGATTGAGAGTGCAATTCCAAGTTCTAAGTGTGGATTCAATAAGGAATTAATAAGTTAGGAAATTTACTTGGTAAATTCGATTTGACTTATTGGAAGCTCGGTTATATAGACCCATGGTCCCCATACTAGTTGAGACCATACTGCTTGTAAGACTCAGTTAATTGATTTTGATTAATCAATTATAATTCTAAAGTTAGACTATGTCTACTTTATGAATTTTCACTATGCAAGGGCGAAATTGTAAAGAAAAAAGATTCTAGGTTTATTTATTAATTAAGATATTTTATATGTCTAAATTAATAAATATATTAAATGGGGATATCATTTAATAATTATTTTCAAGTTATTAAATAATTAGAATTGGCATTTAAATTGTTAAATTGGAAAATTGGCATTTTTGATAAAATGGGATTGAAAAATAACAAAATGGAAAAGTTGCAAAGTGAGGCCCAATTTCCTTATTTGGCCGCCCACTATGCATAGGCTTTTACGATTTTATTTTTCATTATTTTAATGCCATACAATTCTAACCTAAACGTAGAGGGCATTCTATAAATAGAAAGTGTTGGCTTCAGGAAACTCATGACTTTGCACATTGTTTCTTTCAAAAAAGCCTAGCCGCCCCTCTCTCTATTTTCCTCTCTCTAATTTCAAAATTCCCTTGAGTGATAGAGTAGTGCCCACACACATCAAGTGTTACCTCAATCATAGTATGTAAGACTGTGGAAAATCAGCATCAAAGAAGGAGAGATAAAGATCCAAATTCGGATCTTGATAATGCTCTGCTACAGAAAGGAATCAAGGGCTAGAGATCTGAATGGAAGGAGTCATTATATTCCGCTGCACCCAATGTAAGGTTTTCTTAAACTCTTATGTGTTTATTTCATTGCTTTAGAATTCATATTAGGATGTTAATGAAACATACTTGGTAGTAAATCTAGATCCTGATAAAATATTTCCAACAAGGTCCAATGTTCATGATTTGGGTTCTAACCCAAAAGCTCCTCTAAGAGTTGTGGAGATTGCTAGCCTTTCAGTTTAGCAGAAAAAGTGAGTTATTGTATTGTGTTGTTTTAATGTTGCATAATAGTTTCTTAACTATTATTTTTCATTTTTTAACAGTGATTGTGGCGCATTTATTGCTACTTTTGCAGAGTTCTTCATCCATGGGAAAGATGTCCCTACTGACTTTGACATTGAAGTTTACCGCACTCGCCTTACTGCCCTCTTATTTTCATATGGTCAAAGGAAAAATAATGAAAATATTAACAATGAGGATGAGAAGCAAAACAAGTCTTCCAAGGCTTCTAAAGGGAAGAAGTAGGGTCATTTTATGGGGAACTACTTTTTGCTCATTGTTTAATTTTTATATTTTAAATGATTATACTTTTTACTAGATGTTATTTTTTTTTGGGTTTTATGATCTACTTTAAGTTATGCATGACTTATTGTTATCATTTACAACAGTTGGTCTTTTATGTATTATGCTACTTAATACATTTAATATTATGGCAACTGCTTTATCAACTGCTATGCTATTTAAAATTAACCATTATAGTATGTTCATTCTTTTTCATCTTAAACAACAAATGTATTATGAACTTATAATGCATATTTTTAATATATTTGCTTAGACGTACAATTTTATAAAAAAAACTATTATCGAACTGTTAAACAACAAATTTGGTAGCAATATATTTGTCAATATATTTGTAACATGTTTCTCAACTGATTAGCAACTGTTATGTAATTTGTATATTTTTAGTATACAACTTAAAAAAAAAAAACTAATTTTGTGGAAATCTAACTGTAATATATTTTTAACAAGTATCACCACTGTCTAGCAACTATTTTGCAACCATGAAAAAGCTATTTCAATTTTAGAAAGTAGTAACAATCTACCAAACTAACTTTACACGATGTAAGAGTTCTCATAGAGATTTAAACAATTCAAATAAATGTGATGTATCTATTTAATTGCTTGGTTGTGGCATGTCTTTCAGTTGTTACCTTATGCCATATCTGTTGCACCTATTTTGTTTCTTCTACCAATCAGCTATAAATCTTCTTCTCCTTGGTCTTCCAGATCTCATTTTCTCGTTTGGTGGCAGAACAATAATATCTTTGATGTTTTGTGGTACATCCCATGTTGTGTGATTGTGTACAGGATATATTGATCCGATATATATTTCAAGCCATGTTCTTGTCGTGTAATACTGTGGACAGTAATTGTAAAAATTTAAGTTCATCTCTTTCATCAGATCAAGAGCATGAGCACATGGTAATTCGTCTAGTTGGAATTTGTTGCAACTGCATGTCTTTTCTTTTAGATTGACCACCCATGATCTTGTTAGTTAGAAACACTTCAAACATGCTCTTGTTTATTGGTTTCACCTACATATTTAGTGAAGATAATTAATGTATTGAATGTTAAGAAAACTGAAAAGAAACTATAAAGAAACTGTTAGGCAACTTGAAGTTTTATGTGATCTTATATTTTCTGTGAATGAGTCCACAAAGTTGTTGATTCACTTCTTCTCTACTGTTGTTGTCAAAATTGTTGTGGTTTTCTGTGCTTTTGTCCTATTTCTGTATGTCCATTGTTGTATTAAAGCTCTCAATGACTCCATTAGTTGTAACACCCTAACTAGCATAGGCGTATTACAAGATTTTTAAACGTACTGTGTAGCTCGTTGCTAATCAACGAGGTATATGGAAATCGTGATTAATTAAAATTTTTCCTTTTTAATTAAACTTATAAAATATTTATACAAAAATACTCGGGATCCCGATTACAAAACATTTTACAAAAGTTCACTGACTATACAAAATACTTGTGGCCTAGCGACTAATTACAAAACAAGCACTGTTGTCCTGAGGATCATACGCTCCAGGCCTAACAGCCCCGACATGTACAATCTTCACCGGCTCGCTCTCACGGTCCTTCGGCCTTAGCCTTGCCCATACCTATACATAAACATAGCACTGTGAGTCGACAGACTCAGTAAGAAAAGCATAAATCATAAACATACATAAATCCCGGGTTATGATCAGACGCCCATACCCCTGACCATAACCCTAACTGTCGTGTCCCACACGATACTGAGTCTCGAACGTTCATAAGACAGTACTATTGACAAGTAAAAGCCTATACTCGGTACACTGGTCATACTCCAGTTGCTAGTCATACTCTAGCCTGTACCGATGTGTTACAGTATCAGCCTATACTCGGTTCACTGGTCATACTCCAGCTGCTAGTCATACTCTAGCCTAACCGATGTGATACGGTCACATAGCACTGTACCACCAACCCTAATATCAGCCTATACTCGGTATACTGGTCATACTCTAGTTGCTAGTCATACTCTAGCCTAACCGATGTGATATGGTCGGATGGTACGAAGCCAACATATATATCTAATGTAATCTAACAGGCTTCCTAATATGCACGCTAAACATGTAATACATATGCATACTGTTATACTAATCTTACCTCAATTTCGAATTCAGGTGTGCCGGTCAACCTGACTGGAACGAACTGCGTGGCGGTTTACAGGCTCCTAAACCATAACAATCACAACCCCGGGGACTTAAACTAGGAACTAAAAGCATCCCTATCGATAAAAAGCATGGCAATACCCCAAATAACATAAAAACGAGAAAATCTAGGGTTCCTGAAAATTTCCCAACCGGAATTCCGGTTTTGGAAATTCCTGAACCCTATCCAGAATTCCAGTTGCACATCCGGAATTTCAGTTCCTCGCAGGAACCACTCAAAAATTCATAACTACCTCAAATCAAAACCAAATCAAACCAAACCTTCTAGACCTGTTCTAAATACCCCAAAGGACAATTCTAAAGCATCAAAACCGAGCTTCATGCATACAATCAAAAATGACCATTAAAGCATTAAGCTTTGAGTTCAAAACTCAAACTTGATTAATCCTCACTAACAAGCAACCAAACCAGCTCAAATCTTCCTAAACATGCATATAATAACTTCATAAAACAACAGCAAGCATCAACAACCACTGCAGCAACAGATTTCATTATTTCACTTTGAGAAGCATAGTTTTTGAACCAAAATTCTAAATTGGTTTCAAACAAACCCAATATGCATCAAAATAGTTCCATTCCACTCAATTAAGCAAGATTAAACCTCTAAAAATAACCCATAAACACAGCAGGAACAATGAACCAAAACTAAGCATTCAACCTATCCATTTTCCTCAAAAATTCAAGAAAACTTAAAAGAAAGCTAAAGAGAACATACCAACAGCTTATGAACACCAAATTAGATTGAAACTAGCATGAAATCCCAAGAAAATGGCCAGCTTCTTACTGCTCCAAGAGGGCCGAAATAGAGAGAGAGAGAGAGAGAGAGAGAGAGAGAGAGAGAGAGAGAGAGAGAGAGAGAGAGAGAGAGAGAGAGAGAGAGAAAGTTTTGCTTTTCTTTTCAAATTTTCTAACTTTTTTTTTTCAACTTTGTAAAAATGAAAATAACAAAGTTTCATTTATTCATTCAGTCAATATATCAAATAACATTTAAATTCCACATTTCTAAGTCCACTAAAGGACAAAACATAAATGGGGCAAAATGACCATTTTGCCCCTTCACACTAAAATAGCATAAAGAGCACTAAAGGGGTATTTTTGGAAAATTCTAAATTCCCGGCCAATCCCGACATTCCCAATGTCTAATAAATCGTCCCAAAATACTAACATACTACGTTGTGATTTTACTGAGCCAAACACCGAGTTCCATGTTACCGGACATCGGAAATGCAAAATTATGAAAATCACTAAATGACATAAAATGCATTTCAGAATTCAACAATAATAGTATAATTAATTATTTAAATATCTATAAATAATTTTCCATAATTAAACATGATTAACTGCTAATTTCCAAATTAAACTAAGCGGTCTTTACAACTATTCCCCCCTTAAAAGGATTTCGTCCCCGAAATCTAACATGAACAACTCTGGATATTGAGCTCTCATATCTGATTCTAGCTCCCAGGTGGCTTCCTCCACCTTGCTGTTTCTCCAGAGTACTTTGACCAATGCTATGGTCTTATTCCGAAGGACTTTGTCCTTTCTATCCAGGATCTGCACTGACTGTTCTTCGTAAGTCATATTTGGCTCCAGTTCGAGGCTCTCATAAGTGAGTATATGAGAGGGATCTAAAACGTATTTTCTCAACATAGAGACATGGAATACGTTGTGAATAGCTTATAAAGCTGGAGGCAATGCTAACCGGTATGCCACTTGACCTATCTTCTCGAGAATTTCGAAAGGTCCTGTAAATCTAGGGCATAACTTGCCTCTTTCCCGAAACGTTTGATCCCCTTCATTGGAGATACCCATAAAAACACATGGTCCCCTAGTCGAAACTCAACATCTCTACATTTCGGATCTGCATAATTTCTCTGTCTACTCTGTGAGGCAAGCATTCTAGCTTTTATTTTCTCTATTGCCTCATTGGTCCGCTGCACTGACTCCGGACCTAAGTCTTTCCTCTCCCCTGTCTCATCCCAGTGGATGGGAGATCTACACTTCCTACCGTATAACAGTTCATAGGGAGCCATCCCTATCGTACTCTGATAACTGTTGTTGTAAGAAAATTCTATCAACGGTAGATACTTATTCCAAGAGCCTTCAAAATCCATAACATAGGCTCGTAACATGTCCTCCAATATCTGAATTGTCCTTTCGGACTGCCCATCTGTCTGAGGATGGAATGCTGTACTAAATTTCAATTTTGTACCCATTGCTCGTTGCAAACTCTGCCAAAACTTGGAGGTGAACTTCGGATCTCTATCCGAAACTATAGACTTCGGTACCCCGTGAAGTCTTACAATCTCTCTAACATACAATTCTGCAAACTGATACACTGAAAAGGTTGTTCTAACAGGCAGAAAGTGAGCAGATTTCGTGAATCGATCCACCACAACCCAGATGGAATCGAACAAACCCGTGGTTCTAGGTAACCCGACCACGAAATCCATCGTGATATCTTCCCACTTCCACTCAGGTAGGGTTAAAGGCTGCAACAACCCTGCTGGTCTCTGATGTTCAGCCTTAATCTGCTGACAAGTGAGGCATCTCGATACGAATTCTACAAAATTCTTCTTCATACCGCTCCACCAGAAGTACGGTTTAAGATCCTTGTACATCTTAGTGGTGCCGGGATGCAGAGAATAAGGGGTAGAATGAGCTTCTTCAAAGATCTCATTCCTGAGTTCCACACTATTTGGAACACAAACCCTAGCTTTATACAACAGCATCCCGTTATCTGACACTGAGAAATCCTTGGCTTGACCAGCCAAAACCTCATCTCTGGTTTTCACTAACTCTGGATCAGTCATCTGAGCGGCTTTAATTCTATCCAACAGATCAGATTGCAGCGTCAAGTTGTGAAGTTGACCTATGTTACGAAAATTATGTTTACTACGCAAGTGTACGTATCAAGTAGTATCTCACGCAAGTGAGGTCGAACCACAGGGAATTGGATTAAGTACTACTAAACTATACTTATGATTCTATTCGGTAAAATAATAAGTTTGCAATTTAAAAGTAAATAACTCAGAAAGTTAAAGAGAAAATAGACGATGATTAATCAAGATGAGAGATTAGGGAGGTGAATCCTGTTGTTAAGCTACCAATGTTAATACCTAATTGCTATCCTTATCTCAATGTGAATGACAGATTATAAATTAGCCTAACTCTTTTCAGATCTTTCAGGTTCTAAATAATGTGTTCTCTAATTAACTTCTTAACTAGATCAACACAAAATCAACATTAAGCAATAATCTATTAGTCACTGAGGCTATGTAAATACTTTCGTTTTACATCAGAACCTAGACTATCCAAATTTTAGCATTCTCAATTCTCACTTTTCAGATTTCGAATTGAGATCATTAAACATGTAAAAGGTGATCAAGCTTGCACATGGAATTAAACACAAATAAAGATAGTATTCACACATAAGATGAAGGAATGGCAATTATTTATTAACTAGGCATAAACTTAAACAACAATCATCATCCTCCCTTATTGGGAAATTTAGTTCATAATCACTCTAAAAACATCCATGATTAATTCAGAAATAAAAACAAACATAAAGAAGAATTAAAAGGGTAAAAGAAAGAAACTAGAAGGTGGTATCGCTCCGGGTCTTCAAGATAGCTTCCTCTCCCCTTGCCTCCACTATTAGGTCTGTTTTTGCTTGGTTCTGACCTTCAATGTCGTATTCCTTATATAGGGATGAGTGGTGTGCCTCCAATTGAGAGAAAAAATAAAATTAGGTCAAATCTGCGATTTCCGTACCTAGTCGCGACGAGCATTTAAGCTGGTCGCGACTACAGGCAAAACTCGAAAAACCGAGTTTCTGCCAAATTCTCGAAGTCGCGACTAGGGTCGCGACCAGGAAAAAGGGTCGCGACCTGGCTCTCTAGAGGTCGCGACTACTGATGCGCCTGGAGCCGAATTTTCAAATTTTTTCCAAGTTTGTCCAAGTTTTTTGCCATTTGACTGAATTCGAACTTTAACACCCCGGGAACCTGAAATAATGAAAATCAAGCGTAAAACTGCTCCAAAAGACACCAATAGACGAGATAATGCTAATTTTAAAGACCCGAAACATAGGTTAATTATAACCTAACAAAATCCCACAAACTAGATTCTTACTCGCCCCCGAGTAAGATAAAAAAAAACTAACTATGCTATCAGATAATTACTACGCTGCTGACTCATGCTCTGTTTTCTTCCTTGCATAAACTAGAATTTTGATCTTATTAACTCTAACAATTAACTCGGATGCTCAATTAATAACACTACGTACAACTGCAACAATCTACTCAAATGTGAAACATTGTTATAAGAGTTTTACTCTTTCCATCAGCTCCACAGCCCGATAACTCATAAGCTCGCATGATTACCTTTCTCCAATAATGTTAACAGTGTTCTTCAGTATCATTAGGTCTTTTCAAGGCTTAGGTAGTATGGCTTAGATATTCAGGGATAGGCAAAAGAAAATACTGGCTCAAGATATCATAAGCACACAAACAGAACCCACAAGCTTCTTACTTTTCTTTTTCAATACCCCATAGTGTACCAAGATTGAGAGAAGATATATTTATTATTTTCCAACATCACTGAAATCATATTCTTTACTTTTTTTTTAATGTTTTTTTTCAGTGACATTGAATTACACATTTTTTTTTTCTTTCTTCTCAATCTTACAAATATTTTTTTCCCTCTCACTATTTCGTCACACTAAATGTTTCTTTTCCCCCAAACTAATCATATAGCTTATGATATCATGGATAATCATGGTGAGAACAAAAAATAATAGTGTGGTTGCAAAATTTCAAATCAGTGAGTGAAAACACAACAGGTTAAGGCTCAAAAGGGTAACTAGGGATACACATTATGGTAGGCTTGAAAGGCTCAAACTATCCAACAAATGCCTAAGTCATATTCCAATTGAACACTATCAAGGATTTCGCCTCAAAAGAAGAAACATGCAAGTTCTAAGCTATCCTATCAATCTCACCACAAACCATAATAAAACAATTATAACAATTTTCACAACTTGAGTATTTACAGAAAAACACAGGTTTCTAAGCATCCAAACTAATCCAAAGAGTTAACAAAATCAAGCACACAGTTATTTTACAGTTTCAGATCACATCACACTAATCAGCAGTGTACAACTATCGTCAAGCTTATTGCCATTCCTTAACTAAAGCAAAATAAAACTAAAAACAGAAAATTAAAAATGCAGAAATTAAAGTGCAGAATTTAAAATTTTTAAGTCTCTCCCCCCAAACTAAATATTACATTGTCCCCAATGTATACAGTAATATGCAGAGAGAAGAAACTTACCTGAGACCCTTTCAGAAAGGGTTGGGTGGTGGCGACTGGTCATAGGGATAGAACCGAGGAGGTTGTGCCAAGTAGTTCGGGTCATCAATCCCAATGTTCATTCTGTTGATAAGAGAGTTGAATTGCTGAACTTGTCCTTCATCATAGATACTCCTCTGCACCATGTATTGTTGCATGTGGTTGTTCTGCTGAATTATATAACTCAACTGTGCATGAGTGTATTGTGTTGTAGGATCGATGGGCCCAGGCAATTGTAGTGGTTGCTCCTCTTCTTCTTCAACACTAGGCTCACGTTGCCGCCTACGCCCTTGCGGTGCATCAAGTGGTGGCTGGCCATAGGGGTGTGGCTCTTTCAGCCTGTTGAAAAAGGCGATGTCCATCTTGCGAAGTGGCAACACCGTGTTGTCATACTCTAACTGGGGAACTTCATATGCCCCGCAGAGTTCTGTGATAACTCCTGCCAAACCAAAACCACCTCCCGTGGCTCCTTGCACGATCTACTCAATGCTTTGCCTTATGACTTGTCCAATATTAATGTTGTACCCCTTCATTATGGCGTACACATATTTCAGGCGATCCATTTGGACATCGGAAAAATGGTTGTTGGGCACTGACCGAGCACTCACAAAGTACAGCCATGTTTTTGCCACCGGGTTCAGCTCACACCGGTATAGAATATTGGGCGACCCCTCGGTGCCATCATTGTCATGGAACCTCAACCCAGGAAATCCCACTATCTCTGCCACATCCACCATATCAAACTGCTCTTCTTCCTCAATAATTCGGAGGCGTTGTTCCTCCCTAGTGTAATCTGGGACAGAGAACATCACATTAAATGCATCAGCAGTGGCGGGAACTTTCTTTCCACGCACCTTCACTTCCCCATTTCGGCGGTCGGGCCAATTCGCAAGGAATTCACAGGCCATAGTAACATTAGCCCGACCCCGAGTATCCACAAAGCTTCCCCACTTCATTCTTTCAATTTGAGCTCTGATTGTTTCAAACCGAGGTTGGCGCCTCAAGGGATTTTCCGGGAATTCAATACCCTGATCTTCAATATAAGCCCTATTCTTTAACCTCACGAAGCGATTGTGGGCCTCGAATTTCCAAAGCGGGTTCTATCAAAACCCGTTGGTGGAGGGTTTGAAGACGAACCTTCTTCAACATTCCTAGTCCTCTTTGGTGCCATTTTTTTTTCTTTTTTTTTGGATTTTTTTTTTCTGAAACTTTTTTTTTTAAAACTTTTTTTTTTCTAAAAAAAAAAAATTGGGCAGCACTTCCCCTTAAATTTTCTCTATCCCAAAAATTAAAATTCACTCAAACAATATTCTTAAACACTCAATACCACAATACAATAATAACAACCCAATATAATCAATATTTTTGCACCACACACATTTATATCACTCAAAATCTAAAAAAAATAATCGAATTCTTTAAAGAATGAAGAAAGTGATACTTACAAACCCGAAAAAGCTTTACTCCACCTCCATTGTTGAATGTTCTTGAAAGCTTGAGGTTGAAGGTGAAAACAATGGTGATTTTTGGATTTGGGTTATTTTTTGGTGTGGGTTTTGATGATATGTGTAGATTGTTGAGTGAAATTGGGTTATTGAATAGATTGTGTTTAAGAAATTTGAGAAAAGATGAAAAGATTGAAGATTGGAGATGAAAAATTGAATTTTTTTGAGATGGAAAAAGGGTAGGGTCGGCTGAGAGGATTTGAAATTTGAATTTTGTTGGTGTAGGGTTGAATGAGGGGGAAAGTGTGAATTTATAGAAATTTTGGTGAGCAAGTCGCGACTTGGCCTAAGGCTAGTCGCGACTAGCTCACGATAAAATTTCCTGCCTCTCTGGAAAATCAGGAAGTCGTGACTGAAGTCGCGACTTGGAAAATAGGTCGCGACTAGGCCAAAGGCTAGTCGCGACTACTGGGCTCAGGTCGAATTTTTTTTTTCACGCATTTCACGATTCAATTAAAAAGAAATAATGTCTGGTACTAATCTAAAAATTGAAAATATTAACAATACTAAAACATACTAAAACATAATCAAAAGTCTAACGAAAAGTAATACTTGGGTTCCCTCCCAGAAGCGCTGTCTTTATCGTCATACAGCTGGACACTGAGCCTTGCACTTCAAAGTGGCGCCAAGATCATGGCGGACTTGGCTTGGTCAAACTGACCTCCCAAGTAGAGCTTTAAACGCTGTCCATTAACTTTGAAAGTTGTTGGACTTTCACCTTTTAACTCCACCGCTCCATAAGGAAACACCTTGACCACCGTGAATGGTCCCGACCACCTTGATTTCAACTTTCCAGGAAACAGTTTCAGCCTTGAATTAAAGAGTAACACTTGCTGCCCTGGTTAAACTCTTTCCGTATTAGACCTTGATCGTGCCACTTTTTAGTTCTCTCCTTGTATATCTTTGCGTTTTCATAGGCTTCGTTCCGAAACTCATCTAGCTCATTCGAGTACATGTGATCTTTTCTCCCCTATGACTTTTAGTTCCATGTTAAGAGTCTTCATGGCCCAAAAAGCTCTATGCTCTAACTCCACCGGTAAATGACAAGCCTTTCCAAACACCAATCGATATGGGGACATGCCAATCGGTGTTTTGAAAGCAATTCTGTATGCCCACAGTGCGTCATCTAACTTTCTTGACCAATCTTTCCTTGATCTTTGCACTGTTTTCTCTAGAATCATCTTAATCTCCCGATTAGAAATTTCAGCTTGGTCATTACTTTGGGGATGGTATGGTAAAGCAGTTCGATGTCGGACACCATATCTTGAAAGAAGTGCTTCAAACTGCTTGTTACAGAAGTGACTCCCTTCATCGCTTACTATTGCTCGAGGAGTACCAAACCGAGTAAAAATGTTCTTTTGTAAGAAGCGGAGAACTGTCTTTCCATCATTTTGAGGTGTAGCTGAAGCTTCGACCCATTTAGACACATAATCAACAGCCAAAAGAATGTACTGATTGCTAAAGGATGAAGGAAAAGGACCCATAATGTCTATTCCCCACACATCAAACAATTCAACTTCTAAAATTCCTGTTAAAGGCATCTCGTTTCTTCTTGAGATATTACCTGTTCGTTGACAACGATCACATGCCTTTACAAAAGTAGTAGCATCCTTGAATAGCGTTGGCCAAAAGAATCCACTTTGCAACACCTTTGCAGCTGTTCTATTTCCACTAAAATGTCCCCCACATGGTAAAGCATGACAGTGATTTAGGATAGAATACATCTCCTCTTCAGGCACACATCTCCTTATTATCTGATCCGCGCAGTGCTTGTAGAGGATTGGTTCTTCCCAATAGTAATGTTTCACCTCAGAAAAGAATTTCTTCAATTGTTGACGCGAAAGCTCGGGTGGAGTTATTTTTGCAGCCAAGAAATTAACATAGTCAGCGTACCAAGGTACCATCAGGTTTTCCCTCACACTAAAGAGTTGTTCATCAGGAAATTGCTCATTTATTTGTACCTCCTTTGTATTCTGACTCTCTTGCAGCTCTAATCTTGACAAGTGGTCTGCTACCAGGTTTTCGGTGCCCTTTTTATCTTTTATCTCTAAGTCGAACTCTTGAAGTAAAAGTACCCACCGAATCAGTCTTGGTTTTGCGTCCTTCTTGGTCATAAGGTATTTGATTGCTGAATGATCTGTGTAGACAATTACCTTATTTCCAATCAGGTAGGGTCGAAATTTGTCACAAGCAAACACTATTGCCAGCATTTCTTTCTCTGTAGTGGCGTAATTTAATTGAGCATCATTCAGAGTTCTACTAGCATAGTAGATTATGTGGAATACTCTGTCAACTCTCTGACCCAAAACCGCTCCAATGGCATAGTCACTTGCGTCACACATCAATTCAAACGGCAATTCCCAATTTGGTGAAGTTACTATCGGTGCTGTAATCAATCTCTCCTTTAAAATCTTGAAAGCTTTTAAACAATCTTCTCCAAACTCAAATGGAACTCCATTTACAAGTAAGCTAGATAAAGGTTTTGAGATTTTGGAGAAATCCTTGATAAATCTGCGGTAGAAGCCAGCGTGTCCTAGGAAACTCCTCACTCCTTTTACAGAAACTGGAGGTGGAAAATTTTCTATTGTTGAAACCTTTGCCTTATCCACCTCAATTCCTGCCCTTGAAATTTTGTGCCCAAGAACAATTCCTTCTGTTACCATAAAGTGGCACTTCTCCCAGTTTAACACCAAGTTAGACTTCTCGCACCTTGTTAGCACTTTTTCCAGATTTTCCAAACAATGATCAAAGGAAGAACCAAACACTGAAAAATCATCCATAAAAATTTCAATACAAGATTCAATCAAATCTGAAAAAATAGCCATCATACACCTTTGAAAAGTAGCAGGGGCGTTGCACAAGCCGAAGGGCATTCTTCTGAAAGCAAAGGTACCATAGGGACATGTGAAAGTAGTCTTCTCCTGATCTTCAGGTGCTATAGCTATCTGGTGGTATCCAGAATATCCATCAAGAAAATAATAATATTCTTGCCCCGCTAATCTGTCTAGCATTTGATCAATGAAGGGCAAAGGGAAGTGATCTTTTCTTGTTGCTTTGTTGAGTTTCCTATAATCGATGCAGATCCTCCAACCAGTGAGTGTTCTTGTAGGAATCAACTCATTCTTTTCATTCTTGATCACCGTCATTCCACCTTTCTTCGGGACCACTTGCACCGGGCTAACCCACTTACTATCTGAAATAGGATAAGCAACTCCAGCATCCAACCACTTAACTACTTCTTTTCTGACAACTTCTTTCATGGGTGGATTAAGTCTTCGTTGAGCATCAATTGTTGGTTTGGCATTGTCTTCCATGAGAATTCGATGCATCACTGTTGAAGGATTGATTCCTTTAACATCACCTAGTGTCCAAGCGATGGCCTTATTATGAGCTCGGAGTACCCTCAAAAGTCTATCAGTTTCCACATCAAAGAGAGAAGCTGAAACAATAACTGGCAGCTTTTTATCTTGACCCAAAAATTCATACCTCAAGTGACTAGGAAGCACCTTCAATTCAAGTTCTGGAGGCTTTTCAGTAGATGGCTTTAGCTCTTTTGGAACTGCTCCCAATTCCTCAAAATATCTTCTGTTCAAGGGCCCATAGGAATCAAGCCATTTCACATACCCCATGACCTCTTGTCCTTCTTGCTCCGTCAATTCATCTTCAGTTAGACTTAGTTCAAGAGGATCATCTAGCAGCTTTTTCTCACTCACCATTTCATCAATCAAGTCAATGAAGAAACAGTTATCGCTTGCCTTTGGGTACGTCATAGCCTTTAGCACATTAAAGACCACTTCTTCTCCTTGGACTCTCAGCTTTAATTCACCCTTCTGAACATCGATCAAGGCTTGGCCAGTTGCCAAGAATGGTCTCCCAAGAATAATTGGGACATTGCTATCTTTTTCCATATCCAAAATCATGAAATCAGCTGGAAAGATGAACTTGTCAACCTTAACTAACACATCCTCAATGACTCCTCTAGGATGGGCTAGTGATCGGTCCGCCAATTGGAGAGTTACTGTTGTTGGCTTTGCTTCACCCAACTGCAATCTTTTAAACACCGATAGAGGCATCAAGTTAATGCTGGCTCCCAAGTCACAAAGTGCATTTATTCCCTCAATTTTCCCAATAGTACAAGGAATAGTGAAACTCCCTGGATCTCTAAGTTTAGGAGGGAGTTTCTTCTGTAGGATGGCGCTGCACTCTTCAGTTAGAGCCACTGTCTCATAATCCTCCATCTTTCTCTTCTTTGACAGGATTTCCTTCATAAACTTCACATAACTTGGCATCTACTCTAAAGCTTCAGCAAAGGGAATGTTAATGTGAAGTCTTTTGAAAACTTCCAGGAATTTGGTGAACTGCTTGTCTAAGCTTGACTTTCTAAGCCTTTGAGGGTATGGTATTTTTACATGGTAATCACTATTAGTTGGTGGAGACTGCTGTGGTTTTGTTCGACTTTAAGTAGCCTTCGTTGAAGTGGGTGTTGGGGTTGACATTTGTTGCTCTTCATTCTCCTTTTCTCCATTCACTAGTTGTGGCATTTCAGGACCATCATAATTTTTACCGCTTCTCACGGTAATTGCCTTGCAGTTTTCCTTGGGGTTTACTTCAGTTGTGCTAGGCAAATTCCCTTGAGGACGGGTTGCTACTTGAGTTGCTAGTTGGCCCATCTGTGTCTGCAGGTCTTTGATTGAAGATCTAGTTTCAGTGATGAATTGAAGCAGTAAATCTGTCTGCAAACTAGAATTTCCACCAGAGGTTTGTTGCTGATTTAACTATTGATTCTGATTCTGGTTCTGATTTCGTTGTTGATAGAACCCACTGTTTCTTCGGTTATTACCCTGGTTGAACCCATAGTTGTTGTTGTTGTTCTGTGAATAATTTCCAATGGCTTTAGCTTCATCCATTGGAAAATCATCCACATCAGCTTGACACTCTGAAAAATGATGACTTCCTCCACATAGCTCACAAACAACTTGGGCTTGTTTAGCTTGCCCTGCAATTAGCTTTGTCAATGCCTCAACCTGTGCTGTCAACTTTGTGATGGCATCAACCTCTAACACACCAGCTACCTTCTTTGATTGACTCCTTTCAGTTGGCTACTGCTGATTGTTTAGAGCCATCTCCTCCAATAGATCATAAGCCTCATTAGCACTCTTCCTCAT
The DNA here is from genome assembly GCF_029168945.1 of Cannabis sativa. NCBI lineage: Eukaryota > Viridiplantae > Streptophyta > Magnoliopsida > Rosales > Cannabaceae > Cannabis > Cannabis sativa. The sequence goes on from NC_083610.1 coordinate 23,753,013, forward strand.
AAAGGCTCCTCCAGCTGCTGCATCAATTAAAGTTCTAGTGTTTCCTACCAACCCATTGTAAAAGTTGTGGAGCAGCATCCACTTCTCTATACCATGATGAGGGCACTTTCTGATCAGATCTTTAAACCTCTCCCAAGCCTCATGGAGAGATTCATTATCTTGTTGGCAGAAGTTATTGATTTCTCCTCTCAGCTTTGCAGACTTGGCTGGAGGAAAGAACTTTGACAAGAATTTCGTTGCCAGATCATTCCAGGTGGCGATAGAGTTGGGTGGCAAGGAGTTTAGCCAACTCTTGGCTCGTTCTCTAAGAAAGAATGGGAACAGTCTCAGTCGAATAGCATCATCACTAACTCCATTAATTTTAAAAGTTTCACAAAGTTCCATGAAGTTAGAGAGATGCAGGTTAGGATCTTCAGAAGGGAGGCCACCAAACTCAACTGAAGTCTGCACCATTTGAAGTATGGCAGGTTTGATCTCAAAGTTATTTGCATCCACTGTCGGTGGCCTGATACACGACTGCCCTCCCGTCAGAGTAGGGAGAATGTAATCTCTCAAGCTGCGGCCATTAGCTTGATCTTCTACTGCGCCACCATTATTACCGTTATTGCCTCCATTGTTTGCAGCATTGGCAGCCATGATTTCTGAAGTTTCGGCGATTCTTTGAAACTCCCTCTTGCCTCTTGTTCTTTCGGTTTCTCCTACAAGTTTTCTCGATTTCAGGATCAACTGGTAATATCACAGCTTGTCCTTGACGGCGCATACACTTATGATTCCTGAAATAGATAACGAAAATATTGCAATAAAAAGGTTAGAAAAATTCAGCAAGAGAAAATATACCAAAGTAGAAGTTAGTATAATTTTGTGTAATATTAATCTTTAACCAATTCCCCGGCAACGGCGCGAAAAACTTGTTATGAAAATTATGTTTACTACGCAAGTGTACGTATCAAGTAGTATCTCACGCAAGTGAGGTCGAACCATAGGGAATTGGATTAAGTACTACTAAACTATACTTATGATTCTATTCGGTAAAATAATAAGTTTGCAATTTAAAAGTAAATAACTCAGAAAGTTAAAGAGAAAATAGACGACGATTAATCAAGATGAGAGATTAGGGAGGTGAATCCTGTTGTTAAGCTACCAATGTTAATACCTAATTGCTATCCTTATCTCAATGTGAATGACAGATTATAAATTAACCTAACTCTTTTCAGATCTTTCAGGTTCTAAATAATGTGTTCTCTAATTAACTTCTTAACTAGATCAACACAAAATCAGCATTAAGCAATAATCTATTAGTCACTGAGGCTATGTAAATACTTTCGTTTTACATCAGAACCTAGGCTATCCAAATTTTAGCATTCTCAATTCTCACTTTTTCAGATTTCGAATTGAGATCATTAAACATGTAAAAGGTGATCAAGCTTGCACATGGAATTAAACACAAATAAAGATAGTATTCACACATAAGATGAAGGAATGGCAATTATTTATTAACTAGGCATAAACTTAAACAACAATCATCATCCTCCCTTATTGGGAAATTTAGTTCATAATCACTCTAAAAACATCCATGATTAATTCAGAAATAAAAACAAACATAAGGAAAAATTAAAAGGGTAAAAGAAAGAAACTAGAAGGTGGTATCGCTCCGGGTCTTCAAGATAGCTTCCTCTCCACTTGCCTCCACTATTAGGTCTGTTTTTGCTTGGTTCTGACCTTCAATGTCGTATTCCTTATATAGGGATGAGTGGTGTGCCTCCAATTGAGAGAAAAATCAAAATTAGGTCAAATCTGCGATTTCCGTACCTAGTCGCGACTAGCATTTAAGCTGGTCGCGACTACAGGCAAAACTCGAAAAACCGAGTTTCTGCCAAATTCTCGAAGTCGCGACTAGGGTCGCGACCAGGAAAAAGGGTCGCGACCTGGCTCTCTGGAGGTCGCGACTACTGATGCGCCTGGAGCCGAATTTTCCAATTTTTTTCAAGTTTGTCCCAGTTTTTCGCCATTTGACTGAATTCGAACTTTAACACCCCGGGAACCTGAAATAATGAAAATCAAGCGTAAAACTGCTCCAAAAGACACCAATAGACGAGATAATGCTAATTTTAAAGACCCGAAACATAGGTTAATTATAACCTAACAACCTACCACAAACTCAATGCTGGATCTAACCATGTCCTCTGCTAACTGAGGTGAGATCTGAACCATGCTAGCTACCTGCCCGGGACCCTTCCTGCTCAGGGCATCGACCACTACATTGGCCTTCCCAAGGTGATAGAGAATTTCACAGTCATAATCTTTCACTAATTCCAACCAACGGCTCTGTCTCATATTCAAATCTTTCTGGGTAAAGAAATATTTGAGACTTTTATGGTCGGTATAGATTTCATACATTTCTCCATAAAGGTAATGCCGCCAGATTTTCAATGCAAAGACCACCGCGGCCAACTCTAGATCATGAGTCGGGTATCGCTGTTCATAATCCTTTAACTGACGGGAGGCATAAGCGATAACGCGATCGACTTGCATCAGCACACACCCCAAACCCTGTCTGGATGCATCACAATAAACTACAAATTTCTCGTTGTCTAAAGGCAAAGCTAGAACTGGAGCAGTAATCAATCTCTGTTTTAGCTCCTGGAAACTAGCTTCGCACTTATCTGACTAGACAAACCGCTGATTCTTCTTTGTAAGTTCGGTTAAGGGTGTTGAAATCTTAGAAAACCCTTGCACGAACCTACGATAATACCCGGCTAAACCCAAGAAGCTTCTAATTTTTGTTACTGTCTTCGGTCTTGGCCAATCCCTGATGGATTCTATCTTCTCGGGATCCACCTTGATCCCATCTTAACTAACGATGTGCCCTAAGAAGGACATCTGAGATAGCCAGAATTTACATTTCTTGAATTTGGCATAAAGCTTGTGTTCCCGAAGCGGTTGCAAAACCATCTGAAGATGTAACCCATGCTCCTCTTCTGACTGAGAGTACACAAGGATGTCGTCGATAAACACAATCACACAGATATCGAGGAAATCCTTGAATACTCTATTCATCAAATCCATAAACGCTGCAGGAGCATTGGTTAGTCCAAACGACATAACCAAAAATTCATAATGTCCATACCTAGTACGGAAAGCCGTCTTTGGAATGTCCTCCTCTCGGATTTTCAACTGATGATAGCCCGAGCGGAGATCAATCTTGGAAAAGACCGTCTTCCCCTGAAGTTGATCGAACAGATCATCGATCCTAGGTAGTGGATATTTATTCTTCACTGTTAGCTTGTTTAACTCCCGATAATCGATGCACATCCTCATAGTTCCATCTTTCTTCTTGACGAACAGAACCGGAGCTCCCCAAGGTGACACACTAGGCCGAATAAACTCGATGTCAAGCAACCCTTGAAGCTGAATCTTTAATTCCTTAAGTTCAGCTGGAGCCATTCTATACGGAGCTTTGGAAACCGGTTCCACTCCTGGTGCCAAATCTATAATGAAATCAATCTCCTGCTGAGGTGGTAACCCTGGAAGTTCTTCGGGAAAAATATCTAGAAATTCCCGAACCACCTTGATGTCTTCTGGCAGAATGGTATCTGGCCGAGTGGTGTCCATCACCCCGGCCAGAAACCCTAAACAACCTCCATGCAGTAATTCCTTAGCCGATATGGCCAAAATCACTGGGATCCGAGATCCCCGAACTGAACCAACAAACACAAATGGTTCTTCACTTTCTAGTTGGAAGATCACCATTTTCCTCTTGCAATCAATACTAGCCGAGTATTTAGATAGGAAATCCATTCCTGAAATAATATCGAACTCTAGTAGGCTCATCTCTATCAAGTCAGCACTTAACTCTCTACCATCTATTCTGATCGGCATAGACCTAATCCACCTTTTGGAGATAACTAACTCTCCGCCAGGTAATAGGGTTCCAAACCCTGAATCATAACTATCACACGGTCTATCCAATTTACTAAAGATTCTGGCTGCCACATAAGAATGTGTGGCCCCAGAATCAAACAGCACTGACTAAAATGAACTATTAACCAAGAGCTGACCTGTTACAATTGAGGGGCTGGCATCTGCATCAGCCTGCGTGATGGTGAGCACTCGAGCTGGAGTGGGTCTCACCGGAGCCCTCGGTGCCTCTGATCGGATCTGGGGACAATCCCTGTTGTAGTGTCCGGGCATGCCACACTGAAAGCATCCCTGACCTCTGCACTAACCCTAATAGTGCCTTTTGCAACTGGGGCACTCAGGATAAGAAAACCAGGTCTCTGCACCACCCTGACGGCTACCTCTACTCTAGTTCCCTTGAAACCTCTTGTTCTGACTCGAGCCGCCGGATGCAGTGGATGTTCTTCTCTTCTGGTCCATGGCCAAACCACTACCTCCCCTGCTAAAGCCTGATGCAGGAGGGGTAGGAGCCCCGCCACTCACTGGAGTACTAGCCGACTCCGACATACATCCAACTGCGCCCTCAGCTCGCAGTGCCTTCTCCACCATCTCAGCATAGGTGGTCTTGTCGTCGGTGGTGATCATCAGGTCGTGTTTGATCTTCACATTTAACCCGTCCAGATACTTATCCTTCTTGCTGAAATCGCTTGGCACTATTCCCGAGGCTAACCTCGCCAACCGGTCGAACTGGGTGGTATACTCTGTCACGCTCATGTTTTCCTGCTGGGCCAGGTGGGTGAACTCTTTTCTCTTGGCACTTCTGACTGCCTCATTATAATATTTCACGTTGAAGAGTTCCTGGAACCTTTCCCAGGTCATGGTGGTGACATCATGAATCTGAGACACCATGTCCCACCAGACTAGAGCGTCTTCTTGAAACTAGAAGGTGGCACACACCACTCTGTCATTTCTGGTGACACCCATAAAGTTCAGAATCTTGGTAACCACCGTTAGCCACTGTTCGGCTTTCATAACATCTCGACCTCCCAGAAAAACTGGAGGTGCTTGCTTCCGGAACCTTTCATACAGGGGTTCCATTCTGTTTGCCGCTACCACAATCTCGGCATGAGCAGCAGGGGCAGGTGCCACAGGAACTTCTGGCACAGGCACTGCAGGATCCCCCTGCTGCCTCAATCTCTGCATCTCAAGATCTTGTTCCTCTATCCTGGCTTGCATTTCAGCAAACCTAGTTTCCCAATTCTGGGCTGCCTAATCGGCTTGGGCAGCCTGTGGCGGGTTATCATCACCGCGACCACGAGCTGTGCCCCTGGGACCTCTACCACGGCCCCTAGCATGCAGGGGAAACTGGGCTCCGTGACCCTGATTTGACCCTACTGAGTTACCCTGGCTCCTGGTATTTCGCCTGGCATCCATCTTGTCTTAACAGCCTGCGAAACCAAGAGTTGGCACATCACGTCATGATCACAGAGAGCTTACTAATGCCACTTAATTTGGAAAATTAAAACAAAACATGCACCTATTCTACTATCAGGCTACTAACACGCTTCCTATCAGGCTTTTCTTATTTCATAAAAATTAAATAAGCTACTAAAGCAATAAAAGCTTACTGCACCGTAGAACGAGATAACTGCTGATGATGATTGTACATGCCGTGACGATCTTCGGAAGACAACCTGGCGGCTCTGATACCAAATTGTAACACCCTAACTAGCATAGGCGTATTACGTGATTTTTAAACGTACTGTGCAGCTCGTTGCTAATCAACGAGGTTTATGGAAATCGTGATTAATTAAAATTTTTCCTTTTTAATTAAACTTATAAAATATTTATACAAAAATACTCGGGATTCCGATTACAAAACATTTTACAAAAGTTCACAGACTACACAAAATACTTGTCGCCTAGCGACTAATTACAAAACAAGCACTGTTGTCCCGAGGATCGTACGCTCCAGGCCTAACCGCCCCGACATGTACAATCTTCACCGGCTCGCTCTCACAGTCCTTCGGCCTTAGCCTTGCCCTTACCTACACATAAACATAGCACTGTGAGTCGACAGACTCAGTAAGAAAAGCATAAATCATAAACATACATAAATCCCGAGTTATGATCAGACGCCATACCCCTGACCATAACCCTAACTGCCGTGTCCCACACGATACTGAGTCTCGAACGTTCATAAGATGGTACTATTAACAAGTAACGGCCTATACTCGGTACACTGGTCATACTCTAGCATGTACTGATGTGTTACAGTATCAGCCTATACTCAGTTCACTGGTCATACTCCAGCTGCTAGTCATACTCTAGCCTAACCGATGTGATACGGTCACATAGCACTGTACCACCAACCCTAATATCAGCCTATACTCGGTATACTAGTCATACTCTAGTTGCTAGTCATACTCTAGCCTAACCAATGTGATATGGTCGGATGGTACGAAGCCAACATACATATCTAATGTAATCTAACAGGCTTCCTAACATGCACGCTAAACATGTAATACATATGCATACTGTTATACTAATCTTACCTCAATTCCAAATTCAGGTGTGCCGGTCAACCTGACTGGAACGAACTGCGCGGCGGTTTACAGGCTCCTAAACCATAACAATCACAACACTAATAAGTGATACTCTAAATCACTTCCCGGGGACTTAAACTAGGAACTAAAATGTAACACCCTAACTAACATAGGCGTATTACGTGATTTTTAAACATGCTGTGCAGCTCGTTGCTAATCAACGAGGTTTATGGAAAAACGTGATTAATTAAAATTTTTGCTTGTTAATTAAACTTAGAAAATAATATTGCAAAAGACTCGGGATCCCGATTACAAAATCATTTACAAAAAGATTTAACTGTTTATACAAAATAATGTCGCCTAGCGACTAGTTACAAAATCAGCCTCGCTGTCCCGATGATCGTACGCTCCAGGCCTAACCGCCCCGACATGTACAATCTTCATAGGCTCGCTCACGGTCCATCAGCTTTAGCCTTGCCTTTACCTACACATAAACGTAAAACTATGAGTCGACAGACTCAGTAAGAAAAGCATAATAATACTCATACATAAATCCCGGTCATGATCAGACGCCCATACCCCTGATCATAACCCTAACTGCCGTGTCCAACACGATACTGAGTCCCGCTACTGCCGTCTCCAACACGGTACTGAGCCACTACTGCCATGTCCAACATGGTACTGAGTTCTGAACGTTCATAGGGACGGTACTATTGACACGTAACAACCTGATCGGTCGAACCGGTCATACTCCGGGTGCTGGTCATACTCCAGCCTGTACCGACGTGTTACTATATCCTCCTGATCGGTCGAACCGGTCATACTCCGGCTGCTGGTCATACTCCAGCCTGTACCGACGTGACAAGGTTGGATGGTTCGAAGCCAACATACATAACTAATGTAATCTAACAGGCTTCCTACATGCACGCTAAACATGTAATCTACATATGCATACTGTTATACTAATCTTACCTGGATTCCGAATTCAGGTGTGCCGGTCAACCTGACTGGAACTTTAGCTGAGCGGCGGATTACAGGCTCCTAAACCATAAAAATCACAACACTATAAGTGACACGCTAAATCACTTCCCAGGGACTTAAATTAGGAACTAAAAGTTTCCCTATCGATAAAAAGCATGGCAATACCCCCTAAAACATAAAAACGAGGAAAACTAGGGTCCCTGAATTTTCCCCAACCGGTAGACCGGTTGCCCAACCGGAATTCCGGTTCTGGAAAATTCAGAACCCTCATCCGGAATTCCGGATGCACAACCGGAATTCCGGTTCCTTGCAGGTAGCAAACCCAAATTTTCATAACTTGCACAAATCAACCCCAAATCACATGAAACCTTCCAGACCTGTTCTATACCACCCCTAGAACATTTCCAAAGCATTAAAACAACCGAGAAATCACAGATACGAAAAATGCCATTGGAGCTCAAGCTTTGAGTTCTAAACTCAAACTTGAGCAAAACCACCTAACATGCATTCAAACTAGCTTGAATCTACTTAAACAAGCATATCTAAACCTCTGAAAACAACTAAAAACATCAAGCAACATCACAGCAACAGATTATACAATTTCTTTGAAAAATCATATATTTAGCTTAGAAAAATCATAACTTTAAACAAGATAGCAAGCATGCATTAAAACCTAGATAATCCATTCATTTTAAACCTAATTAAGCTTCTGAAAACAACAAATAAACACAGCAACAATCAGCCATACAAAACTAACATGCAACCTACCATTTTCATCTTAAAAACTTCAAGAACATTAAGAAAGGATGAAGAAGACTTACTAGCAACTAGAGATCACAAAAATCTACTCAAAATGAGCTTGAATCACCAAGGAAAACCTCACTTCCTTGCTGCTCAAGAAGGGCCGAAAGAAGAGAGAGAGGTTGAGAGAATTTTTGAATTTTCTAAGTTGTAATTTTTTGTAAAATGAAGGGAATGAAATAAAAGCCACTTATAACATTTCATTTCAGCCAATAAATAAATAAAATAAACAATTAATTTCAATTAATAAACTCACTAGAAGACAAAATACTAATGGGACAAAAAGACCATTTTGCCCCTCCACACTAAAACCACATAAATCACACTAAAGGGGTATTTTTGGGAAATTCTAAATTCCCGGCCATTCCCGACATTCCCAATGTCTAATAAACCGCCCCAAACTACTGACATGCTAAGTTGTGATTTCTACTGAGCCAAACACCGAGTTCCAAAATACCGGGCACCGGAATGCAAAATTATGCAAACTACTACATGACATAACAAAGCATCACTGAATTCCATAAATAAGAGTATAATAAATTTTTTAAATAGCTATAAATAATTTTCATAATTAATCATAATTAACTGCTAATTTCCAAATTAAACTAAGCGGGCTTTACATAAAAGTTTCCCTATCGATAAAAAGCATGGCAATACCCCAAATAACATAAAAATGAGAAAATCTAGGGTTCCTGAAAATTTCCCAACCGGCAGACCGGTTGCACAACCGGAATTCCGGTTCTGGAAATTCTTGAACCCCATCCGGAATTCCGGTTGCACATCCGGAATTTCGGTTCGTCGCAGGAACCACTCAAAAATTCATAACTCCCTCAAATCAAAACCAAATCAAACCAAACCTTCCAGACCTGTTCTAAATACCCCAAAGAACAATTCTAAAGCATCAAAACCGAGCTTCATGCATACAATCAAAAATCACCATTAAAGCATCAAGCTTTGAGTTCAAAACTCAAACTTGATTAAACCTCACTAACAAGCAACCAAACCAGCTCAAATCTTCCTAAACATGCATATAATAACTTCAGAAAACAACAACAAGCATCAACAACCACTGCAGCAACAGATTTCATTATTTCACTTTGAAAAGCATAGTTTTTGAACCAAAACTCTAAATTAGTTTCAAACAAACCCAACATGCATCAAAACAGTTCCATTCCACTCAATTAAGCAAGATTAAACCTCTGAAAATAACCCATAAACACAGCAGCAACAATGAACCAAAACTAAGCATGCAACCTATCCATTTTCCTCAAAAATTCAAGAAAACTTTTAAAGAAAGCTAAAGAGAACATACCAACAACTTATGAAAACCAAATTAGATTGAAACTAGCATGAAATCCCAAGAAAATGGCCAACTTCTTGCTTCTCCAAGAGGGCCGAAATAGAGAGAGACAGAGAGTGAGAAAAAGTTTTGCTTTTCTTTTCAAATTTTCTAATTTTTTTTTTCCAACTTTGTAAAAATGAAAATAACAAAGTTTCATTTATTCATTCAGCCAATATATTAAATAACATTTAAATTCCACATTTCTAAGTCCACTAAAGGACAAAACATAAATGGAGCAAAATGACCATTTTGCCCCTTCACACTAAAATAGCATAAAGAGCACTAAAGGGGTATTTTTAGGAAATTCTAAATTCCCGGCCAATCCCGACATTCCCAATGTCTAATAAACCGTCCCAAAATACTAACATACTACGTTGTGATTTTACTGAGCCAAACACCGAGTTCCATGTTACCGGACACCGGAAATGCAAAATTATGAAAATCACTAAATGACATAAAATGCATTTCAGAATTCAACAATAATAGTATAATTAATTATTTAAATATCTATAAATAATTTTCCATAATTAAACATGATTAACTGCTAATTTCCAAATTAAACTAAGCGGTCTTTACGTTAGTGTTGTGATTGGTAGTTCTCTAGCTACTAAGTTTCCTGAGTTTAGAGATTCAGCAATGTTAGAAGTCATAGTTGTATACCTACTGTGTTTGTTGTGGTACCTTGACCATTTGTGGTAGCAAACTTGTTGTAAATAAGGTCTAACACGATTGTCCAAGCTGTCAAGCTTACTCATACGGTATTCAAATTTTCTCTTTGTGTATGTTTTTGCTGCTGCAAAGAATGGTTTATCGAGCTTGCTTGCATTCTTCTTGAAGGTTGCTTTCAGGTTGCTTCATAGGTGGTATACACAGTAGCCATGCATTATTTCTAAAACTACATGAGTAGTTACCTTAATTATGCTTTCATGTTTGTCTGAGATCAAGCACTGTTCTTCTCTGACCCCATATGTTTCCCTTAATTTTGTAAAAAACTATTGCCATGAGTTGTTTTTTGAATCCACAACAGAAAAAGCTAGGAGAAAAATTTGTCTATTTGCATCTTGTGTACAAGCTGAGAGTAGTGTCCCTCCATATGTTGATTTAAGGAAAGTTCCATCAACAACGATTATGGGTTTGCACTTCTTCCATCCTTTTATTGAAGCATCTAGTGCCACAAACAAGTACTTGAAGCTGTTATCTTCTTCTGTTTGCACGTGTACAATTGTTCCTAGATTAGTTTTCTGTAGCATGTGCAAGAAACTTGGTAGCAGTTTGTATGATTTGTTTGCCTTTGTCGTGTAATTCTTCTTTCTCTTTACTTCTCCATGCTTTCATGTAGTTTATTCTTATGCCATACTTATGTTTCATTTTTCTTTTGATGTCTTGTGGCATTTGAGTTATTTTTATGTTGGTAAACCTTGGATTGATGTAGTTTCCAATCAACTTTGTTGTAGCCTGACTTTTGTCAGGAAATCTTATATTTAGATCACAAGTATATATCGCCTTTCTGTCATTTTTACGAATTATAAAAGACTTGGTTGGTCCATTTTTAGATGCCGTGAGTGCCCACTTGCATTTTTGATCCAAGAAACTAATTTTGTATGTTCTTGCGCAAGACTTTTGACCTTGTATTAGAAGTTATTTCTAATTTCATAGAAACTAAGCACACTTTGTATTGTTTTTTTGTCCTTGTATATTTGTACTTCTTCTATTTTAGGATGTTGCGGATCTGTGATTAGTAGTTCGTCATAATCTGTGATTTTTGCCTCTCTGTCTAGGTTGTTTTCGAGTTGCTCAACTATTTCCTCTGCCACAAGTTTTGCATAGTCCATGAAGTCGAACATTGTTTCACCATCTTTCAACAGTGTGCCTTGCATTGTATGTTGTTGAGTTGTTGATTCTTCTGTTGGTAGTGCATTGTTTTCCATTATTTCTATTGCATTTGTTTGTGCAACTAATGAGTTGCTCATTTCCAAGAATAATGGATTGTTGGTTGTTATTGTGTTGCTAATCACGTTCACACGCAATGGATATGTTGTGAAGTCAGGTTCCTTCAGTTTTAGTTATATATAAAAATATAGGCTTTGATCGTCTTTTATCCTCAACGGTTAGTATACTTCTTTCACTTGGTATTTCAGTTGCAGGCTAGTATTTTCTTGGTTACATTCTAGGACTTCTTTCAGCTTGTGTATTAGTTCATCATATTTACAATCATTGAGATATATCACCCACTAACTTCATAATTTGCATAATTCATTCGATCATCAAATTGTCCATTGTAAAAGACTAGGAATGAAATTTTGTCTTTTTCCGGAGATTTTGAAATTATTATTATTGCAAGTCAACTATTCTAAAACTATATTAAATCTGTAAATCCTTTTGATATGAATGATTCCAAACATTTTTTATAAAAACTTAAAAAATAAAAATTAAAATTATCTGTATGAAGTAAAAATAAACTTACTTCTATCGGCTTTCTTCTGTTCAAGTCGTGTATTGCCAATTCTGAACCTTGTATTTTATATTATTTTTTGTTTGAATCACAACTGTTGTGCAACTACAATAAAACTAACATGCAACTAATTATCATCCAGTTGAATAATTTCATATAACTAACTATTTTGTAGAAGTATTTTTGAAGTGATTTCTCTTTTTCGCTGTCAATTGAAATACCTACAATTTTGATAAATAACATTATAAAATTATAATGCAACTATAAAGGAACCTAAAAAAACTGAAGCATACTTCTACGTACGTGGCTGAAGATTCATTCGAATTTTCTTTTCTTTTTTTGTTTATAAATTTTATTTTCAATATTGAAAATCTGAAAAATCAACGACAATGCACCCGGATATACCTTAGATCTATTATTGATGCTTTTTTTCTTGTATTCGGATCATACCTATTTTTGATTGATGGGAACTCAAGATCTATTTGTTAGAGATCTACATTATATGAATCTGAACATTGATATAAGAATAAGTTGTTTTGTTCGAATAAAACTGAAATATAGTGTTGAATTTAAGTTTCGACCCAATTTTTGTGCTCTTATTTTTGTCAATTTCAGGTTCGATCGATTCTTGTCTTCTTTTTAGTGAATTTTCTTAAATTAATGGTGGTCTTTCTCCTAATTTGGTTTCAACGATCGAAGTTTTTTGTTAGTGATCGTTCTGTTTCATGCGACTGAAGGTTTAGAGGAGGTGGTATTTTTGTAATTTTTTGTTTGTGGGTTGCATAATTATTGAAATGGCCGGCCCACTTTATTTTAGTAATGTTTTTTTTTTTTACCTTTTTTGTATTTTCTTGTTTTTCTCTCTAATTTTTTTTAATATGGTATATATATATATTTTAAATAATATTATATTATTTTAATTTATTTTTTATTGTAGGTATATATGTTTTGTTGTATGGTATATGGTTTTTGTTGTCTATAGTATATCATTTATTTAAGATTATATTTAGTTTTTATTTTATTATATATAAATTTTTTTGCATGTATACATATTTTAATAGTAGTATATATAATTTTATTAGCATGATATGTATATTTTTTGAGTGTTAATTTAGTATTGTTATAATTTCTTTGTGGTATATAATTTTATTACTATAGTATATTAATTTTCAATGATATGATATATCAAATACAGTTATAAATATTTAATGATCTAATATATTTATTTATTTTTGTTACAATATAATAATATGCAATACTAAAAAATTATATAACTTAATTTAATTATTATATATATATTTTAAAAAATAATATATAGTAAATGTATTTTTATAATTTTTATTAGTTAATTTATTATATTTTGTTATTTTCTAATTTTTTTTTAAAAAAAGAAACATTTACTAATTTAGTTTGTAAATTTAAAGTAATTTTGCATTTAACATTCTTTTTCTTTCACTGGATTTATTATTATGTATTTATTATTTATAACACATGCATTCTTTCACTAGAATTTGTATGAATTTAAATAAAAAAATATATAATAATAACAAAAAAAGTATGAATATACAGGTGCTATTTTATCTCATTTTAAAAAGAGTCCATATAGTTAAATAAATAAAATAAAATAAAAACCTAATCTTAGCATTTATCTGGTGCTCTAATACTGCTTGGACCGACATAATGATGTCACATCACATGTATTTTTTTTTTTCTTTTTCTTTCTTTAAGGGATGTCACATACTCACATTATTAATGTATAATTAGTTCTTGAAGATGGAAAAAATTATCTATAATTTGAAAGAGACATCCTGATTAATTCACATACCATAACTAATAGATCAGACAAAAATAGTAATTAACTCAATCAAATACTCTATTCTATTATTTATAGCTCATGTGCTGTAATTTCTAATCTACTATAAGATTCGTATGAACCTTCAATTTTTTTTCATTTCATGTTTTTACAATATCTATTCTCTCCCGTTTCCTTTTGATTTCTTTAATTTTGAACAAAAAGAAATCATGTTCCACCAATTAATAGGATTCTATTGATTTACAACCTCCTTATGTCATACATTGTATGCAAGCTTTTATTGGACTTAGTGAATCCAAAGTTAAAATGTCTATGTATAAGAATAAATAAGAATTTTGTCTCACCTTACAAATGAATAAATACGAATTTTGTCTCCTGAATGACATTAATTTGTTATGTTACAAAAATTCATCTTGGACTATACAAATTTTTATAAATATTCCTCTTTAGTTATATTTTGCTCACCTTTTAAAATAATTTACTTATGTAACTATAAACTACTGGTATAATTACAAGACAAGTATCAGTGATTGAAAAGCAAAGAGAAAGAAATAGAAGAAAGGAACTGAAATCTTATTCAATGCTCAAAATGAATACAAGCTTAGACTCTGCTATATATAGCAGCAGAAGTTAGTTACATAGATCAAACTAACTCTCAACTAACTAATAACTAACCAAACAGACTCTAACAACTTGATACTCCCCCTCAAGACGGACAATATATATTTTTCAATCCCATCTTGTCTTTAATGTAATTGAACCGGTTGGGAAATAAAGGTTTGGTTAGCACATCAGCTAATTGTTCCTTGGAAGCCACATGAACGGTTTTGATCACTCCAGCTTGGACTTTCTCCCTCACTAAGTGGCAATCGATCTCTATATGCTTCGTTCTCTCGTGAAAAACGGGATTCGCTGCAATGTGCTGAGCTGATTTGTTGTCACAAAACAACAGTGCTGGCCCTTCATGATGAACATTAAGTTCCTTCAAGATAGAAATCAGCCAAACAACTTCACATGTCGTATTCGCCATTGCTCTGTACTCTGCCTCTGCTGAAGATCTCGAAACTGTATGTTGTTTCTTACTTCTCCAGGATATGATAGAATCTCCTATAAAAATACAGAACCCCGTCGTCGATCTTCTTGTGTCAGGACATGCTGCCCAGTCTGAATCCGTGTATGCCCTCAACTGAATTTTAGATGTTGCAGGAAAATAAATTCCTTGTCCAGGTGTGGCTTTTATGTACTGCAAGACTCTAACAGCTGCATTCATATGGCTAGCTCGTGGTACAGTAAGAAATTGACTCAGTTTATTTACTGAGTAGGAAATGTCTGGTCTCGTTATGGTTAAGTACTGCAACTTCCCAATTATTCTTCTGTATAGTGTCGGGTCTGCCAGTTTTTCTTTATCATTCTGTCCAAGCTTGAGATTTGCTTCCATAGGTGTGTTCATAGGCTTGCATCCAAGGTGTCCCAAGTCTTCAAGGAGCTGCAAAGCATTTGGTCTTTGTGATACAAAGATACCCTTTTGTGATCTAGCTATTTCAAGCCCCAAGAAGTACTTAAGATTTCCCAAATCTTTTAGCTTGAATCGAGCATTTAATCTGACTTTTAAGGCTTCCAATTCTTGTAGATCATTGCTGACAAGTATCACATCATCAACATAGACCAACAAGAATATAAAATGGTCACCAAAATGCTTAATGAACAATGAATGGTCTGTAGCTGAATGATCAAATCCTTCATCAAACAATGCAGTAGAAAATTTGGCAAACCATTGCCTTGAAGCCTGCTTTAGACCATATAATGACTTCTTTAATTTGCACACAGCATTGTGAGGAAGCTCCCCCTTAGGTTTATAACCTTGACGAAGAGTCATGTAAACATCCTCTTTGAGATCACCATGCAAGAAAGCATTATTCACATCCAATTGATGTAAATGCCAGCCCTTAATGGTAGCAAGGGCAATAACACATTTAACAGTCAGAAGCTTAGTAACTAGAGCAAAAGTGTCAGTGTAATCTATCCCCTCCTGTTGGTTGTACCCCTTGGCAACCAACCGAGCTTTTAGCCTCTCAACACTCCCATCAGCATTGAGTTTGATTTTATAAACCCATTTACACCCAATAACATGTTGCCCTTCGGGTAAAGAAACCACAATATTCCAAGTATCATTCTTCTCGAAGGCATCTATCTCATTGTCCATGGCATTGTCCCACTCGGGTATGCCATGAGCTTGACTAAAAAATTCAGGCTCAAAATAACTCGAAATGGCCAAAACTGTTGCACGAAAAGCAGGAGACAACCTGTGATAAGATAAAACTTTGGATAATGAATAAGGTGTATTGGATTTTCCCTGAGATGAAGAAACAAAAGGATTAGCAGCAAGGTAACAATGATACTCATTCAAATAAGATGGTTTGTGTGTGTGTCTCCCTGTTCTGGTTACAATAGATGGATGTTGAACCTGATCCGAAACAGAAAAATGAGGAATATGTTCATTGCTTATAACAGAACCAGGAACATTATCAGAAAAAGAAGCTGATTCAGGACTCTGAGTAGGTATAGCCATTGGTTCAGAATCAGGTTCAAGGCAGGGAGAAGAACACTGAGTAGAGTCGGGTATAGCAGAAAAGAAACTATCATATGCAGCAGGAAGACTCTCAGACTTTACAAAGGGATCCGGTTCAAATAGAATTCATACATTATATATATATAATCATGAAATAAACCATGTGAACCATGCAACATAAAATGTTATTTCTGATCTTTATTAATAAGTAAATCTGATTATATTGAAATGGGTTTTATTTAGGGCACAAAACCCAACAATCCTATCCCCGCATCAAATGCAGTACTGAGTCTAGAATATTTGTATGAAAGTACTATGGATCATAAGATCGACCTATAATTGGGACTCTAGTCGTGCAGATGTGATAGCGCCAATCAGTACTTGAGCCAAACATACATTTATCCGTATCCAATTCAACTCTACGAATATTGATATCGCTATCAATGTAATCTAACAGGCTTTATAAACATGCATGCTAAATATGTAATCATATATGTATATCATTATCCTAATCTTACCACATTTCTGAATTCAGGTGTGCTGGTCAACCTGAGTAGAACTGTTGCTTGACGATTTACAGACCCCTAAGTCACAATATTTTTAAAACTGGAGAGTGACACGCTAAATCACTTTTTGGGAACTTAAAATCAAAACTAAAAGTTTTCCTATCGATGGATAACATAAAAATACCCTAAATATTTTAAAAATAGGAAAATCTAGGGTGCCCTAAAATGGCCTAACTGGTAGACCGATTCCCAATCAGAAGACCGGTTCTGTGGGGTCTACATGGGGATAAACTAAAATTTCAGTTCCTACAAGTCCATACTAAACCGGTCGACTGGTTCAGTACAGGAATCCCCAAAAACCAAAAAAACACATCAATTCGACCCCAAATCAAACGAAAACTTCCAAAGTACCTAAAAAGTCCATAACAAACCTAATCCAAGTAATAAAAACAAGTAATAGACCCTAAAACTGAAAACACCATTGAAGAGCAAAGTTTGAGCGCTAAAGCTCAAACTTTGTTCAACCATAACAAAAGGCAACAAATCAAACTTGAATAAACTTAAACTATAAATCAACCTCTGCAAACATAATGAATACAAAATTAAACCTACAGAACCCTAACCATAAAAATCATGCATCGAGACTAAACTTTTCCACCATAAGCTCAAAGAAGAAGAGAGAAGAGCCTTACCTCACCACCAACTTGAGCTACTGCACCTCAAATCTTCAAAAAATGATCAACTAAGAGGAGAAATAAGCTAGGTCTCTATGGTTCACTTGTGACCGACCAAGAGAGAGAGAAAAGAATTTGAATTTTTTCTTAATTTTCTTCTAATTCCTTTTTCCTTCAAATTCAATCAACACTAAGATTATTTCCTAAAACTTATCCACTAATGAAAAATTGGCCAGCTGCCACAAGGAGAATAAGCGACCCAACCAAAAGTCAAAAAGACCAAAATGCCCTCACTAAGGTTTTAAATGGCTAATGGCATAGGGGTAAAATGGTCCGAAATCTCAACCATGAAATAAACCATGTGAACCATGTGAAATAAACCATGTGAACCATCGGGTATAGCAGAAAAGAAACTATCATATGCAGCAGGAAGACTGTCAGACTTTACAAAGGGAAAAATGTGTTCATAAAACTGAACATCCTTAGAATAAAATACCTGGTTTGTATGCAGATTGAGAATCTTATATGCTTTCATTCCTGGTGGATAACCAAGGAAAATGCAAGATATGGCTCTAGGTTGAAACTTTGTTCTTGATTGGCTCAAGGTAGAGGCATAAGCAAGACAACCGAATGCCTTTAAATGAGTATAACCAGGTGACTTACAGTGCACAATAGCAAAAGGTGACTGGTTTTTCAAATTAGGGGTAGGTGTCCTATTAATCAAATAGGCAGCAGTGGCAATACAATCTCCCCAGTAGCATAAGGGAACATGAGATTGAAATAAGAGAGCCCTAGCCACATTAAGGAGATGTTGGTGCTTTCTCTCAACCACAGAATTTTGTTGTGGTCTTTGGACACATGAGTGATAATGCATGATTCCTAATTTGGAAAACAAATCATTGAATTGCAATTCTTTTGCATTATCAGACCTAAAGCCTTTAATGGTTTTCCCTAACTGAGTCTTAATGAGTTGAATGAATTGGGGAATAGCAGATTGGGCATCAGATTTGTGTTTTATGAGTTTGATCCATGTGAACCTAGAGCAATTATCAACAATGGTGATAAAGTATCTAAACCCTTCAACAGTTAGATTGCTATAGGGTCCCCATATATCAACATGAACAAGATCAAAACAGTTCTTGGCAATATTATCATTTGAAATGAAAGGCAACTTTCTTTGCTTGGCATAATGACAAATGGAGCAATGAAAATGAGAATCAGAATTGGAATGAAAATTCAAATCTTTATTCAATGGATGAGTTTTGATACAAGAAGGATGACCCATTCTATAATGCCAAATGGTGTCATTTTTTATTTTTGTATCAGAAAATGAAGAAAAAATAGGAACAGAATCATGAAAATGATTTGAATTCAAGTAATAAAGGCTGCCACACTTTTCACCCATCCCAATCATCTTGTTCTTGACATTGTCCTGAATAATACAATTGTCATGAGTGAACACAAAAGTGCAATTAGCTGTAGCTGTGAGAGAATCAACAGATAGCAAATTGCATTGGAAGTTAGGCACATATAGGACATTTTCAAGAACAAGATTATTAGACAAAATAACAGTTCCTACACATGAAATTTTCACATGTAAACCAGTTGGTAATAAAACAGTTCTAAGATTAGAATCTTTATAAGTTTTAGAAAACAAATTGATGTCAGGGCACACATGATGTGTAGCTCCTGTATCAATGATCCACTTAGAACTAGGAACATGAAAGTTCTTACCAAGAAAGTGGGATACCACTGGTTGTTCATCAGGAACAATAATGTAATATATTTTTATTTGAAAATATTGTAGTGTTGAGTTAATTTTGTAAGAAAATAACATTTTATGACACAAATAAGAGAAAGAAATAAATAAAAAAAGAAATTAAGAAAATGCATTGTTTTTATTTAAAGAAATACAAATTAATTAGATCTTAAATGAATATTTTCATTTAAATTATTGTGATATATTTTGTGTTGAAAATATTTTATTTGGATTTAATTTTATTTGTGTTTGATTAAGAAAATGACATTTGTGAAAAGAAAGGAAAAGAAAAAGAAAAATAGTAAAAATGTGATCCAAAGCAATGAAAAATGGTATTTTTGAAGCCCAAAAGAGAGCACAAAAGGACAAAAAGCCCATTTGGCCCGCTTCTTCTCCCCTGCTGACATCAGCGCCACGTGGCGCTCTCCCATTTGCTCGGAAAAAGCAGCAGCAGCCTCTTGTTCCCCACCTTCCAGCCACGCGCGTGTGGCGCCCACTCTCCCTACCAGCCGTGCGTGCGCGCCACCTTCCAGGCGCGCGAGTGGGCCTCGTCCCACCTTGGTCACCAAGCTTCAAAAAGGAAGCTTTCTCCTCTTTTCTGCATGCGCCAAGTGTCACTCAAAGGCTCAATTTGCTATTTTTTCAGCCAACAGAAGCTTGCCACGTGGCACCGCCTTACCCAAGTCAGCCAATCAAAATGCGACACGTGGCACTCCGAAATTAACTTTTTGTATTTACAATTTTACCCACATGCAATTTGTAATAAGTTTAATTGCGTAATAGTCCTTTTACCCTTCTATAAATAGAAGCTTAGGTTTTTAGAATTCAGTTACAGTTTCAGTTTCAGACAGAAAAATCCAGAGAAAACGCTCAGAGCGCTCAGTGTTAGTTTACCGCTTTCTTAGTTAATTTTCTTATGGGTTTCTAAGTTCCCTTATTATTAAGGAGGACGATGAAACCTAGTGTATTTAATTAAGTATTTATTTTTATTTTGATTCTCAGTAAAATATATGCTTATGATTTTCGCTTCTTAAAATAATTTCTTTCATCTTTAATATCAAGTATTTTTGATAGTTAGAAATTATTTATGCTTGGTTCCATATTTTATTAAAAATAATATTCTTTGATTTTTTGTATTTACATTAAATTGTTTCACATTTAATTCTTAGAAGTTATAATTTTAAAGCGAAGGAAAATCTATTTTTTATTAGAAAATAATTGGTTTGATTACTGATTAAATTATGAGAATCAATATAAACATAAATATTTTTATATACACTTAAGTGGATTCTGAACCCTTAATAATATCCCAAAATATTTCTGAAAATATCTGTTACTGTCATTTTTATCATTTAAACACTTTATTTTATTTTGTTACCAAAAACCTCACCATTTTCGGAACTAGGTTAGAGTTTTATTAGCTTAGATTAAATAAGTATTTTCTTTGATTTCACGCAATTCCCATGGGTTCGACCTCGTTCTTCACAATCTCCATACTACAATAAAGATTTGTGCACTTGCGAGTTGATAAATGTAAAACGTACCATTCCGGTACACAACAATGAGCTGAGAACTCTATTCAATGGATGGTATCTTTGACTCTCGTTTAAACGGGACACTGATATCAGTTTGTTGAAGGCCTTGGAAATTATTTAGGATTGTATGTTTTAGTATTTTTCCTTGTCATTCCTATTGCTAAATGTTTAATAATTTCTGAACTGTGTGTGAATTTATATTGAACTATGTTATTTTCTGTTATTAATTGTAGTTTAATTTTGAATTTTCATTGTTGGTCTAACTTGGCTTGTTGTTTTTAATGGGGCAAATCCCTAATGGATTGTCATCCATTAGACAAACATAATTGTGTTAGATCTTGATAGATAAATATTGTAAATGCAACATCTAGCTGCTCATCAATAGATGACACCTTAGACAAGTATTTACAATATGAAACAAGTAGTTTATAAAAGTAAGAATAACTTTGATTCTCGCTAATTGGGACATCATTGGATTCTTATTTTAATCGAAATTATCCTTTATTTTTCCTCTTAGCTTATTCATTTCGAATTAGCTTAAATAATATATCATTGGATGAATGGTTTATAAATCATACAATGTCATTCTATTTTCTCTTAAGAAATTGAATAACGCATATGATTATATTCCCGACATTCTGTCCCGAAATGATATAAATCCTCAATCTTAGAATCTCCTACTTGTATATGCTTACTTTAGGCAAATCATACTTAGAGTTAGATTAGTAGTGGTGGTCCAAGCTAGAAGAACGCTCATGAATATTTGGTATAAATTTAAGTCTTTGAATTTAAATTTTAGATTCCAAATAGAGATTTTATATTTCTATTTATAGAATACAATACAGTTACACTTTCACAAGTGTTTAATAACTATTTTCTATCAATGGATTCACACTGTATGTTAAAGTATGGAATATGAGTTTAGTATTCTGTGACCAGGATCCACTTACACTATTCTAAGAATTCTTTAATATAACTAAACCTAAGTCATCAAAATACCACAACCACATATTTTATAAATCTATGGCATTTGTATCTTGTTCATAGTGGTTTTGACAAGATCATTCTCTACAAAGAGTCAATATGCCTATATCCACTGAAAGTATAATCACCTCATTGGTAGATGGATGTACATTCAAGGGTGGATATGAGTTTTCGTTATATTCTTCAGACGATCACTCTAGATTTTACCTTAAGCGCAGAAATTTGAAATGTTTGAAAATTTCATGAATTTCTGGCAATGGTGGAAAACCATTAAGGTAAGTGGTTAAAGATCTTGCGATTTGATAGGGGTGGAGAAATATTTGGTTGATATGCAGTTCAAAGATCATTAAGTTGATTTTTTTAAATTATATCCAAACTTACCTCCCCAGAAATTCGATTTGCATATTGATGATTAGTTACTAGTCGTTGCCTAAGTCTTTCTAGGGAAATACCCTAGTGATAGGAAAATTTTGGAATGATGGAATGGTTATGTACTTAGTATAAACCATTACTAGATTCATGGATGAACTAATCGTAATCTTAAGGAAAGCTAGAACTGTTAACCAAGGATTGCATGTTTGTTAGGTATTCTAAGTGATTAGGGGTGGACCATCCCATAGTCATTAGATAAGAAAGTGTTTGTTTTAACAAATACTACTTTTCTAAGAAAATGACTAAGTCTAAAAATAAAGTAGCAAATAAATGAGATATTTTTTTCTTGATTCCAAAAGCGTTCTATCATCTTATTCGATACAAGATGATTACACTACCTCTGTTCTTTTAACACAACCAAAGAGGATAACACCATTTAGTATTCTTTGTCAAAATTCACAGTACCTTGTCGTAGTGGGAGAGTTTCAAGGAACTCACCCTATTATGACTTGGAAGACACCAGTGACTAAAATCCATTGTTAGTTTAAACAAGTAATGGATTGTCAGGATAAGAAACTAAGAAGCAAAGCCAAGAGAACTACTATGGTTAAGACCATTCATATGGAACAGCCAAAAGTTTTTTTATTACAAGGACAAGAAAGGAAATTTTAGTTTGTAAGTCTATTCAATGGATTTAACAAAACTTCCTATTCATAGTATTATAGGTTTGAGATTATCTAAACCTATGGCTTGTGGTATGCCTGGTAATTTACTTACTCTAATGCAAGCAACTTACTTTAGTAAGATGCTGGAGCATTTTTCTAATGGCAATCTATAGAAGTTTTTCGACTTCTAGATATAGATTTTATTTATCTAAGAAAAATTCTTAACTATTCCAAAAAAGATAAAACCATGAAGGAATTTTTGAATCAACAGTGAGAGGTCTCAGATATGCTTAAGTTTGCCTTAGACCAGAAACATGCTGTTGAGTGTGAGTATGAGTAGGTATCAAATTAATCCAGGAAAGGAACATTGGAAGACAATCAAGTAAATCTTAAGATCAAGAAGAGGAACTATATGTTAGTCAATAAGGGTGTATTTAATGCTCTTAGACTACACCAAATAAAATTTCTAGACTTGCCTTAGTGCTAGAAAGTTTGCTGATGAGATGGTGATTCCTCTGGGGGTGGAGTAGTGATTTTGGAGAAGTGTAAAAACCATTATGAATTCTCTAAGTCTACCAGAGAGACTGAATGTTAATGTTGCAGGAAAGATACTTATTTAGTCTAAGGAGAGTTCTATACTTTTTTTGGCATTTGTTCCAACATTTATTAACTACTAGTGTTACTTCCTGATTAACGTAAAAGTAGTTCCCAAAAAGTAAAGAATCTAGTATCCCTAGAGGAGTAGACATATAGAGAGAGGAATTTCACAATATCAAGAATTTTGTGATTAAGGAAATGTAATAGTAGAGAAAAGGTTGTATTAATACAACCTGTCAGATCCTATTACGGAGAGTACACTACATACTACACTTGATTTGTATATCAAGGTGTTTAGATTATTTGAAATGCACTTTTTGTTTTATATTAGTGCAAGTGGGAGTTTGTTGGGTTTTGTGCCCTAAATAAAACCCATTTCAATATAATCAAATTTACTAATAAAGATCAGAAATAACATTTTATGTTGGATGGTTCACATGATTTATTTCATGATTATATTTAATGTATAAATTCTATTAAGTCCAGAACATATGTATTTGTTAATGATTATAGTGTTGTCAGCAAGGTGGAATATAATCTTGAATATATGTTTGAAAGTTAAATTCCCTGATTTGTTAGTTCGCTGGATTTAGACTGGCATGATAATCAGCGATAGGTATGCTTACACCTTCGATAAGTCTTATGTCCTTTCCAGGGCATTGGTAAAGTTTACCAGTATCGGATGTATGGAGTATACATTGGAAGGGACCGATATTGAACTTTGATTAGATATGATAAATTTACCGTAATATCTATTCAATTCAATATCACCTAGGTGATCCTAGATCAAATGATCTTAATCCTAATATGGTTAGGTTCGATCTAAAGAGTATTATACATGTTCTTTGATTTGTTAGTTAAGCCTACTTTTTGGTCAGGGTGATACGTACATTTTGGGAACATGGTAGTGTAATTGAGTGGGAGCGCTAATCATAGATATGAAATCTATAGCTTCTATAGGTATTCAGAAGTGAAACGATGATTTCATTTGAGCTTGCTAAATAAAGATAAATGATAGAGCGCTCATTTTAGTGACTATATTAGTTCACTATAATATCATTTACAGGTGACAAGTGTTTTAAGGATAAAATACATTAAAAGGGTGTAACGGTAATTTTATCCCTATGCAATGTACATCATCTATAGAGGATCATTGATTATTGGGATTATAACAATGGATAATTAATACTATATCTACATCGTGGAACATATAGAGCGTTCTGTATGACTGAGAGTGTAATTCCAAGTTCTATGCGTGGATGCAACAAGGAGTTAATAAGTCAGTGAATTTACCTGGTAAGTTCTGGGTCTGCTTATTGGAAGCTCGATTATATAGGCCCATGGTCCCCATACTAGTTGAGACCATACTGCTTGTAAGACTCAAATAATTGATTTTAATTAATCAATTATAATTCTAAAATTAGACTTTGTCTAGTTTATGAATTTTCACTAAGCAAGGGCAAAATTGTGAAGAAAAGCGATTCTAGGTTTTATTTGTAAATTAAGAGACTTTGATTAGTCTAATTAATAAATATATTAAATGACAATATTATTTAATAATTAATTTTTAGTTATTAAATAATTGGAATTGGCATTTAAGTGGTTAAATTGGAAAATTGGCGTTTTTGAGAAAATGAGATGGAAAAATGACAAAATGGCAAAATTAAAAAGTGGGGCCCAATCCAATACCCATGGCCGGCCACTTAGTGTAGGTTTTACCATTTATTTTTTTATTATTTTAATGCTAATTAAATCTAACCTAAACCTAGGTGGTTACCTATAAATAGATAGTGATGGCTCACACTTTAAGATTGATGAAATTTCACTTTCAAAAATTTTCCTGAGCCTTCTTTCCCTTTAGGCCGAAACCACCTTCTCTTCCTTTTCTTCTTCAAATTTTCATTCCTTGAGTGATAGAGTGAGTGCCCACACACATCAAGTGGTATCTCAATCATAGTGTGTAAGACTGTGAAGAATCCAATCAACAAGAAGGAGAATCGGGCTCAAGAAGGAGAGAAAGAGATCCAGGTTCAGATCTTGATAATGCTCTGCTACAGAAAGGAATCAAGGGCTAGAGATCTGAATGGAAGGAGTCATTATATTCCACTGCACCCAATGTAAGGTTTTCTTAAACCCTTATGTGTTTATTTTATTGTTTTAGAGAATTCATATTAGGATGTTAATGAAACATACTTGTTAGTAAATCTAGACCCTGGTAAAATATTTCCAACAAATAGGTCAACGAACTACAACAGGTACTTTGTTCTCATAGAACAACTGAGAAGCAGTAACGGGACATACTCCATTCTCGCTAGGACTTGGCTCGGAGGCAATGTTTCCTGTAGAAGTAAGTATCTCTACTCATAGACGAGAGTTTTATAATCAAGAAGAAAACGAAGAACTTTTGAAATTATCCTTGGATCTACTTGATGAAAAACGTACTGAGTCGCAGATTACTAATGTAGCATACCAACACCGAGTAACAAGATAGTTCAACAAAAGGGTGAAAAAGAGGCTCTTCAACGTTGGTGCTAAGGCGAGTATTTGCAAATATGAGAGACGCATCTGCAGGAGTATTTAACCCAAACTGGGAGGGTCTTTATGCAATTGAAGCGATAGTAGGAACCGAGATTTACTAATTGGCTCAGCCGAATAGCTCGCTGATAAAGAACTATTGGAACGTGGAACATTTGCGAACCTACTACCAATAAATTGATGCTGTAACTCATATTTCTCATGTAATATTTTGAACTTCAGATTATTAATAAAGTTAATCATTTTTTAAGTAATTACAAAGTGTTATTCTTTAAAATTACTTGAGGGGTATATGTGTTTGATTAACGAGAATTTATCTAAAAATACATGATATATTGCAAACCCACTACTTTAAATTTTTTTATTAAAGAACCTTTCTGAGGAGAAAGGAAAATAAAAAAATTGTAAATGAATTATTTTTTATTAAAGAACCTTTTTGATGAGAAAGGAAAGTCAAAAGTTAAAAATGAGATATAACTCATAAGCTACATGCAAAGCTGAATACTAACGGCTCACATTATATAGGAGAGTATTAAACGGGACACCAAAATGCCTTGAAAAAAAATACTTAAACCTAGTATATGAATAAATGACTTAACTATTCATATAAGCAATCAAAAATATACAAAGTCATAAATCATTAATAGTATATTCAAGTTTGCTTAAAATAGATTATAACTGTTTATGCGAGGCAGAATTGATAACTGCTCGCGCACATAGCAGATAATAATTGCTTGCGCACATAGTAGATCATTAACTACTCATGTAATGTCAAAGGAAAATATGAGCAATGGAAATCCTTAACATAATTTAAATTTGATCAAAATATAATTTTTAAGTTGTGAATTGAAACACAAACAAACAGATATATTAAGTTCAGATAAAAATATACGAAGCATTCAAGAATGATGAAATAAAAGCAAAGTTGGCCATCCAACCTTGCAAATTTGTCTTTACAAAAAAGTTCCACAAGGGGCAAACCATTGTCTCGGTCTTAAGACCGTTTGCCTAAATAAAATAAAAACAAATAAAAACCAAGCCTACATAGTAGGAGACTTGAACAGTTCTTCTTCTGCTGCTCTTCGACATCTTCTTCCTCTTTCTTAGTCTTCTCGCAGAAAGGAAGAATTTCTTCCTCAGACTCTCCCAAGAAACTCGTATCCATCTTCGGATTTTCCATACAAGCTTGGTAAATGGTACGAAGGCCAACAATGTTGCATCGTTCAATGGTTTCGGTCTCTTTCCCATCATGTGTTACCTTGGCTGCATCAAGTCCCCCTTGGAGTTTCACACATGGATCAGTCTTGTCCTTCGCCTCCTTCTTGGCATCTTCAAGCTTGGCATCAAGGTCATTCTTCACCTTCTCGGCATCTTTAGTAAGGCAAGTAATCTCCAGTTTAGCATCATTCCATTGCTTAGTCATAGCCTCGCGCTGGCCTATCATGTTCTGGACCTCGCCCTCTAGATACTTTATCTTTTCCAAGCCTCGCTGCTAGGCAACAAAGCATAGGAAAGAAGTCTGGAAACCAACAAACAAAGATACATGAGTATTTTGAAAGTGATAAAAAAAAAGAAGTGAGCAAATAAGGATAAGGAAAACCTATCGAGAGGCTGTGAGACAAACTCCTTGTGAGCATCGCCCCTAGATCCCCATGATTGATTAAATCCCATTCATGGGGGAGGAAAGCCTTGAAATGACGCCAGCATACTGCACCAAACTCTACAGTATACTCTGGGCCAGTTTTTCCAGCCTCGACATGCAATGTGTTCGAGGGCTTGGCTCGAGGAGGAAGAAGCTTGAGTCGCTTTGAGAAGAGGCTTGTCGGTACTTGCGGGGATCCAAGGAGAAATCGGATCCTAAGTTTCAGTTTTAGGGACCTCGAGATTAACGACCTGGGAGGCTCACTTCTTGTTAGTAGTAGACTTCTTATGCCTTTTAGGGAGTTCCACGTCAATGTTTGATGGAGCCTCCGGGATGGTCGTCCTCTTCTTTCCCTTGCTGTGTACGAGACCCTCGAAATTCATTTCTGCGAGATAAGATAAAGTGTTAAATATGTATTGAAAGAGAAATAAAAGGGGAGATTGGGGCATAATTTCATGCCTAAGGAATTTACCATAATCACTAGAAGACGAGGAAGAAGGACTTTAATATCCACTAAAATCCCTACAACCCGTGATCCTGAATATATCATAGGGATCAATTGGTTCTAAATCCCAGCTTGCGTCTAAGTGACTTTCCCTATCCATATTGGTTCCGTACTGTTTGGCTATCTCGAAGTATGACTCAGTAGAGTTAATTTGGACGTGGAAACTGGGATACCATCTATCAAACCTATGCGTAATGCGATCTACGAGGAGGGGATGCCAAGTATAAAAGTTATAGTGACTATCTCAAAATGACACTAGAGTGTTACGCTCGGCCCTAAGCACTGTGGGTGACCAACCACATTGATTACCTCGGGATGCTCTTTCATCGGCTTCCCGAGTGGAAGTGTTCTGGAGGTATTGTGCCCGAGCGACACGATCCTGAGCTTCTTCCTCGGCTGGGATACGAAGTTGCTATCAAGAAGAATACTTCGGATATTTATAATCGCAAGTAAACTCCTTGTCAGTAAGGAGACCCACGGACCTCGAGTTGACCTCGTTCAAAAGAAAGTCACATGACCGAAGGCCGTATGGGAGACCCATCAGGAGCTTGTGTCGCTCGGCCATTTTAGGAGTAGGGGCAAGTCTTTCGAGACAACTGCCAAAAATAAAGCAAAAATTGTAGTCAGATAAACCAGAATAAAAGTCATGGATTAATTTAACCAAGTCTTATGCAAATAGTCACTTACGAATTATACAAAAAGTGGTTGGGCCAATCGGGGGGAGACTGGTCGTCTAAAAGAACTCATCTTTAAAAGGAGTTTTATTGGGAAAATCCACAATGATCTTATGATCACTTGTGTGAGTCCGAAGATAGTAAAAATGCCCTGCTGTATTCTTCCTCGCCGGAACTACCTTGACAGAGTAGAGATACTCTATTTCTAAGGAAGTGGGGCACTCCCATCTTAAAATTTTGTACAGAACCTTCAAGCTTGCGAGGATTCTATTTTAAATGGGATTCAGTTGAAACGGGGCAAGCCAGAGATGGTTTAGGAAGACCTTGAAATAGTCTTGCAGGGGGATTATTGCTCCAGCCCTGATGTGTTTGAGACTCCAACCACCAATCCCGATCGAGCCACTTGTACTAGTCTTGCCACTGACCCCCTCAGATGTTTCGCGAGTAAGCCGCACTTGTGGATAACAACTAAACTCGCCAACAACCACCGATCTTACCTGACAGTCTCGTTTATATTAAATACCACAAGACCTCAGTGTATCACCTACATAACCTCCGATGGCTCGCACCTTCGACTCTATTAGCTTTGCCTCGAAAGTGACATTAGGGTAAAAACAAAGGCTCGCACCTAGGGAGTCTTTGATTTACTTGGCTTGGAAGACATAATTTCAAAATCCAAGTCACCTGGTTCAAAGCAATTGTGACCTTAGGTAAAAACAAAGGCTTAGCCAAAGGAATAGAAGACAAACTGGGGGTTTAGGCCAAGCAGCATCTCACAAGAAATGGCGTCTGTCTTCTGTAAGTTCCTGCAAAAAGAATTTGTGGCGACTAGCAATATCTTCTTTGTGAATTTTAACTAAGTGTTCTCTAATTTTTGCATCATTTATCTGTAATTTGGATTTGGGTTCTATAGTTCTTGGTTTGTATGGGATGGCAAGTTCAATAGGACACGGTATTTTGAATTCTTCTAGACGATAAAATTCTCAACCAGATTGGGACATTGCTGCAAAGAGAAAGCAATCCCAATTCCTGGAAGAAATTTATGAAACCAGAAGTTGGTAAATTGGAGAATCTCAAAACCCTACATTCTGCCTAAACCCTAGCATTTACCCAGATACAATTCAGTCCTAAAATTGCTAAAACCAAATGAAGTAACAAAGGTACTGACTAAGAAATTAGTAATCAAACCCAGAAACACAACATTAAAAGCATGTAAGAAAATAAGGAGAAAAGTCACTTACTATTTAGACTTGGTTTTTGGGACGATGAACGGCTCTGCAATTTGCGAAACAACGAACAGCGTGAAGATCCCTTCGAATGCTTGAAGACAAAAACTAAATCAGATGAAACTCGAAGGAAAAATGTTAATGACAAAGATAGCATGCACGGTTTCGGGCAAATTAGGGACTGGTTTTTTTGCAGAAAAGCTTGAAATTTTTTTAGAGTTTCTGAAATGGCAAAGGTAGTGCAAGGGTTATTCCTTTTTTCATTTTATAATCTTGGGTTAATTTCTGTTAGATCAGGGAGACAATTAATCGAACGGGTAGAAATTTGAAAAAGAAGTGGAAAAGATGGTCATTAAATGCTGATATACCTCGAAATCACAAAACTGCCAAAATGAGAGGACATTCATTTTTTCAAAAGGGATTAAGACAAAAACACCCTTTGTAATCATTTAAAAAGTACTTTTCATTAAAAAAAAATTAAAGGGGCAATTGTTATACCCGAAATTCAGCTGGTACTTCTGAGAAGGACATGTGTAACCAGGGAGAATACAAATCAACAAATATAATGATGATGATATTAAAGGATATTAAAATAGAATAACTCATTCAATGCGGAGTTGATAGAGTATATTTACTACTCGCTGACTGTAAAGTCTTAAGTGAGATAAGAATGTACAAACTATTGTATCATGCGTTGACGAGAAACCATTCTGCATCAGAAGACACAATTATAAGGATGACATCAGTAGTACAAAACGAGGCACCAACCTCACTACGTATGAAGAGATGTAGACGAGACATGTTGACTGTTAGAAAACTTAGCGTATGATATACATTATACAAACTAAGCATAACAGTTGAATGGATCTTAACAACGAATAGCGAGGCATCCATCTCACTATAGGAAGGCATACTCCTGGTACCTTCACTAATCATCTTCAGACATCTTTCAATGAGATCCACTGCTCTGTCGAGTCAACTCTCTCAGGTAGAAGTTGGCATTCAAATGATGTTGACTGCTGAAGATCACCTTGTCACCAAGAACTGCAATTATCAGATGGAGCGTTATGTCTTTAGTAGCAGAAAAGATGAGATTTACATTATCAACCTCGGAAAAGCTCCAGCTCGCTGCCAGGGTTGTTGTTGCTATGTTCTTAGTGAGATGCCCCAGCAAGATACACTTTACAGCATGTTTAATCCACGTATACATTGACTCGGTAAAAGTGGATAAATCACAGCTATGAAATTTTCAAATAATAGCTGCATTTATTTTGCGTGGGACGTAATCAAATCCCACAATTTCAGGGGATTATTGTTGTGGAATATCAATTTGATTGTAATTAACTGCCTTCCTATGTAAATATAAATAGGGGCAGGATACATTGAAAAAGGGACAAAAAGTCCTTTAGAGAAAGAACCATAGTTTTTATCAGGAATATCTAATAAGATAGACTCGTGGACTATGCAAAATTTTAACTGCAAAACCACGTAAAAAAGCTTTGTGTAATTTCTTTTTCTTTTACTACTATTGTTTCTGTGCAAATCCATCACGAAAAAGACTTTAATTTAGTTAACGAAAATTTGTGTTAACAGTGATGAATCTGATAGTTCCTACGTCACCAAGTTAACAGCAATGTGAGACAAAATTAATCACCTCAGGCCTCGAATCAATTTCACATGTGCGGTAGCAGCTCAAACTCAAGACCATCTCAACCATGATCAAGTCTTGCAATTTCTTAAAGGTTTAAATGAATCTTATCATGCAATTCATGATCAAATATTACTTCTTGATCACTGTTCTTCCCTTAATAAAGTGTTTTCCATGGTTGTCCTCCAAGAAAGACAAAGAACCTTAGGATATCGAATTACCCCCCTCTCACTAAAACTACAACTACTGATAATCCATCTGCCACTTCTACACTTGATGTTAATCCTACTGCCAATCAAACTTCAAGAAACAAAAGGCCACGACCCCATTGCACACATTGTCAAAAGCCAGGACTTTATAAAGACAAATGTTATTTTCTTCATGGTTTCCCACAAGAGATATGGAAAACTAGGATCCAATGAACACCCTGCTTCAAACATTTGAAAACCAGATGTTCCATCCACATCTCCCAGTATTCCCAAAACTTCACAAGTTTCCACAATCTCAAATGAATAAAACCCCACTTCTTCATTAACTCATGCTCAATGTCATCAGTTAATTTCAATGCTCACCCAACAGTTGCAACCTACCAATGATGCTTCCACATTATATGGCCCAACCATCAACAATTTTTTTTTTGGTAAACCCGATCCTTTATCTCCTATTTCTTGGATTATAGATATTGGTGCTACTTGCCATCTTTCCAAACAAAAGAAATTACCTTCTGTATCTCATAACAATTTTACCAAAACTACTTTTGATCTAATTCATCTAGATATTTGGGGACCTTATCATATACCTTCTGTTGAAGGCTATAAATATTTTCTAACCATTGTGGATGACCACTCTTGGTACACATGGTTATACTTCCTTCGAGTAAAATCTGATGCTCCTCCTATCATTAATTTTTTTTTTCATTTTTGTACATATACATTACAAAAGCAACATCAAATCTATAAGAACAGACAATGAAAAGAATTAACACTAACTAGTTTTTATGCTAAACAAGGTGTTATCAATTACAATTCATGTGTGGGCAGACCACAACAAAATATCGTGGTAGAAAGAAAACACCAACACATTTTAAAAGTGGCTAGAGCTTTGGAATTTCAATCCAACTTACCATTACCCTATTGGAGTTACATGGTAAAAACTGTTGTATACTTGCTCAATCGAACACCTTCTGTCCTTCTACAAGACAAAACCTCCTATGAGTTAATGCACAATAAAGCACTTGAATATGCACATCTTAAGAACTTTGGATGCCTAGCCTGTGCATCTCATGTTCATACTCCACATAAGTTTGCACATCGAGCTAGGGCCTACATATTCATAGGCTACCCTGAAAACATGAAAGCCTACACACTACTTGACATCAAAACTAAAAATATCTTTCAATCAATAAATGTAGTCTTTTATGAATTTATTTACCCTTCAAAAACCAGTACTTATAATCCTAACATTGAAATTATTCTCAGACTCATATAAATAATACTGATCGTACTCATGCTCATGATCAAACCATCACACAATCACCAACTCAACCAATTGAATAACAATCAGCATACAACCGACCAGCCACAAAATTAGGTAGACAAATAAACAAACCTGCCTATCTGTAGGATTACAACTATGCCACATCCAGCACAGCTCACCCCATAATAAAATTTCTCTCTTATAAAAATTTCTCCCAAATTTAAAGCAACTGCCCTTGCTATCACCAAGTTTTTTGAACCTACTTCCTATGCAGAAGCTTGCAAAGAAGAAGTATGGAATAATTCCATGGATACAGAAATTGATGCTCTTGAAGCTAATGAAACCTAGATAGTTGTTCCACTTCCTCCCGGCCAACACACTATAAGCTACAAATTGTTCTATAGAATAAAATATAACCCTAATTGTTCAGTCGAAAGATGCAAAGCTCAGTTAGAAGTTAAAGGCTACACTCAATAACAAGGTGTTGACTACTTTGAAACATATGCCCCTATGGCTGAGTTCAACACACTTAAACATCTCCTTGCCCTTGCTGCCATCAAATAGTGGCACCTACACCCATGGATATAAACAATGCATTCCTCCATGGTGAATTACATGAAGATATCTACATGAAATTGCCACAAGATTACAAACCTAAAGGCACCATTCTTAAAAATGCAGTTTGCAAATAGAAGAAAAGCCTCTACGGTCTTAAACAATCCTTCAGGCAGTGGTATGCAAAATTAAGCCATACCCTATTGCAACAAGGATTCACTCAATCTAAGAATGACAATTCCTTTTTCATTAAACAAACACAAGACACCTTCCTTGGATTACTTATATATGTTGATGACATCATAGTAGACACCAATAACAAAATGGCTGGACAATAATTGTAACACCCTAACTAACATAGGCGTATTACGTGATTTTTAAACATGCTGTGCAGCTCGTTGCTAATCAACGAGGTTTATGGAAAAACGTGATTAATTAAAATTTTGCTTTTTAATTAAACTTATAAAATAATATTACAAAAGACTCGGGATCCCGATTATAAAATCATTTGCAAAATATTTAACTGTTTAACTGATACACAAAATAAAGGTCGTCTAACGACCAGTTACAAAAATCAGCCTCGCTGTCCCGATGATCGTACGCTCCAGGCCTAACCGCCCCGACATTTACAATCTTCACAAGCTCGCTCACGGTCCATCAGCTTTAGCCTTGCCTTTACCTACACATAAACGTAGAACTGTGAGTCGACAGACTCAGTAAGAAAGCATAATAATACTCATACATAATTCTAACTGTCGTGTCCAACACGATACTGAGTCCCGCTACTACCGTGTCCAACATGGTACTGAGCCACTACTGCCATGTCCAACATGGTACTGAGTTCTGAACGTTCATAGGGACGGTACTATTGACACGTAACAACCTGATCGGTCGAACCGGTCATACTCCGGCTGCTGGTCATACTCCAGCCTGTACCGACGTGTTACTATATCCACCTGATTGGTCGAACCGGTCATACTCCGGCTGCTGGTCATACTCCAGCCTGTACCGACGGGATACGTCAATAGTACGGAACCACCAACCAAGTGTCAGCCTGATCGGTCGAACCGGTCATACTCCGCCGCCGGTCATACTCCACTCGTACCGACGTGACAAGGTTGGATGGTTCGAAGCCAACATACATAACTAATGTAATCTAACAGGCTTCCTACATGCACGCTAAACATGTAATCTACATATGCATACTGTTATACTAATCTTACCTGGATTCCGAATTCAGGTGTGCCGGTCAACCTGATTGGAACTTTAGCTGAGCGGATTACGGACATGTGCTCCTAAACCATAAAAATCACAACACTATAAGTGACACGCTAAATCACTTCCCGGGGACTTAAACTAGGAACTAAAAGTTTCCCTATCGATAAAAAGCATGGCAATACCCCTTAAAACATAAAAACGAGGAAAAACACGGGTTCTGAAAATTCCCCAACCGGCAGACCAGTTGCCCAACCGGAATTTCGGTTCTGGGAATTACTGGACCCTCATCCGGAATTCCGGTTGCACAACCGGAATTCCGCTTCCTCGCAGGAATTTTTCAAAATTCCTAACTCAACCAAATCAAACCCAAATCATACCAAACCTTCCAGACCTGCTCTAAATACCCCAAAGAACATTTTCAAAGCATTAAAATAGCCCAGAAACCACAGATACAAAATTTTCCATTAAAGCTCAAGCTTTGAGTTCTAAACTCAAACTTGAGCAAATCCCTCTAACATGCATTCAAACCTGGTTAAATCCACATAAACAAGCATATCTAACCCTCTGAAAACAACTAAGAACATCCAGCAACTTCACAGCAACAAATTGAACCATTTCTTTCAAAAATTCATAACTTTTTTACATAAAAATCTAACTAACTAGAACAAGAAACTCAAGCATGCAATTCAATCTCATTAAACCTACTAATTTCAACATTTTAATCAAAGAAACAACAATAACCAGCAGCAACAACTCCAAAAACATCATGCATTTACTCAACTTTTTCATTAAAAATTCAACAACTTCAAGAAGAAACAAGAGAAGCTAACCTAGCATGAAGAATGCTTAGATTTGGATGAGAATTCACTTGAAAATCAGAGCAGAAATCCAGCCCTTTTCACCCACATGCACAGCCAAGAGAGAGAGAGAGGAAAAGAGAGAGAGAGTTTGAAAATTTGTAATTTTTTCTAAGTGTAATCTTTTGTAAAAATGAATTAATGAATAAAGCCACTTAACATATACTCATTTCAGCCAAGAATTAAATAACATAAAAAATTAAATTCAAATAATCAATTCACTAAAAGACAAAAAGTCATTGGGGCAAAAAGACCATTTTGCCCCTCCACACTAAAATCACATAAAAATCACTAAAGGGGTATTTTTGGGAAATTCTAAATTCCCGGCCATTCCCGACATTCCCAATATCTAATAAACCGTCCCAAACTAAAAACATACTAAGTTGTGATTTCTACTGAGCCAAACGCCGAGTTCCAAAATACCGGGCACCGAAAATGCAAAATATGAAAACTACTGAATAACATAACCATGCATTTCTGAATTCCATAAATAACAGTATAATAAATTATTTAAATAGCTATAAATAATTTCATAATTAATCATAAACAACTGCTAATTTCCAAATTAACTAAGCGGGCTTTACAACTATCCCCCCCTTAAAAGGATTTCGTCCCCGAAATCTAACCTGAATAACTCTGGATATTGAGCTCTCATATCTGACTCTAGCTCCCAGGTGGCTTCCTCCACCTTGCTGTTTCTCCAGAGAACTTTGACCAATGCTATGGTCTTATTCCGAAGGACTTTATCCTTTCTATCCAGGATCTGCACTGGCTGTTCCTCATAAGTCATGTCTGGTTGTAGCTCAAGACTCTCATAACTGAGTATATGGGAGGGATCTGAAACGTATTTTCTCAACATCGAGACATGGAATACGTTGTGAACTGCTGATAAGGCTGGAGGCAATGCTAACCGATATGCCACTTGACCTATCTTCTCGAGAATCTCGAAAGGTAATGTAAATCTAGGGCATAACTTGCCTGTTTTCCCGAAACGTTTAATCCCCTTCATCGGAGATACTCGTAAAAACACATGGTCCCCTACTTGGAACTCAACATCTCTGCGTTTCGGATCTGCGTAACTCTTCTGTCTGCTCTGTGAGGCAAGCATTCTAGCTTTTATCTTCTCTATAGCCTCATTGGTCCGCTGCACTGACTCTGGACCTAGGTATTTTCTCTCCCCTGTCTCATCCCAGTGGATAGGGGATCTACATTTCCTACCGTATAACAGTTCATAGGGAGCCATCCCTATCGTACTCTGATAACTGTTGTTGTACGAAAATTCTATCAACGGTAGATACTTATTCCATGAGCCTTCAAAATCCATAACACAGGCTCTCAACATGTCCTCCAATATCTGAATTGTCCTTTCGGACTGACCATCTGTCTGAGAATGGAATGCTGTACTAAATTTCAGCTTTGTACCCATTGCCCGTTGCAAACTTTGCCAAAATTTGGAGGTAAACTTCGGATCCCTGTCCGAAACTATAGACTTCGGTACTCCGTGAAGTCTCACTATCTCTCTGACATACAGTTCTGCCAACTGATCCACTGAAAATGTTGTTCTAACCGGCAGAAAATGAGCAGATTTCGTAAATCGATCCACCACTACCCAGATGGAATCAAATAAACCCGTGGTCCTAGGTAACCCGACCACAAAATCCATCGTAATATCCTCCCATTTCCATTCTGGTAGGGTTAGAGGCTGTAACAACCCTGCTGGTCTCTGATGGTCAGCCTTAATCTGTTGACAAGTGAGGCATCTCGATACGAATTCTACCAAATTCTTCTTCATACCGCTCCACCAGAAGTACGGTTTCAAATCTTGGTACATCTTAGTGGTGCCGGGATGCAGAGAATACGGGATAGAATGAGCCTCCTCAAAGATCTCATTCCTAAGTTCCACACTATTCGGAACACAAACTCTGGCTTTATATAAAAGCATCCCACGGTCTGACACTGAAAAGTCCTTGGCTTGACCAGCCAACACTTCATCTCGGATCTTCACTAACTCCGGATCTGTCATCTGAGCGACTTTTATTCTTTCCAACAGATCAGATTGCAGCGTTAAGTTGTGAAGCTGACCTACCACAAACTCAATGTTGGATCTAACCATATCCTCTGCTAGCTGAGGTGAGATCTGAACCATATTAGCCACTTGACCGGGACCCTTTCTGCTCAGGGCATCGGCCACTACATTGGCTTTTCCGGGATGATAGAGGATCTCACAATCGTAATCCTTCACTAATTCCAACCAACGCCTTTGTCTCATATTCAAATCCTTTTGAGTAAAGAAATACTTGAGACTTTTATGGTCGGTATAGATCTCACACTTCTCCCCGTAAAGGTAATGCCGCCAAATCTTCAGTCCAAAAACCACTGCGGCCAACTCTAGATCATGAGTCGGGTATCGCTGTTCATAATCCTTTAACTGACGGGAGGCATAAGCGATGACCCGATCGGCTTGCATCAATACACATCCCAAACCCTGTTTGGATGCGTCGCAAAATACCACGAACTTCTCCTTATCCGAAGGCAAAGCTAGCACTGGAGCGGTAATCAACCTCTGTTTTAGCTCCTGAAAACTAGCTTCGCACTTGTCTGACCAAATAAATCTCTGATTCTTCTTTGTAAGCTCGGTTAGGGGCATTGAAATTTTAGAGAACCCTTCGACGAACCTACGGTAGTACCCAGCTAAACCTAAGAAGCTTCTGATCTCTGTCACTGTCTTCGGTCTCGGCCAATCCCTGACGGATTCGATCTTCCCAGGATCCACCTTGATCCCATCTTTGCTCACAATGTGCCCTAGGAAAGACACCTGAGATAGCCAGAACTCACATTTCTTGAACTTGGCATAAAGCTTATGTTCTCGAAGCCGTTGCAGTACCATCTGAAGATGTAACTCATGCTCCTCTTCTGATTGAGAGTACACGAGGATGTCGTCGATAAACACAATCACACAGATATCGAGGAAATCCTTGAATACTCTATTCATCAGGTCCATGAATGCTGCAGGAGCATTGGTTAGTCCGAATGACATAACCAGAAACTCGTAATGTCCATACCTAGTGCGGAAAGCCGTCTTTGGAATGTCCTCTCGGATTCTCAACTGATGATAACCCGAACGGAGATCAATCTTAGAAAAGACCGTCTTCCCCTGAAGCTGATCGAATAAGTCATCGATCCTAGGTAATGGATATTTATTCTTCACCGTCAGCTTGTTCAATTCCCTGTAGTCGATGCACATCCTCATAGATCCATCCTTCTTCTTGAAGAATAAAACTGGGGCTCCCCAGGGTGACACACTGGGCCGAATAAATCCTATGTCAAGCAACCCTTGGAGCTGAATCTTTAATTCCTTAAGCTCAGCTGGAGCCATTCTGTACGGGGCTTTGGAAACCGGTTCCACCCCTGGTGCTAAGTCTATCACGAAATCAATCTCTCGCTGAGGTGGTAACCCTGGAAGTTCTTCGGGAAAAACATCCAAAAATTCCTGAACCACCCTGATGTCCTCTGGCCGAATGGTATCTGGCCGAGTGGTGTCCACCACCACGGCCAGAAACCCTAAACAACCGCCGTGCAACAATTCCCTAGCTGACATAGCCGAGATCACCGGGATCCGAGATCCCTGAACTGAACCAACAAACACAAATGGTTCCTCACTTTCCGGTTGGAAGACCACCATCTTCCATTTACAATCAATGCTCGCCGAATATTTAGATAGGAAATCCATTCCTAAAATAATATCGAATTCGACTAAACTCATCTCTATCAGATCAGCGCTTAACTCTCTATCATCTATCCTGATCGGCATAGACCTAATCCACCTATTGGAGATAACCAATTCTCCGCCAGGTAATAGGGTTCCAAACCCTGATTCATATCTATCATACGGTCTACCCAATTCACTAAAGACTCTGGCCGCCACATAAGAATGTGTAGCCCCAGAATCAAATAGCACTGAATATAGCGAGTTGTTAATAGAAAGCTGACCTGTGACAACTGATGGGCTGGCATCTGCATCAGCCTGATTGATAGCGAACACCCTGGCTGGAGTGGGTATCGCTGGAGCTCCCGGTGCCTCTGATCGGAGCTGGGGACAGTCCCTCTTGAAGTGTCC
Organism: Cannabis sativa; assembly: GCF_029168945.1. NCBI lineage: Eukaryota > Viridiplantae > Streptophyta > Magnoliopsida > Rosales > Cannabaceae > Cannabis > Cannabis sativa. The sequence continues at coordinate 23,792,959 of NC_083610.1, forward strand.
GGGCATGCCACAATGAAAGCATCCTTCACCTTTGCACTCACCCCGATGGTGCCTCTTGCAACTAGGGCACTCGGGATAGGAGAAGCGGGTCTCAGTATCACTAAGATGACTCCCTCTGTTCTGGTTCCCCCGAAACCTCTTGTTCTGACTCGAGCCACCGGAAGCAGTGGGTGCTCTCTTCCTCTGATCAATGGCCGAACCACTACTCCCCCTGCTAAAGCCTGATGCAGGAGGGGTAGGAGCCCCGCCACTCACCGGAGTACTGGCTGTTTCTGACATACACCCAACTGCGCCCTCAGCTCGCAGTGCCTTCTCCACCATCTGAGCATAGGTGGTGCTGTCGTCCGTGGTAATCATCAAGTCATGCCTGATCTTGGCATTCAACCCGTCCAGATATTTCTCCTTCTTACTGAAGTCGGTCGGCACAATTCCCGAGGCTAACCTCGCCAACCGATCAAACTGAGTAGTATACTCAGTGACGCTCATGTTCCCACGCTGGGTCAGGTGAGCGAACTCTTTTCTCTTGGCGCTTCTGACCGCCTCGTTGTAGTACTTTGCGTTAAAGAGTTCCTGGAACCTTTCCCAGGTCATGGTGGTGACGTCATGGATCTGAGACACCATGTCCCACCAGACCAAAGCGTCCTCCTGGAACTGGAATGTGGCGCACACCACTCTGTCGTTACCGGTGACACCCATAAAGTTCAGAATCTTGGTGATCACCGTGAGCCACTGCTCAGCTTTCATCACGTCCGGACCTCCCAGGAAAACCGGAGGTGCTTGCTTCCGGAACCGCTCATACAGAGGTTCCAATCTATGGGCCGCCACCACTATCTCGGCCTGGGCAGCAGGGGCAGGTGCCACTGGAACTATGGGCACTGGAACTGCAGGAGCACCCTGCTGTCTCAACCTCTGAATCTTGAGGTCTTGCTCTTCGATCCGGGCTTGCATCTCCGCAAACCGTAACTCCCAATTCTGGGCTCCCTGATCGGCTGGGGGAGCCTGGGCAGCCTGTGGTGGGTTCTCATCACCCCGACCACGAGCCCTGCCTCGGGGACCTCTACCTCGGCCCCTAACAGGTGGGGGAAACTGAGCTCCCTGTCCTTGGTTCGACCCTACGGAGTTGCCCTGACTCCTGGTAGTCCGCCTGGCGTCCATCTGATTAGAACCGCATGCGAAACCAAGAGTTGGCATATCAGGTCGTATTCAAGGAGAGCTTAATAATGCCGCTTAATTTGAAAATTAAAAACGAAACATGCGCCTATTCTACTATCAGGCTGCTAACATGCTTCCCAACAGACTTTTCTTTTTCATAACTGAATAAAATAAACTACTAAACCAATAAAGGCTTACTGAACCGTGAAACGAGCTAACTGCCGATGATGATTGTACATGTCGTGACGATCTTCGGAAGACAACCTGGCGGCTCAGATACCAAATTGTAACACCCTAACTAACATAGGCGTATTACGTGATTTTTAAACATGCTGTGCAGCTCGTTGCTAATCAACGAGGTTTATGGAAAAACGTGATTAATTAAAATTTTGCTTTTTAATTAAACTTATAAAATAATATTACAAAAGACTCGGGATCCCGATTATAAAATCATTTGCAAAAGATTTAACTGTTTAACTGATACACAAAATAAAGGTCATCTAACGACCAGTTACAAAAATCAGCCTCGCTGTCCGGATGATCGTACGCTCCAGGCCTAACCGCCCCGACATGTACAATCTTCACAAGCTCGCTCACGGTCCATCAGGTTTAGCCTTGCCTTTACCTACACATAAACGTAGAACTGTGAGTCGACAGACTCAGTAAGAAAGCATAATAATACTCATACATAATTCTAACTGCCGTGTCCAACACGATACTGAGTCCCGCTACTGCCGTGTCCAACACGGTACTGAGCCACTACTGCCATGTCCAACATGGTACTGAGTTCTGAACGTTCATAGGGACGGTACTATTGACACGTAACAACCTGATCGGTCGAACCGGTCATACTCCGCCGCCGGTCATACTCCACTGTACCGACGTGTTACTATATCCACTGATCGGCCGAACCGGTCATACTCCGCCGCTGGTCATACTCCAGCCTGTACCGACGGGATAGGTCAATAGTACGGAACCACCAACCAAGTGTCAGCCTGATCGGTCGAACCGGTCATACTCCGGCTGCTGGTCATACTCCAGCCTGTACCGACGTGACAGGGTTGGATGGTTCGAAGCCAACGTACATAACTAATGTAATCTAACAGGCTTCCTACATGCACGCTAAACATGTAATCTACATATGCATACCGTTATAGTAATCTTACCTGGATTCCGAATTCAGGTGTGCCGGTCAACCTGACTGGAACTTTAGCTGAGCGGCGGATTACAGGCTCCTAAACCATAAAAATCACAACACTATAAGTGACACGCTAAATCACTTCCCGGGGACTTAAACTAGGAACTAAAAGTTTCCCTATCAATAAAAAGCATGGCAATACCCCTTAAAACATAAAAACGAGGAAAAACACGGGTTCTGAAAATTCCCCAACCGTACAGACGGCTTGCCCAACCGAATTCGGTTCTGGGAATTACTGGACCCTCATCCGGAATTCCGGTTGCACAACCGGAATTCCGGTTCCTCGCAGGAATTTTTCAAAAATTCCTAACTCAACCAAATCAAACCCAAATCATACCAAACCTTCCAGACCTGCTCTAAATACCCCAAAGAACATTTTCAAAGCATTAAAATAGCCCAGAAACCACAGATACAAAATTTTCCATTAAAGCTCAAGCTTTGAGTTCTAAACTCAAACTTGAGCAAATCCCTCTAACATGCCTTCAAACCTGGTTAAATCCACATAAACAAGCATCTCTAACCCTCTGAAAACAACTAAGAACATCCAGCAACTTCACAGCAACAAATTGAACCATTTCTTTCAAAAATTCATAACTTTTTTACATAAAAATCTAACTAACTAGAACAAGAAACTCAAGCATGCAATTCAATCTCATTAAACCTACTAATTTCAACATTTTAATCAAAGAAACAACAACAACAATAACCAGCAGCAACAACTCCAAAAACATCATGCATTTACTCAACTTTTTCATTAAAAATTCAACAACTTCAAGAACAAACAAGAGAAGCTAACCTAGCTTGAAGAATGCTTAGATTTGGATGAGAATTCACTTGAAAATCAGAGCAGAAATCCAGCCCTTTGCACCCACATGCACAGCCGAGAGAGAGAGAGGAAAAGAGAGAGAGAGTTTGAAAATTTGTAATTTTTTCTAAGTGTAATCTTTTGTAAAAATGAATTAATGAATAAAGCCACTTAACATATACTCATTTCAGCCAAGAATTAAATAACATAAACAATTAAATTCAAATAATCAATT